>NC_056454.1:16852393-17226143 GCF_018296145.1 Oncorhynchus tshawytscha | reverse complement strand
AGAAAAAAATGACTCCACACAGAAAATATAGAAAATAGCGATTCATTTTATTGGGGCAGCAGGTAGCATAGTGGTTAGTAACTGAAAGGTTGCTGGATTGAATCCCGAGCTGATATAGTAAAAATCTGTGGTTCTGTCCCTGAACAAGCAGTTAACCCACTGCTCCCCAGTAGGCAATCATTGTAATTAAGAATTTGTTCTTAAAAACACTCTGGGATATGTGGGACGTTAGCGTCCCACTTGGCCAAAAGCCAGAGAAAATGCAGAGCGCCAAATTCAAATAAATTCCTATAAAAATCTAACTTTCATGAAATCACACATGTAAGATACCAAATTAAAGCTACACGTGTTGTGAATCCAGCCAACATGTCAGATTTCAAAAAGGCTTTTCGGCGGAAGCAAAGGATGCTATTATCTGAGGATAGCACCTCCATAAACAAAAGAGAGAAAACATTTCAATCCTGCAGGTGCGACACAAAATGCAGAAATAAAAATATAAATCATGCCTTACCTTTGACGAGCTTCTTCTGTTGGCACTCCAATATGTCCCATAAACATCACAAATGGTCCTTTTGTTCGATTAATTTCGTCGATATATATCCAAAATGTCCATTTATTTGGCGCGTTTGATCCAGATAAACACTGGTTCCTACATGCGCAACGTGACGACAAAATATCTCAAAAGTTACCTGTAAACTTTGCCAAAACATTTCAAACTACTTTTGTAATACAACTTTAGGTATTTTGTAAAGTAAATAATCAATCAAATTTAAGACGGGATGATCTGTGTTCAATACAGGAAGAAAACAAACTCAAGCATGCTTTCTGGTCATGCGCCTCCATCAAACAGTACACATGAAGTGACTCTTGTTCAAGATGGCTGTACTTCTTCATTACACAAAGGAATAACCTCAACCAATTTCTAAAGACTGGTGACATCCAGTGGAAGCGGTCGGAACTGCAAGCAAGTCCCTTAGAAATGGATTCCCAATGAAAACCCATTGAAAAGAGGGTGACCTCAAAAAAAAAAAAGAAATCTGAATGGTTTGTCCTCTGAGTTTCGCCTGCTAAATAAATTCTGTTATACTCACAGACATGATTCAAACAGTTTTAGAAACGTCAGAGTGTTTTCTATCTACTAATAATATGCATATCTTGTCTTCTGGGGATGAGTAGCAGGCAGTTGAATTTGGGCATGCTTTTCATCCAAAATTCCAAATGCTGCCCCCTATCCTAGAGAAGTTTTTAACTGACTTGCCTAGTCACATTTAAATGTTGTTGTTTTTTCAGATTGTCTGTGGTCTGCTAAACATAAAGCTGAAAAGAAAGTAATCGGTTAAGCACTTGAAAGAGAGATACATGGAAAGCTTTTAAAATATTTTTCAAGGCGCCAGGATCTTCTTCATTTTTGATGCAGTTTTATGTGTAAGAGGTAAACAACAAAGTCCAATAACTGTCAGGTGAACAATAAATCAAACTGACATCTATCTTAAAAGGTAGGGCCATGAAAACTGTACAAGCTGATTTTGAGGAGCCTTGGAAGTTAAATGTTTTTTCCCCTTTCTATGCTGATGTGATTTGCATGCAGTACATTTTTTTTTAACCTTTATTTAACTAGGCAAGTCAGTTAAGAACAGATTCTTATTTTCAATGACAGCCTAGGAGCAGTGGGTTATCTGCCTGTTCTTGGTTTGAAACCCGAAGTATTAAAACGGATCACTTAATGTATATAACCAAGTCTGGAGAGATTCCTGGAGCAACCAAGTTCTTATTTGGTTGTTCCAGGAATGATTGACTTTTGTTTATTTCTGACCAGGACTTAATCGACCCACCCTGAGATGCTGTCCTTTACTTTGACTCTTCTATCTGGAGGAGAAAAGAAGACTTTGACTAAACATTGTCTCTTCTGTGACCCATGAAAGAGGGTTAAAAAGTTTCTGTGGGCTCAGTGGGTCACAACAAAAACGTTGGGCTTACATAAATTGATGGAGTCAGGGGAAGGAGAGTAGAAGGGTAGAGAAGAGGAAGAAAACAAGAGGAGGGGAAAAAGAGAAGAGAAAGAGAGGTGTTGAACAGGCTGAGAACCTCTGGGAATTATTAGCTGTGTGAGTAAGTAAAGATATGGAGATTGTGCTCCCATTAGAGAGACATGGGAGAGAGACTCTTTCTCAGTTCACGGTTCTTTAATCTTGATTGCGGGTTAACATGAAGTTCAGTTTTCTGTGATCATTTAGCTGTGATTGTCCAATAAAGTTATAATTATCCATAGGAATGTCTGGTCTGAATGTTCAACAATGAAATAGAAAAAGATCAATACTATTGTCACGATCTTCCTCCTCTTCATCTGAAGAGGAGAGGCGAGAAGGATCAGAGGACCAAAATGCGGCATGGTATGTGTTCATGTTGAATGTTTAATTAAAGAAAGAACTGAACACTGAATACAAAAACAATAAACAAATAAAGACCGTGAAGCTATCATAAGGACTGTGCTGACACAAGAAACTAACATAGACAATCACCCACAAACAAACAGTGCAACCCAGGCTACCTAAGTATGATTCTCAATCAGAGACAACTAATGACACCTGCCTCTGATTGAGAACCATACTAGGACGAAACATAGAAATCCTCAAATCATAGAAAATCAAACATAGACTGCCAATGACAAAAAGTCGTCACAAAAACATAAGGAAGCAAATACTGTACTCACAGTTCTTGCATTCACAAACTGTGAATGATTAAACAGTAGGAAATAAATGTTTGAAACCTGAGATTTAGCCACAGTCGCAGGTGGCGAGCTGAACTTGGGAATGCATGAACACACTGCGAGCTCGTGCAAGCTGTGACATCGTCAGGCACTCTTAAAGGGACAGGCTTTCTTACCCAGCCGCCTGAAGACATTCCAAACAAGGAGAAAGTTTGTTCTAGGTGGCAGGATCACCTGCGTCTTCATCGTGGAAACTTGGGAGGTGCGCGTACTGGCCGAATCTAAGTCTGACCTTTGACCTGGATGGCAGCGGTCTTGATGCGTCCATCAGCGAACGCATGTCCTCAGAAGGTCGGTTTCTTCAGTTCGCTGTTGCCAGAATCCGGTTCAGCAGAAATCATTTTAGGCCACTGATCTTTTTATTTTTGCTCAAACTCCACATTTCTCAATAGCTCAGGAGAAGGCGAGACACTAATAGGAAGGGACCAGCCAAGTCTTCTAAGGACGGAGATTGGTCCACCTGACTGGCCTTTACATACTGGCTGTAGGGGTATCATGAGGTGAGGCATGTGAGAGTGTCATTCTAGTTTATAGAATTGGTTGTGTTTTTCTATTGCATGTCATGTATGTCTATGGCTAGTGATGATGTCTTAGAAAAGACTCATGTCTTTTCCCTGTGACAATTGAGTATGGTTGCCTTAGTCAGTAGTTATTGATTCTCTCATCGGGGATCCCCAGCCATTGCAGAGGAGTCACACCTGATTGTGACAACTGAATACAATTTTTATAAACACAATAATAAAACATATGGAATTTGAACAATATAATATGGCTATTAAACCAGAATAAAAATTAGTGTATGGTTCTTCAAATAACCTTTGAGATTGAGAAAGGTTCTTTATAGAACCATTCTCTATAAAGGTTCTATAAGGAACCATAAAAAGTGTTATATATAGCCCCGAAAGGGGTTGTGACCTTAGCGGAACCCTTTTCTGTTGCCACAGTGCATTCGGAAAGTTTTCAGACCCTTTCCTTTTTCTAAATGTTGTTACGTTACAGCCTTATTCTAAATTTGATTAAATTAAAAATGTTCCTCATCAATCTATACACAATACCCCATAATGACAAAGCAAAAACAGGTTTTTAGACATTTTTGGAAATCTATTACAAAGAAAAAAACAGAAATACCTTTGCTATGAGACTAGAAATTGAGCTCAGGTGCATCCTGTTTACATTGATCATCCTTGAGATGTTTCAACAACTTGATTGGAGTCCACCTGTGGTAAATTCAATTAATTGGACATGATGTGGAAAGGCACACACCTGTCTATATAAGGTCCCACAGTTGACAGTGCATGTCAGAGCAAAAAATAATAATAATAAATTGATGATGGAATTTAAAAAAAAAATCATTTTAGAATAAGGTTGTAATGTAACAACATGTGGAAAAAGTCAAGGGGTCTGAATACTTAACGAATGCAGTGTATTTAGAACCTTTTTTAATGGTTCGTAATAGAACCTTAGGAAAGGGATATAGCACCACACAGGTTACATTTAGACCCTTATGAGCGTGGTTCTTTATAGGACCTTCAAAAAAGCTTCCCCTATGGTTAAAAGCCAAAGAACTCTTAATTGGCACCATATAGAACCCTTTGATTTCACTGTGTAGTGAGGTTCAGGTGTTGCACAGCTTGTGGGACGATGCTCTGGAAATGAAATGCCCCCTTGATGTTAAAGGCTCCTTTGCAATACATTTTTCTAACAGTCCAGCCAGAGTCAGTTGAAGAACAGGAAGATACCAAACCACAGAAGAAGATGAATATGTGTTTTTGGTGATGCCTTTATGGGATAGCTAGCAACTTGAAAACAAAATATACACAGGCAGTTAGGAAAGCCAAGGCTAGCTTTTTCAAACATAAATTTGCATCCTGTAGCACAAACTCCAAAAAGTTCTGGGACACTGTAAAGTCCATGGAGAATAAGAGCACCTCCTCCCAGCTGCCCACTGCACTGAGGCTAGGAAACACTGTCACCACCGATAAATCTACGATTATCGAGAATTTCCAGAAGCATTTTTCTACGGCTGGCCATGCTTTCCACCTGGCTACCCCTACCTCGGTCAACAGCTCTGCACCCACCACAGCAACTTGCCCAAGCCTCTCCCATTTCTCCTTCACCCAAATCCAGATAGCTGATGTACTGAAAGAGCTGCAAAATCTGGACCCCTACAAATCAGCTGGGCTAGACA
The DNA here is from genome assembly GCF_018296145.1 of Oncorhynchus tshawytscha. Taxonomy (NCBI): domain Eukaryota; kingdom Metazoa; phylum Chordata; class Actinopteri; order Salmoniformes; family Salmonidae; genus Oncorhynchus; species Oncorhynchus tshawytscha. Next base: position 17,221,188 of record NC_056454.1, on the reverse strand, counting down.
ATCTGGAACCTCTCCTTCTAAAATTATCCGCCGCAATAGTTGCAGCCCCTATTACTAGCTTGTTCAACCTCCTCTTTCTTATCGTCTGAGAACAGTAAAGATTGGAAAGCTGCCACGGTCATCCCCCTTTTCAAAGGGGGTGACAGACCTATATCCATCCTACCCTCCCTTTCTAAAGTCTTTGAAAGCCAAATTAACAAACTGATCACAGAGCATTTCGAATCCCATTTTACCTTCTCCGATATGCAATCTGGTTTCCGAGCTGGTCATGGGTGCACCTCAGCCACGCTCAAGGTCCTAAACGTTATCATAACCGCCATCAATAAGAGACAATACTGTGCAGCCGTATTCATCGACCTGGCCAAGGCTTTCGACTCTGTCAATCACCGCATTCTTATCGGCAGACTCAACAGCCTTGGTTTCTCAAATGACTGCCTCGCCTGGTTCACCAACTACTTCTCAGATAGAGTTCAGTGTGTCAAATCGGAGGGCCTGTTGTCCGGACCTCTGGCAGTCTCTATGGGGGTGCCACAGGGTTAAATTCTTGGGCAGATTATTTTCTCTGTATATATAAATGATGTTGCTCTTGCTGCTGGTGATTCTCTGATCCACCTCTACGCAGATGACACCATTCTGTATACTTCTGGCCCTTCGTTGGACACTGTGTTAACAAACCTCCAGATGAGCTTCAATGCCATACAACACTCCTTCCGTGGCCTCCAACTGCTCTTAAATGCAAGCAAAACTAAATGCATTCTCTTCAACCGATCGCTGACCAGACCCGCCCGCCCATCTAGCATCACTACTCTGGACAGTTCTGGCTTAGAATATGTGGACAACTACAAATACCTAGGTTTCTGGTTAGACTGTAAACTTTCCTTCCAGACTCACATTAAGCATCTCCAATCCAAAATAAAATCTCATTCACTCAGGGTTCCAAACATACCCTCGCAAAACTGACTATCCACCGATCCTTGACTTCGGCGATGTCCTTTACAAAGCCTCCAACACTCTACTCAGCAAATTGTATGTAGTCTATCACAGTGCCATCTGTTTTGTCACCAAAGCCCAATATACTACCCACCACTGCGACCTGTATGCTCTCGTTGGCTGGCCCTCGCTTCATATTCGTCGCCAAGCCCACTGGCTCCAGGTCATCTGTAAGTCTTTGCTAGGTAAAGTCCCGCCTTATCTCAGCTCAATGGTAACCATAGCAGCACCCACCCGTAGCACACACTCCAGCAGGTATATTTCACTGGTCACCCCCAAAGCCAACTTCTCCTTTGGCTGCCTTTCCTTCCAGTTCTCTGCCACCAATGACTGGAACGAATTGCAAAAATCACTGAAGCTGGAGACTTATCTCCCTCACTAACTTTAAGCATCAGCTGTCAGAGCAGCTTACCGATCATTGCACCTGTGCATAGCCCATCTGTAAATAGCCCACCCAACTACCTCATCCCCATATTGTTTTTTGTTTTTTTTGCTCCTTTGCACCCCAGTATCTCTACTTGCACATTAATCTTCTGCCAATCTATCACTCCAGAGTTTAATTACTAAATTGTAATTATTTCGCCACTATGGCCTATTTATTGCCTTACCTCCCTAATCTTACTACATTTGCACACACTGTATATAGACTTTTCTATTGTGTTATTGACTGTACATTTGTTTATCCCATGTGTAACTCTGTACTGTGTGTGTCGCACTGCTTTGCTCTATCTTGGCCAGGTCACAGTTGTAAATGAGAACTTGTTCTCAACTGGCCTAACTGGTTAAATAAAGGTGAAATAAATCAATTAAATAAATAAAAATTACCCATTCCAATACGTGAGTACTATTTAAATAGTAATGTTAACTAATACACATTGGCTCTTAAGCCAATTATATTATTTTACTGTTGCCTCCCATTTAAGTTTGGTAATAATGTTTGTTTTTGATTATAATTATTAGGTGGAGGTTGCTAGCTATAATGGTATCTTCAACCTAGCCTATTTTTTAGCTAGCTTGCTAGCTGCTCTGCAGTGCAAGGAAGTTTGCTATGAAGTTAAAGAAGCAAGTTGAGAAAAAAGTAGCTAAACAAAACAAGTTTTATTATCACCTGAGACAACATATTTCAATGAAAAGGCAATATTTTGCAATCTCCCAAAATGAATGCGATCTCTGGTGATAGACAGGCTCTCCTCCATCTTGCGTTACAAACACTCCACTTGTCTATTCAGTAGTGGGGCAAGACTCCATGAAGATGATGTACGACGTAATTAAATATGTCATGATATAAACGGGGCCATTAGCCTGGGACTTTCTGTACAACCATGCTGCCAGGTCAGGTAAGGTGTATGTTTGGTCCGTGCCTGTCTTGAGAATGAGGTGAGTAAAGCAATACTCTGTGAAGTCATCCCGGTAGTCCTGAGAAGAGTAGAGAGTAGAGTAGAGAGTCCTCGGAGATTACAGGTGTAATAACCTAAAAGTCAAGTCTGAGTAAAGTATCCTTTTGGTTCTGTTGTGTTCTGTCTTTACATCTGTACCTTTCCAGTAGATGCAGATTGGATAGAGAGGAGTCCAACCAATAGAAGATAAGCATCAGCCCAGACATCACATGAGATTGTTATAGAATTGTCTCCCATGATCAACTCATCAGAATATTCATACTTCAAAGTTAGAACATTAGTGCTTTAATCATTGGTCTTGCTTAAACCAATGGGCATAACCTCATGGTTGCCAGGGAAACATCACCCAGATATTGAGCAAAGGTATGGCGAACCTAAACATGTCAGACAGTTTTAGACACGTGAAGCAACTGAGTGCATCAACAGTGCTGGCGGCCCATTGCTCTGGGCCTTTGGCTGTCTGAAAGAGGAATTCACAGTTCAGAGCGCTCTCTCCCGGAGATGGAGCTGGAGAAATCTTTCATGCCCCGCACAATGAGGCCATTTCATAGTGGATCACGAGAGTCTCTTACTGGTGTTGATGGGAGTGGAAAGGCATTATGACAGGCCAATGAAGAATTTATTTGAAATGTCTCTGGGTGTTGAGAAGATTCACGAGCTCCCTGAAAAGCGACAAGGACAATGTTAGAGTACAGTGCACAAAAAAAGAGAACTCTTCCATACAAAACCATCCTCCACATAGAACAAAGTGACTATGCAATTACATTTATACATAATCATCAGTTACTGTGGTGATCTATTATAGTCTAGTGGGGGGTGTCTATTACAGGTTGAAATTGGACAATTGGAAGCGTGTATAATGACTTTAAAAAGGGTAATGCTACTAAATCAAGTGTATCTGATGTTTCTTTTATATAACTGTGTCCATTGTCCACCCTGGCGAGTTACAACAATGTCCTTAGTAGTTTGTGGTGAGTATTTGCAAAAATTGAAAGAAAAAAAAACGGAAAGATAGAGGAGAACGCTAAACCAAAACAACAAGAGAAAGAGCGTGTGAGTGTAGGAAAAAGGAGTGATGTGGCCTGACAGAAAAGCCCTTACTGAGTTTGCTTTTGACAGCCTGAACCATGGTGACACCAGCTCCCAGCGACAACAGAACGAGAGGAACCAAAGTCGCTCAGAAACAACTCTCAGCTAGCCTCTAAAGCTCATGGAGGATAAATTAAGTAAATGAGTAACTGTTTGGCTCACTGCTTTAAAATGGTCCGGAAATATCTAGAGCACATATTCATAATACGTCAGAGAAAACACGACTGCTTTGGGTCGACTGAAGTACTCACAATACTAACTGTTATTTTTGTTTTATTTACCGTGATACATATTTTTTGTCTTTGTAGGCCTACATCAGATAGCAACCTTTCTTTTTACTAAAAGGAAAACCTTTGATAATTGAAAGAGAATGCTTGAGTGTAATATGTGAACCAATCAATAACATTTTCCCTCCGCTTCTATGTCTACCCAATTGATTGTCTGATTTAGCCTGGCAACAGATCCATCCTACAGGGGACCATTGCCCTGTTGGTTGAGATAAGAAGAAAAGTATAGCAAACTCACACTGAGCGCTGTACTCTACATTGTAGAGAGTGGGTTTAAATATTAAACTAAATGTCCTTCAGTGCTCAAAACATAAAACAGTTTTCCCACTGTTCCCCGTCTCAGTATGTTGTTGAATATATTCATACAGTCTGACTGTCTGATAGAGACTGCATGCACTGATAGCAGGTGCATACAAAATCCAGAGTTTATAAATGATAGATTGAAGTAGGGGGAATTGTTCAGGTTCCCAATCGCCCGACACGAGATGAATAGAAAACAGCTCTTACACTGATTACGCTTCTCATCTTTTATACAGATATTGTAAAGGACTGCAGTGACAGTCAAGGATGAAGCATCCAGGGACAGTCTATTCTTGAACTTTAATTAAATATTCATTGTGTTTGCAAGTTGGGTCATTTCAATTGTGTTCCTCCAGGCTTTCCCAGGCATTGTATTGCATGACTCACAATGGAAAGGCCAACAACAGTTCATTTGTTCTCCCGAAGCACCAAAACTTACTCTGCCGTTGGTTGGGTTTGACCATTAAACATGGTTTCATTGGTGCTGGCTGACCCCTACCCTTTGCTTCAGGGTATGATGTTACCTTTAACAAATAGTCAGTTCATCACAAGAGCATTGCATTTCACATCAGCCAGTATATAATTGAGGAATGAATGGTTCTGGGCCTCAATACCATTCTGTATGATGTGATAATCAAAAAAAGCCCTCTAACTGAATTGTATTGTGCTCTTGCACTCTCTTTCTCTCCTCTGCAGAATGTATAGTACCAATTGTTTTCTGTGAGAAATGGGTATGTTTGGAGCTCTCAAAAAAACAAATGAAAACCAACTGGGGCAGCAGGTTTTAAGAGCATTGGGTCAATAACCGGAAGGTAACCAGAAGGTTGCTGTTTCGAATCCCCGATCCTACTAGGTGAAAAATCTGTCAAAGTACCCCTGAACAAGACACTTAACCTTAATTGTTCCAGGGTCACTGTCAATAATGGCTGATCGCTGGCTATGGCCCCACTCTCAGGGGGAGTGGGATATACATTTCCAAATGAAATGCGCGAAAAATAGGACTAATGTAAACACCCACCTAATTATTATAAACACTCTTATATATAAATGCACAAAACATCATCTGAATAATGAAATACTTAAAGATTTGTTAGACAGTGTATTTTTCCTCCACAGTGAACATGCTAATTAGTCCCGAGGAGAACCATTGAACAGTTTGCAAATTTGCCCTGATTTTTAATCAGTCTAATTTCTCTCTCCAACACAAAGGCACATTTGCACAGCCATACACAGAAAAACAGTAAAATCCTCTGTTTGCATAATTTGTTCACTGTCTGTTCCTATGAGACTAAGAAAAGTGTGTTTGTGTGTGTGTGTGTGTGTGTGTGTGTGTGTGTGTGTGTGTGTGTGTGTGTGTGTGTGTGTGTGTGTGTGTGTGTGTGTGTGTGTGTGAGTGTGTGTGTGTGTGTGTGTGTGTGTGTGTGTGTGTGTGTGTGTGTGTGTGTGTGTGTGTGTGTGTGTGTGTGTGTGTGTGTGTGTGTGTGTGTTTTGTGAGTGTGTGTGTGTGTGTGTGTGTGTGAGTGTGAGTGTGTGTGTGTGCGAGTGTGTGTGTGCGTGCGTGCGTGCGTGTGTGTGTGCGTGTGTGTGTGTGTGTGTGTGTGTGCGTGTGCGGTATTCTGGGGTAGGGGTTGGTAGTTCACCCCCCCACCCGGATTGCTGCCCTCAGTGTGGCATGACCATGATCACTCTGACACTTGAACAGAAAAAAACACCTTCTGCCCGACTGTTTCCCCCATACTGCTATGGAAATTAGATTTTCCATCTCACTTCATCTTCAGTGCTTAAATACCTCTTAGCAGTGAGGGGGATTGTCTGGGCTGTTAACAAATATCCTCCCTTATAACTATCCTGTTGTTCTCCAAGCTTAAGCAAATTTCATCTTCTGCTACCTTGGAAAACAGATTATCGGAATACAGTGCAAATTGCAATGTGCTGTGCAAGAAATGTAACATTATCATCTGAATCAGATTTACCTATGACTGAAATTAAGTCCGACTTGAATTTAGCTCAACAGCAACATGAACTATCTCCCTCACTTTCATTTCCTATTACTGCACTGACTTGGATTGGGACTCATTATGGCAATCTCAACTGCCAGAGAGGGAAAATGTGCCGTCTGTACAATATTCAACCTCCGTTTTGGAGGAGTGTGACTGAGGAAATAGTGTTAGTACTGTGACCAATTTGAAAAATCCCATTTCATTAAACCTCTATGTGAAATTAATTCTATACTTCAAAAAATCTATTAAGCTCTGCTGCCCCTGACAGCAAACAAAGCAGACGTGGACATTTTTCACAGCTGAGTTGAAAAGAAAGAAGATCATTTCTTAATCTGAAACAATTCATAAGTGAGGTTTTATAAAGCACCCATTGGCTGTGCTCTGCAGGACTGCAGAGCATCTCTTAAAATGTACACTGACTCCCTCATTTATCTGCGCTCGTTCCATGAAAGCACTAAGACGAGCTTCATTTTTACCCAAGCTTCTCCTATTCACAGAAGCCCTTTGAAATAACTGCCGTTCATAATGGAGTTGGGATCTGATTAACCTCTCTGCTTGCCGGCACAATGACAGGCTACCTTGAGATTCAGCTCTGTAATGGAGTCCGCTATCACCAAGCACACTACAAACATTCCTCGCACCGCAGGACTCGGCCAGATTGGAATCCGTTAACTCCTCTCTGCGCTGTGTGCACACTGGGGAGACTAACCATCCTGGGAGTTGCTGTTGCCCCTCAACATTAATGGTCCAATGCAGCCATTTTATCTCAATATCAAATAATTTATGAGTAACAATTAAAGGTCCAATGCAGCCATTTTTATCTCAATATCAAATTATTTCTGGGTAGCAATTAAGTACCTTACTGTGATTGTTTCAATCAAAATGGTCCCAACAAATATATATCTTCTTAGCAATGAGCAGTTTCTCAAGCAATACTTTTTATAGGACTGTCTGGGAGTGGTCTGAGAGGGGAAGGGAAAACTGAAAACTAACTTTTATTGGCAGAGAGCTTTGGAACTCTCATTCTTATTGGTCTATTAACTAATTTACCGCCTGGTGTCACCAGGCAGGGCAAAACTCCATCCCACCAAAACAGGCAGACATTTCAGGCTGTCTTTTAAAACGTCTCTTATAGCAGAAGTGCATTACAGTCATTTTCACAATTTCACAGTATTAATCCAACCTCATGGTGTAGTAATATATATAAAACACAGAAAAATCTAGTTTGTGCCTGGACTGGGCCTTTAATCTATACTTTCTGCTGTATGAGACCATCTATCTCTCTCTCTCTCTCTCTCACTCTCTCGCTCTCTCTCTCTCTCTCTCTCTCTCTCTCTCTCTCTCTCTCTCTCTCTCTCTCTCTCTCTCTAACTCTCTCTCTGCATTGCCTTCATTGCCATTTTCCTCCCTAATATACAGTAAGTGCATGTATGTATGCAGTGAGTCTTATAGAGGGGATTTAAGTGTGTGCACAGTAGCAGGTTGATATTTACTGTCACAAGTCTTATCCTGGAGGCAGAACTGAGTGATTTCCCCTTAGATGAAAATTCCTCTTAGATCAAAAGTCAAAATTGGCAATATTGTAAAAAGTCATGAAAACAAAAATTAGCTTTTTGGTCTTAATTTGAGGTTAAGGGTTAGGCATTAGGGTTAGCAGTCAGTGTGGTTAAAGTTAGGGTTGAAGTTAGGGTTTTAATACTTTGTTGCTGTGCCAGCTAGAGACCACTCTCCAGAGCTGCCTCCAGAACAAGATTCATGACAAAAAATGCTAACCTCCTGCACAGTACACAAACAAATTGCAATGGAAACATCTTTAGGGTGCTTATTTGGTCAGTAAAATAAATACATTCCAGGCAATTAACATTGTCATTATCAAGAATGATTCTGCAACATATACTGCAATATGTTTTCTGCGATGGGTCTATTTCTTGTGTCATACCTCTATTTTCATAAAATCTGAGTCTAACCTCTCCTTTCTCACAACAAGACTTCAAGCCCTTACAGTTTTTCTCAATTGCTAGAACACAATTTCTGAAACCTTGCTCCATTTCCTGAAAACATTCAACACAAAACCTCATCTTCAAGCACTATTTACATAACCTTTGACTCCTCTTGCAAAATGAAACATTCGCCTCAAAACAGTTTGACCTGTGTTCAAAATCAAACACTGCTCTCAAATCATAAACAAAGTGATCAAAATGATATACACTCTCAAGCAGCCAGTAAACAATACACCGAAAAATAGAAAACACATTGTTCAAAACATACAATTCTCAGGGAGAAGTACATTTAAAAAAAAAAATAATAATCATATTTTTCCGTCATTGTCCTTTGATGATGAAAACATGTTCTATCATAGTAGCTCAAAATTAATCAGAAATTACTACTCTGCTTTGCTCTTTGCAATTTTGTTTTTTGTTCTTCCTCCTCCTTGTACCCCTATTTTTACAGTACTGTACCCTGCATCTCACAAACTTCTCCTTTGTCTCTGTGATACTGTAATTCTTGTTCTTTGTTGACATGAACCTGCAACCAGTCAAAATCTATTGAGCTGTCAGTACTGTTAATAAATGGAAAGCACAATGTTCAGGGCCATACAATTCATCCATTGTACAGTATACAGCCTACAATGCACTGTACTACAGTATCCATTCTCAGGCTTTCTCCTTCCCACCTTCAACAAACTGTTTGCTCTCTGAACTGGCTTATATTGGTTGTGTCGCATCATTTGAAACAGGTTAAATCAATTTTGAGTGGTTGTGTTCAATCAATGATATATGTTCTCTATTTGTATTTGATTGTTGCCACTTGTGTTCACCAGTATGGATGACATGTGCATTAGAGTGCAGAATGTGTTTTGAGAATGAGAATGTGTTTAGAGTTTTGCTGAAAAGTCTTAAGTGAGATCTCCAAATTGTGTTTTACCATGTGAAATGGTTGAAGGTATTGACAACAGACTGCATAATAAGCTAAATGAGTCCAGGCAACTGAGAACTTTGTTCAGCCAATGGGTTTTAGTGTTTTAGCAATTGAGAAAAACTGTAATAACAAGGTAGTATAAATGTTTCCAGTGTGGAACTCTCATCTCAATGTTGCCATCTCCTGGCGTGACGCTAGGTTGTTTTTACAAATCCCAAGCCTTGTGCCAAATATGTCAAAGGGACTGATTACAGCCCTCAGTTGCCAGTTGGCCCAGGAGTCCACCCCCGGTGGCCAGTCCGACAGGGACTGTCAGGCCCAGGCAGACTCTGGATTGGTGAAGAGCCAGGGAGGGGGCTCAGAGCCAAGTCCTACCCAGCCAGAGTGTCATGTGGCCCTGCCAATGAGAGGCTATTCACCAGTATCAGATAACACTAAGCAGGAAATTGCTTCAAGGAGAGGCAACATTTTTAGGAAAATAATATCTAGCTATGGAATATATTCAGTGGGAAAGAGAAGAATTCCTGGTCCTTAAAGATCCAAATTAGCATGCATACACACACAGACACATACACACATACAGACACACAGTCCCACTCACGTGCTATACTGAAACTCTTACGTTGAATAATACAAGCATCTCACAAAGAATAAAATGTATTCGCAGCCTGGACTGCCAAACAAATGGTGATTTACCCTGCCTGATATGGTAACTGACACGGAATATAAATGTTAAAAATAAACATTGTAGCTTCAGATACAACACATTGCAATATAGAAATTTGGAATTTGACTAGGATTTATACAAGCTGACCATGCGAGTTTGGAAATGTGGAAAATCCAAATTAAAATGGAATTAGAATAGTCATCTGTCATGTAGAATATGTACTGAACAATGATCAAAATATATTCCACGGAATATCATTGAGAGTAAAAAAGAAACAAATATGTACTGTGTACCTCTGATTTCCCAAGGTTCTCAGCCATGTACCTTGAGGTGGTGAAATTCAATGTGAACCATGAAATGTAAAGTAGTGAACCTAATTGGATTGCAACATTCAGCACAGAGCTCTACCAACCCCGAGTGAAAGGCAACACGGCTAGGGCCCCACGCGTCACACTCACGACGTTTATCAAATAGACTTGACTGCTTATCACATGCTTTTGAGGTTCAGGGGCTCCAAACAAAATCCTATCTCTCTCGTTTTAATTAGCTTGTGGTTGGTGTTGCTATGATCTGCCAGGAGAAGATGTACTTTGAGACAGGTGCGTCACGCACTTGTTTATGATTCATTAGCCAGGCCGGATATTGATCAGAGGCTGTGTGATATTTATACTTTAGAAAGGGGGCGGGGGGACGGGTTGTGTGTGTGTGTGGGGGGGGTTACTGGGAGTATTTTCTCTCCCTCTAAGCATGTCATTGGATGTCATAAGCCAGAATGGCTATGCAGCAGCAGGGAGACATGTGTCCTGGAGATGGCGCTCTCTCCCCGGATTGTATATGCCCACAATTTAGAGTTTGTTTTTGTGGATTACTTGTACTACAATCATGTGTCTGGAAATAAACTAATGATGGATAGTACAATGTTATAATATTTGACAGTGATTACTTGCTCATCGCAATTAAACAGCCATTATTGTGGATGTGTCTGAGTTGATGATTGAATCTGTGGTATGAATCAATGCCCTTTCAACAAAGAAGATTCACATTTCAGTCATCTGAATGAACATCATTTCCCAAAGCAACAAAATACTAAGAATGACTAGAATCATTCTTTGAAGAAGAATGTACAGGTTTTACAATGGGATGAGGTTGAGAAGGGGGTGGAGTGGTATATGTACAATGGGATGAGGTCGAGAAGGGGGTGGAGTGGTATATGTGTACAATAAATTCTGCCAAGTGTGATTTGTTCTAGAATTCTAATTTTTCTTTTGATCTGTCTTTGTTTTCAGAGGATTTGAACAACAAATTGTGTCTCTCTAAATGTATTAAAAGATGGAGCCTTCTGTGGCCAACATGAAGAAAATCCTAGAAACATGTTTGCATCCAAATTAATGTGCGGCATTTGTTTCAAACTACAATCCGTAGACATCCAATTACTGAGATATTGAGCCCTAATAGACTCGTTGATTTTTCACTAAATAATACAATAACTCCATACTTGTACGTTATTGCATTTCATTACTATAATTGATCTTTGTTTTACAAATATAAACATTGTGTGCAAATAACAAAGTAGATTCTTCCATTCCAGCTAACTTACGTATTTACTGCGAGGAACCAAGCTACAGAGAAAATATGATGAGCTAAATCATTTGGCCAGTCCTAATGTGTTTGAGGGTGGCAGGGATGATGTGTGTTTTGGGGCTATGTGGGCCCTGTCTCACGCCACAGGACGTGCTAAGGCCACAGGGACCACTAGCCAGTCTGATCTTCTGGCACCTCCACATCTGTTGCTCCCTCACACCCGCCCATTTGTCCCACTGACTGCGAGGCTACAACACCCTGAGCTGGCTGAGGGATAAGCTTTATCTGGCTTTCAGACAGCCCAAATGGCTTACATTAAACATGGCATTTGCACATAACATTTGACCCCCCATTGCCCGAAGAGTGACATGCCTACCCCCCACTTAATATACCACTTGAGGTGACAGGTAAAATGAAGAAACTGATGAGATGGCTTGGCCTGTTTTAAACCATTGGAATAATTTGAGATTAATGAAATAACTGACTGTATATAATATATTATATATCAACATAATCAGAATAATCAATAATATAGAGTAATGTATGTTCCTATTTCAAATCGTACAAATTAATATTTTTTGTGTGATTTTTTACATTTTATTTAAATAAACAGTCCCCACAGAATCGTATTTCATACAAATCAGCGAACTGAGAACATGTAATTTTGCATACTGTCATGTCAGTATAATGTGCATAATCTCAAATACAGACAAACAAAACATCGTTTTTTTATATAACCAAACCAAACCAGCACGGCAGGGAAACCTGTAAATGTTAAGCATGTCTCATTTTATATGATGTAGTTGTAGCTCTACATCACCTTGCTCTGGCAAGGACACCATTATAGCATGACACATAGCTGACATGAATGTTATCCAAAAGGTTGTTATTTATGCTCTGTTGTGGGACATTTGCTCCCAGTGACATATGCTACAGGACTAAAGTCTACAGTGTCACCAAAAGCCTGATCCTGTGCCACGCCATCTTGGCTGTTTGGACATTGCAAAAAAAACATGTTACAAGGTGGAGGACGACAAGAGGTTTGCTCTTTGGGGCCCAAACTGTCCTCAAATGGTCCATATTAGTATCAGTATAAAAGGCATGTTATTAGAGAGAGCGTTCCTAAAAAAATTGCTAATATGATTATTGTGATATGGCCTGCCAAGAAGAAGATTAACATTATTCTTACCTTTAATTAAAATCTCCCCAGTCTAGAGCATATGGCCTATCCCATTAATATGCTCTAATGCTCTTACTGCCACCCCACAGGTCCTAATCAAGCTGTGATCTGCCTTAATCACCAGTCTTAAGTGGCAAACAAGTATCACTCCTAGGCTAGCTATGCATCATTAGTGATGAGACTATTGCACTTACGCCACGGTCTGGTGTCCTGCTACATTGGGTCACAATAACAATAACGCAGACTGAAAAAACATGACCCTGCAGTATTTTCTTTATTACTATACTCAGAGCGAATGATGTGTATTTTGAAAGAATTGCAAAGGTAAAACAGGGTCTTTCAACAATGACTGATTGGATTATTCAGACACCAGTTGACTTGTTTAGATTTTATAAGAAGACACTAATTGTTCTCTGAGTGGTTTTGATGAAGCATTAGGTTGATTGTAGAATTTGCTGTTTGCCACCACGAAATGTCACGTGTGCGTGACATGTTGATAAGATTAACTCCTAAGCTTATTACTGACAAACAACTAATTTGGCCTAATTGTTTAGTATTATCTATCAAACTGACTCACATTAGCCATGAAATCCTGGATTTCCACACCCTGCCAGCCTGGGGGGCTAAAGAGAGTTCTGGGTAAAGGGCTCCTAGTCTCCCCAGTCTGCCTGGAGAGCCACCATCTGCAATCTGTTCCAATGCTCCTGAATCTCAAATATGTTTACTGAACATGTTTTCTTTGACTATCATTAATAATTCAGGACTTTAATTATTAATGAAAAGACATGCTTTAATTTACACTGTACACTCAATTAATACTGTAGAACTATGATATAACTTGCAATTGCACATTGCACAAGTAAACATAAATTGGGACCACTTTATCATATAATTTATACATTTCTTCACATATTCATCAAAATATCTCCTGTCCTATTCATGAAATAGCTTCAGTGGTAGTGCGAGAACAATTCCCTTGAATCTGTTAAATTCGATATGTTCAATTAGCAAGTTAATACAGACTTTTTGTTATTGCGTTCCTCTCCTCTCTGTTACTATGTGTGAACCCTCAGTAGTTGGACTACAGCACAATACTACAACATCCCTAATCACAGATAAGACAGTGCATTAACTTTTCTCAGAAGCTTACTGACAATCTTTCAGGGTATTATTTGATCGTGGAGAATCAGGCACTGGGCTTAGCAGCTCCAGTTCAGTCCCATGTGATGGTTTGATGCCAGTATAAACACAACAGAGCATGTACCTCTTACGAGAAGATGCTGTTGGACTAAGACTGTGTGTTTAATGTAAGTAATAGATCAATATATATAATGGAAAGCTTTGCACAAGGCAGGTTATAATATTGATGGATCATTTTTATGAACTTGTTGAAATAAGAGTGTTAAGACATCGGCATGCTTCCCATCCGAAACAGTTTGTGCATATATTATGATTACATTTTGTGACGTTTTAGTTCGTTTTGGTCTTTGGCAAGGTTTTTTCCAGCAGTTAGGTACACACAACCTTTTTTCTCGAGGCAAGCGAAGTCTACACCACCTCGTCGGTGATTGGTCAACAGTAGGGTTTCTTCAATGAAATGTGTGTTGTCATTCCACGAGAGATGACTCGTTTTCATCCGCATTTTTGTACTTGTGAAATACTGCACCAAACATCTTAGTTAGATGTCAAATTTAGCCACTAAGATCTTCTCGACAAAAACGTCAAAATGAATGACAGATTTCTTGAGTTAATCTTAGATTAATTATGACTATTTTGAGGAAGTGTATACTGGTGTACAGCGTCTCAAGATGGACATTGCTTGGATTGTTTTGCCAACTATTTGCTATGAGAGTGAACTGCCCCAATGAAATCGCAGGATTTCATAGCATAAATTATAACAGCACAAAGTAAATGGACCGTCCTGGTGCGCTCAAATGTGCATCCAGTCAGAACTTCTGAATCTGCTCTAGTCTCCCTCCCAATAAGTCTTTCACGCCAGACGGCTTATTTCCGCATGTGAGACAAGATCTGCTCTATCAGGTACAGATGGCGCTAAAACAAAAAAGCTAATTGTAATGAATTTGTAAATAAATCATCATAATAGTCACGGGAGCCTGGGACCTGAAAAGCCGGACATCTACAAGCAACAAGAGTTGAAAGACAGGGATACACTAGCTAGGACCTTCTCATCGTGGATCTGGTGGGACAAAAATGCATGACGGTGGCTGGCAAATTTGATTGTATCCCCCTATGCTGTTCATCAGGTTATACTGTAGGTGACAGGATTACATATTGTTTGGACTAAAACAGCATAAAACCAGGTGTATCACAAAGCATGATCAAATTAATTAGCCAGCTACAGTCATTTTTTAGAAACATTGAGAAATTGTTTGGTAAATGTTTTGGCCAAATTAAACACTGATTTACCTTTGATAAGCAGATAGATTGCTACAGCTAGCTGGTAGCTTGCTAGCTATTTAGCTCTTATGCTAATTTTAAGTATTTCTAATCTAATATCTGACTACATCTGAAATATTAAGTTATTTCAAAATGAAAGTTAACTGGCTAGCGCATCATGATATGTGACATTTTGTTAGCTAGCTGTCCCCAGATTAGATCATGTGTTTTCACTTATTGCATATGCATGCTTGCTGCACCCATTTGTTCATGAGCCGGCTACTTGTTCTAAATAGTATAATATAATCTGTTCAAAGTAGTGGCAGCATCTGCAGTAGTGGCCATTCGTTTTTTTCATGCAGAAGTGAAATAGGTGTATTTATGCTGTTGTTCAAATGAACATATCGCCTTATATATCATCTCAAAGAAACCAGTAGGTCGGAAAATTGGCATCATATTTCTGTCATGCTGCTTTGTTGACAACTCCAACCACCTGCGCCCCAAGTATTCAGCCAATCAGTGGCCAGCACTGGACAAGTGTTAAGATTAGCTGGCAATTCACTTGTAACTATGAGCTCACATCAATTCAAATCAAATCAAATTTTATTTGTCACATACACATGGTTAGCAGATGTTAATGCGAGTGTAGCGAAATGCTTGTGCTTCTAGTTCCGGCCATGCAGTAATATCTAACAATCTAACAATTTCACAACAACTACTTTATACATACAAGTGTAAAGGAATGAATAAGAATATGTACATAACAATATTGAATTGAACCTGCATTGCTGTGCTTGCACAGTATATCTATTTTTCCCATCATCAAATAAAATAAAATTACTTACTGATGGTTTTAGTTATTGTAAAACCCTCTTAGATTGATGTCAACTCAGAATAAGAAGTGTTTGTGTACGATTGGGCAGCAGTTTGTGAACAAAGACACTGCTGTAATCATTGGAATGGCAGGTTCATGTTTGATTGAATTCCAGACAGTTATAATTAATTGATGGTGCACTGTTCTTGGCACAGCTAAAACCAGACTCAAGCTATCACATTCTCTATTGTGGATTACCTTATGTTAAATTCTCTTTACCTCTTTTTTTACCAGAGTCAGTAGACCAACAAATGCTTAGTGCCCCAGTGACTATTTTTAAGTGTGTCGTTTTTAACGCCTTCCTGTGCTTGCTCTATCAGGGGCACAAACAGATTTAGCTCCAACTTGTGAAAGGTGTCAGTCAGACCTGAGCCCTTTGAAGCCCAAAACTGTATTTTTAATCAACACACACTAATACCCATATGTTTGCCAAAAACTAGTACACATGTTATTTTGTGTCAAACTTAAATCTGGTGAAAACACACACTCGAGTAGTACCAGTAGGCTACACCCCAACTACTGTTGTTGGCTAGTGTAAACATGTGACTTTTGCATGTTGACCAAAATGTAGTCTAAGCCTGCACAAAAGGTTGAGCAAAGGTCATTTCAAAGTTGTGTTAAAGGACATGTTGACAAATTTTTAACCTCATATGAATTCATCTCCAGCACCGTACAAGTGTCTACATATGTGAACATTGTGTATTTAAACGTTCTTCTGGTTAAAACGATAAGAAGAAATGCTCAAAATCAAGTAGGATTACATGAAGAAGAAAAGACATTTTCAAAACCTGCAAACTGTTCTAGCCAGTGAGAGGGCATGTTCCTTCTCCCCAAATCCCCATGAGCCTCATAGTGTTTGAAAATAACTGTTTTTAAAATGCTTTTACTTTTAGTTACATCATTACTTTTTAACACTAAATTTCATTTTCACATATGGAGACACTGGTGTGGTGCTGGAGATAAAGAATTTGAGGTTGAAAAGTGATGGAATTTCCCTTTAAATACTACAATTGGTCACAATTTGTTCATGGTTCATTCATTCACAACATAAAAGTACTTAAATGCCATAATATCATTGGATGGTTAATACATGGTTAATAAAGTATTCACAGTATTTATAGTGAATGCATAGTACATGTATATTTTTGTTCAACAGTGTTGGTGATTATAGTTTTTCTGTATTCATAAACAGACCAACACATCAGTCTCAAATAACACATCAGCCTCAAATAACCTGTGAATGAAAGTCATTTGTTCAGATAGAAAAAGTCAAACTGGATTAATAGTCTATTGAAGAAGTGACAATATGTATACTTCAATGTGAGGCTGTTTTTCCTTGTCATTATAGAATCTCATTACCATTGTATTTAAAAAAGACCATTTGCACAAAGTCAATGAGAGGGGCTGCAGTAATTGGCACCAGCCGGAAACCAAACATGCCCCATTTGGCTAGCCAGTTGAATGCCATTGGTCTATTAGGCAACTCATTTGCATAAATCAAGGTTTATAGGTCAATGCTCTCTTTGGACTGTATCCAATCTAGTTGGTCGTGGCAAGCGAGCTCAACATCACAACAAGTTTACTTCCAGCTCGTTTTCTTTATTACGTTTTATTTCGTCATCTTCATTGACCTTTAAAATGGGATTCTGCTGGATTCGAGGAGTTGGAGAGTGCGTGGTGATTGCTGTTCTGTTCTACTCGGTTCAGTCTACAACTACGAGGTACTACACTTATGAAGAGGATGCGCCCGGGACAGAGATTGGAAATCTGTCTCAGGATTTAAAGATAGACCCAGCAGAGGACCCTGGAACATCTTTCCGCTTCATGCAGGAGACCAATTCGTCTGTGATTCAAATGAGGGAGATTGATGGACTTTTAGCAGTTGGGGAAACGATTGACCGAGAACATCTCTGCCCAAGGTCCCCGCGATGCTTTGTCACCTTCGACATAGTTGCCTTCTCCAAAGAAAAGTTTCAGCTCATCCACGTGGAGATCGAGGTAAAGGACATCAATGATAACTCACCCCACTTCCTCCACAAAGAGACGACCCTTGAGATATCCGAGAATGTTCAGGTGGACTCACGATTCCCGTTGGACATCGCTGTTGACCATGATGTCGGCAATAACTACATCCAACGTTACCATATCTCTCCCTCCAGCCATTTCATAGTTGACGTGCGCAGCAGGGAGGATGGAGTGAAGTATGCTGAACTTGTGCTTGTGAAAGCAATGGACAGAGAGGTTGAAGATTCCTACACAATTGAAGTGACGGCAACAGATGGGGGAGAGCCACCCAGATCCGGATCAATGACTGTTCATATCAAAGTGCTGGATTTTAATGACAACAGCCCAACGTTTGAGCACAACTCACTAAAAGTTGAACTTTATGAGGATTCACCCATAGGTTACCAAGTGCTGAAAGTGCATGCGTTTGACCCAGATGCTGGCATCAATGGCGAGGTAGTGTATGGATTTGAAGAAGACACGTCATCTGAAGCAGTGCGCATTTTTAATGTAGACCAAATTTCCGGTGCTGTGACTTTAAAAACTTTGGTTGATTATGAGAAGCAGAGGTCTTATGAATTGAACATTAAAGCATCCGATTTAGGCACAAATTCTATTCCATCGACCTGCAAAGTTGTTGTGGATGTTGTAGATGTAAACGATAACGCACCAGAAATCACTATCAAGCCAATGACCTCGACTAGTGATGGTGTAGCTTACATCACGGAGGCCGCAGCGGAGGAAAGTTTTGTTGCGCTGATCAGCACCTCGGACAGTGACTCTGGCTCGAACGGTTACGTGCGCAGCAGCCTACACGGCCACGATCATTTCAAGCTGCAACAGGCCTACGGGGACACTTTTATGATTGTAACAACCACCACTTTAGATAGAGAGAAGATCCCAGAGTATAACCTCACTGTAGTGGCTGAAGACCTCGGAACACCACCTTTCAAAACAGTGAAGCAGTATACCATCAGAGTGACCGACGAGAACGACAACGCCCCCCTCTTCAGTAAATCCATTTATGAAGTTTCTGTCCTGGAAAATAATATCCCTGGGTCATATATAACTACTGTTGTAGCACGTGACCTTGACATGGGTAAAAATGCCAAAGTATCATACAAACTAATTGATTCAGATGTTGTGGGTGAGGCCTCCATTTTGACTTATGTGTCTATTGACCCAATGTCAGGGTCATTGTATAGTCTGAGATCTTTTGATTTTGAAACCGTCCAACAGATTGAATTAACCATCCAGGCTGATGACAAGGGATCACCTCAGCTGTCAAGCACATCCATGATCAGAATCAAAGTTGTTGATCAGAACGACAACTATCCCTATTTCACCTTTCCTGTTATGCTGAATGACTCTGCTGAAGTTCCTCTTCCTGTCAATGCACCACTGGGGTACCTGGCCCTATGGGTCAAGGGCCAGGATGAGGATGAGGGCATGAATGGTGAGCTCAGCTTCAGAATCGTACAAGGTGACTCTAACCTATTTTCAATCAATAAAGACACTGGAGAAATAGCTCTAAAACAGGGGCTGGCCTCTGCGATTGGAAATGTTTTGGAAATCAAAATTGCAGTGAGTGACAATGGGAGATCCCCCCTCTCCAGCAGTGCCAACATTCGCTTTGTTGTCACAGATTCGCAGCTCTCAGACGACCAAGTTGTCATTGTACTACGTTCAACTGATGAGGAAGACGCAGGCTTGGATGTTTCAGTAGTAGTTATCATAATGCTCGGCGGGGGTTGTGCTCTGCTGCTGATTGCCATAGTGATTGTTGTTATCACATGCAAGTTGAATCAAGGAGGGAAGGATCAAGACTGCAAGAGAGACGTGTCTCACGTCCTGTTTGACTCCAGGCATCATCCCAGGCTCAACTCTGCAGAACCCAACATGTACGGTGGACCAAGGGGTTTCCTCAATGAAAGGACCTCTTCATCTCTTGATGAGTCCAGCCTGTATGAGGAGAAAAATGGAGACTTGGAGTCACAGGTGAGTGAAATATTTCATTCAGTTTCAGTTGTGTTTAAATACAACTGTACACATTCAAGTGTAGCACTACTCCTGATCCAAGTAGCTGAAATCATTTCCTATCCCATCCTCTTCTCTTGTGTTTGCTCTTTAGATGTTCCTGCCTCCTAAGCCTTTCCTACCAACATCTATGTGGCAAGGGGAAAAATACTGCCTGCAAATGAGGTAAGAATACCACCACATTGATCCTACTTGGCATGATGTGCTCTTTTATCACAATTATTATTTTCCATGAGAAATCATTTACATAAGCATAATCATTTACACTGGAAGGTGCTTAACATTCCACATGCATACAGCAGATGTAGGATTTTAATTGAATCACTCATAGAATTTTCCTGCTCAGCAGGACATGCAAACTTATAGTGCATTCAAGGTTTAAAAAGGCTTCTGAAGTGTGTAATTTCCACTTTAAAATGTCAGACTTGATTTGCCCTAACAAGAAATGTATCAACACCTACAAAAAAATATATCAATTAATTATAATAGAAAAAATATTAAAAATATGCATATCCAACTAATCAGGTGCAGGACAGAAGAACATATCGATCCAAGTTATATCATCGTCAGGTCATTAATTATAATCCACATTATAATTCACGTTTCCTGTTGTTGCAGGATAATGTTCCTGCTGTATTAAACTGGCTCAAATTAAGATCCTGTATCTGTACACGTGATTGCAGTTGTTGTCCGGAGAGAGGGGCTGGGTGGTGGAAGGCTTCATAAGAGGGGGGAAAAAGCACACATCAATAATCAGATACAGCAGTGCAGTGGCTAATGTTTTGATTCTATTCGCAGTGGCATTGACCAGCAGAGCGTAAAGGACAGTGGCAAGGGAGACAGTGACTTCAATGACAGTGACTCTGACATCAGTGGGGATGGAGGCAAGAGGAACCTCAGCACCTTCCAGCCCTGGGCCAAAAGTGAGTTTACTACCGTCACAATTTCATACTGAGATTTTAGAGTTCCTCATAGCAGAATGATGAAGATAACAGTTGGCATTTTTATAGCACTCAAACTGCAGCGGATTACATTGTGTGGGGATTACTCACCCCTTCCACCACCAGTGTAAAACCCACCTGGCTATGTAGCACGGCAACAATGAATGACTCTGTCACTATCATTTTTTTCTCCTTGGGCTTGGAATGTAATTCTGTATGCGTGTGTGTGTTCCATTTCAGGTTCCTTCCACGCCGCTAACACCCTCGCTGTGGATTGTCAAGGCACTTACTGTGTAATACCAACCCAAAGCTTCCAGGCCCCACTAGACAATGCATACACAATTGGCTTTTCCCAAGCACCGGTCTACAACAATCCCCATGCCTATCCCCACTCCTGGAAAGACTTTGGCTACAGCACCAGCATTCCCAAAGCAAGAAACACCATGCAGACGTTCTCTCATCACACAGGTACACTCCCCTCTTACTTCGCCCATCAAACGAGACAATCTGCTGCCGGACTTGCTGAAATTCAGGAGCACAACCAAGATATTACTACAGTGGCAACCATATCTGAAGTTGCCACCATTTTTTAAACAAACTGCCAAGTAAATATACAGATGGTTATTTATAGATACTGCAGTATTCACTAGATTTGACAGATACTGGTCAAACTGATAGACATATGGACATTTCATGTATGAAAAGGAAAGCAACTTGATGCATAATGAAAACAGCTGATGTATATGTTCTTTGATTCAATTGTGAAGATGTAGGTTATGTGTATATATTGATATTCTTATAGTATGAACATTTGTAAAAACATTGGTGTTTGTTTTATGAGTAAACACAATATTAAAACAATGAGAGATACAGTATGTGCATCATTGTTTATGAGATAAGACCCTTTCCCTGTCATCTTGTTTAGCATGACTTTTCTCTTATGGTCACACACCAAGAACTTTACCCACTGGGCTTGACTTTCCCATTAACCCATATATATATATATATAGTGCCTTCAGAGTATTTACACCCCTTGACTTTTTCCACATTTTCTTGTGTTACCGCCATAATGTCAAAGTGGAATTATGTTCGTACAAATTTTTACAAATTAATAAAACATGAAAAGCTGAAATGCCTTGTGTCAATAGGTATTCAACCATTTTGTTATGGCAAGCCTAAATATGTTCAGGAGGAAAAATGTGCTTAGCAAGTCACTTAATAAGTTTCATGGACTCATTATGTTTGCAATAGTGTTTAACACGATTTTTTTAATGACTACCTCATCTATGTACCCCACACATGCAATTATCTGTAAGATCCCTCAGTCGAGTAGAGAATTTCAAAAGGTTTTAACCACAAAGACGAGAGAGGTTTTCCGATGCCTCGCAAAGAAGGGCACCCATTGGTAGATGGGTAAAAACAAAAAAAGTAGACACTGAATATCCATTTGAGCATGGTGAAATTAATAATTACATTTTGGATGGTATGTCAATACACCTAGTCACTACAAAGATAGGCGTCCTTCCTAACTCAGTTGCCGGAGAAGAAGGAAACCGCTCAGGGATTTCACCATGAGGCCAATGGTGACTTTAAAACAGTTAAATAGTTTAAGGGCTGTGATAGGCGAAAACTGAGAATAGATCAACAACATTGTAGTTACTCCACAATACTAGCCTAAATGACAGAGTGAAAAGAAGTAAGCCTCTACAGAATAAAAATATTCCAAAACATACATCCTGTTTGCAACAAGGCACTAAAGTAAAACTGCAAAAATTGTGGCAAAGAAATTAACTTTATGTCCTGAATATAAAGCGTTATGTTTGGGACAAATCCAACACAACACATCAATGAGTACCATTCCTCATATTTTCAAGCATGGTGATGGCTGCATCATGTTATGGGTATGCTTGTAATCAGCAAGGTCTAGGGAGTTTTTTTAGATTAAAAAGAAACAGAATAGAGCTAAGCACAGACAAATTCCTAGAGCAAAACCTGGTTCAATCTGCTTTCCAACAGACAATGGAAGACAAATTCATCTTTCAGCAAGACAAATGCCTTAAACACAAGGCCAAATATACTCATACCAAGACGACATTGAATGTTCCTGAGTGGCCTACTTACAGTTTTGACTTAAATCAGCTTGAAAAACTATGGCAAGACTTGAAAATGGCTGTCTAGCAATGATCAACAACCAACATGACAGAGTTTGAATAATTTGAAAAAGGAAAATGTGCAAACTCTTAGAGATTTACCCAAAAAGACTCACAGCTGTAATCATATGGGATTATAATGATGACAGAACTACATGATTTTGTATTTTGAATTTCATGGTCGCAGGAACGATTCGCAAATGTGTAGTTACATTTTGCAAGCTTGTATCATGATGTGTGAAAGATGGTCACAGACATGTGAATTGACATTTGAATACATTCAATAAGATTTGCAAGTATAAGGTATTTTCAGAATTATTACAAGTCCATTTAGGAGTATGAATATACTGCTGTAAATCAAAAACACACTTGCAGATTTTGAATCTGCGTGTGCTCGGAGTTCTGTCAATGTTGTCATGTTACCAAGACATTCGTTACATGCTGACCACACTGCTCGGGTCGCGTGCGCGAGCATTGCAAAATAAATGTACACATACATGTTATTCAGTCATTGCCCCCACACTGCTCTCGTGCGCCAACAAGCGTCTGTGTTGCCAAGCGCTAAAATAGAAGTCAGTTCTATTTGTGACGCTGAACGAGGTGCAAGTCCTGCCTCTACCATCTCCTCATTGGTTTATAGAAGCAGATACCAATGTGGCATCTCCTCATTGGTTATACCCATGTGGGGGATTTAATTATGAACTGAGGTCGGTCGGTTGTTGTGGTAATACTATGAAAGTTAGATGCCAATCACCATATAAAGTCCAAAGAAGAAAAAACCTGGAAAGAGGAGAGATGACTAGAAACGATTCGGTTGACCGTTTTATGTGTGGATTAATTGTCGGAGTAAATTACCTTCTGCTTTTCAGGTAAAATAACAACTCAACATTTATATCCCAGAACAAATTGGCTAGCAACAGCAATCTAGCTAAATAGGACAAATTAGCTAGCAACTGCAAGCTAGCTAGCAAAATTGCCATAAATGTTTAATGCTTTTCGAGCTGTCCCCAAATTATTATAATTTGTTCAGGGTTTGTTTTGATTTTCAACCTGCGTTTCGTGTTCGTTGTGGGGGGACAAAATATATTTGCGCAAGATGGCTCACGTGCGTGTACGGTCTGGGTATGGTGTAAACCTGTACAAATGTTTGTACATTTGTAGAAAGAGATTTGCAAGGGGCAGGATTTTTTACTCCTGACCAATCAGTTCCCTCTGCCAAAACCACAACCACCTAACCATTGGCTGGATTGCTCCATCAATGAAATCTCAGGAATTATCTCCCCACATGAGCAAGAGAGGATAAGGTAAATAAAACAAAAATAATTTACTTGAAAGTAATCAACTAATTTATCTATGTTCATCGATTTTTTTTTTGTTGTTGTTGTGAAAAGGCATGATAGTAGTTTACTTATTATGTGAAATATAATGGTACATTTCAGACGAACTCCAGACCAGCCATTGCATTGACAGCCGCTATTGTGTCAACTAGCTGGCCTCTAACATTCACCCTAGCTTTACTATCAACGGGCTAGCTTTATCAGGCATATTTAGATGCAAAGGGAAAACAAATATATTTGCTAGTTAGTTGATTAAGTTGATTATAAATGCCATTAGCTAGCTAAATAGCTAAATTTAAACTGCTGGGGAAAAGCTAGCGAGATAGCTAACTCCCACCATCATCACTGCAGTGTAGCTAATGGTAGCTATGTTTCTCGAAAATAAAAAATATTTACTGTATTTGAAGCTATATTTTAAAGACGTGCTACTATCTTTTGAACACTTCTCAAACTACTTAATTCCACTGCCTGTTTCTTGATTAATTGGGGAGTGAAAAAGTTGGCAAGCAAAATGCCCCTCCCAATTTCACTGCAAATAGACTATTAGGCTGTTTGGGTATCACTTGGCTGATGCGCACATTTACATGAGTGTTTAATTAGCCTAGTTAGCCAAGTTACTGACTGACTAGGATTAATGTTATTCATGTTTTTGTTGTTATTGCATTTCAGGTGGAGAGGGAGTAAGGGAGTAAGATCAGCATGCTGCCAGACCACCAAATAATCCTTGAGGTATTACAGTCAATGCTAATAAACTGGATATTGTATTTGAATTGCACTTGTATGTCATTGACACTAACAAAATGGTTGGATTGTTCAGCTACGTTCAGTAAATGCTAACACGGCTTTGGTGGTGAAACGTACAAAATGCATTTCTCCCTATCAGGCCACTGCATGCTGTGACAGGGGCCTGGATAGTGACACACATCTTCTTTAAGCTGCCTGCCTTCAGTGGTACCTTCCTTTTGGTGGGTCAGCAGGTAGCCTAGTTCTTAGAGCGTTGGGCCAGTAACCGAAAGGCTGCTAAATCAAATCCCTGAGCTGACAAGGTAAAAATCTGTCGTTCTGCCCCTGAACAAGGCAGTTAAACCCACTGTTCTTAGGCTGTCATTGTAAATAAGAATTTGTTCTTAACTGACTTGCCTAGTTACATATTTTTTTTAATGATTACAGAAAGAGTCTCCTTATCCCTGTTTCGTAGCCATTTAACATGTACTGTATGTAAGCACTTAGATTCATAGAAACTGATACGAACACAAGAACTGACTTATATTTTCTTGACCCTGGCTGCTTTTAGACAGGCAACCCAATTCTGATATTTTTCCCACTAATTGGTCTTTTGACCAATCACATCAGATCTTTTCAAAACTGCTCTTTTTCAGAGCTGATCTGATTGGTCAAAAGACCAATTTGTGAAAAAAAGATCAGACTTGGGCTGCCTATCTAAACATAGCCTATTTGTCCAATACTTCAGTCTTGTCTGGGATATACAGTACCAGTCAATACACCTACTCATTCAATGTTTTTTTTGTTTTTTTAAACTATTTTCTACGTTATCGAATAATAGTGAAGACATCAAAACTATGACATAACACATATGGAATCAGGTAGTAACCATATAAGTGTTAAACAAATCAAAATATATGTTATATTTTAGATTCTTCAAAGTAGCCACCCTTTGCCTTGATGACAGCTTTGCACACTCTTGGCATTCTCTCAACCAGTTTCACCTGGAATGCTTTTCCAACAGTCTTGAAGGAGTTCCCACATGTTCTGAGCACTTGTTGGCTGCTTTTCCTTCACTCTGCAGTCCAACTCATCACAAACCATTTCAATTGGGTTGATGTCGGGTGATTGTGGAGGCCAGGTTATTTGATGCAGCACTCCATCACTTTTCGTCTTGGTCAAATAGCCCTTACACAGCCTGGAGGTGTGTTGGGTCATTGTCCTGTTTACAACAAAAATGATAGTGGGACTAAGTGCAAACCGGCTGGGATGGCGTTTTGCTGCAGAATGCTGTGGTAGCCATGCTGGTTAAGTTTGCCTTGAATTCAAAATATATCACAGACCGTGTCACCAGCAAAGCACCCCCACACCATCACACCTACTCCTCCATGCTTCACGGTGGGATCTACACATGCAGAGATCATCCGTTTACCTACTCTACTTCTCACAAAGACGCAGTGGTTGAAACCAAAAATCTCAAATTTGAACTCATTAGACCAAAGGACAGATTTCCACCGGTCTAATGTCCATTGCTTGTGTTTCTTGGCCCAAGCAAGGCTATTCTTCTCATTGGTGTCCTTTAGCGGTGGTTTCTTTGCAGCAATTTGACCATGAAGGCCTGATTCACACAGTCTCCTCTGAACAGTTGATGTTGATATGTGTCTGTTACTTGAACTCTGTGAAGCATTTATTTGGGCTGCATTTTCTGAGGCTGCTAACTCTAATGAACTTATCCTTTGCAGCAAAGGTACCTCTGGGTCTTCCTTTCCTGTGGCGGTCCTCATGAGAGCCAGTTTCATCATAGCACTTCATGTTTTTTGCGACTGCACTCAAAGAAACTTTCAAAGTTCTTGAAATTTTTCGAATTAACTGACCTTCATGTCTTAAACTAATGATGGAATGTCATTTCTCTTTTCTTATTTGAGCTGTTCTTGCCATAATATCGACTTGGTCTTTTACCAAATAGCGCTATTTTCTGTATACCACCGCTACCTTGTCACAACAAAACTGAATGACTAAAACGCATGAAGATGGAAAGAAATTCCACAAATTAACTTTTAACAAGGCACACCTGTCAATTTAAATGCATTCCAGGTGACTAACTCATAAAGCTGGTTGAGAGAATGCCAAGAGTGTGCAAAGCTGTCATCAAGGCAAAGGGTGGCTACTTTGAAGAATCTCAAATATACAATACATTTTGATTTGTTTAACACTTTTTTTGGTTCCTCCATGATTCCATATGTGTTATTTCATAGTTTTGATGTCTTCACTATTATTCTACAATGTAGAAAATAGTTGTTTTTTTTAACCTTCAATGAGTCGGTGTGTCCAAATGTTTGACTGGTACTGTATATTTTAGTTGGCACATCTATGTGATGTCCTTTATGCATGAATAAAAATGTATTCACCCTGGATATGAGACTTGCATTGATTTTAGACCTTTTTTAATCATAAGCGCTAGGTGTTGTCTTGATGGAGAAAGTCTGAATGTTGTCAGATGTTTAAGTTACCGTAATAGTTAGTAAAACTGAGAACAGGCTAAGAAACAGTTATTGTTTTGTAACCTATAAAAAAATGAATGAGTAGTTTATACAGAAATGTATTACATTTGGTGGTCATCCCCCAAATTTGACTATTTAAAGCCTCGATAGCTGCATCCTTCCTCAGGGAACTGTCGATAGCTGACATGTTGCCAGGTTTTTGATGTTCTGCTCTAGAATTCCATGGCCCAGCATGCTCACCTGGGATTAGAGGGACTGGAGAGCATGATTTTGAGTGTGTACAGTAAATCCAATCCAACTAGTGGCCCTGGATAATATGCTATATGTCATCACACAGACAGACAACCATAGTGAAGGAGGTTAATGTAGTGCATAAAGTATATACCACCAGCGGAGCTTACTTCTTTGTGCTCTGGAGAGTAGTTGATCTGAAGCCTCTGGAGGTCCTTGGAATATTCTCTGTAGCACCTGTAGAGAAATGGATAGATGTACTGAATACTCTTGAAAGAGAGAGAGAGAGAGCAAGAGAGTTGACATTTACATTGTTGATTATTGAGGACAGAAGGGTGCTGTCCAATCAGTCAAATGGTTGAGTAAAAGACACAGCAACTCAATGGTTTTCAATAGGAGGAGTGTGTTGGGGGGGCGTGTTTCCCCACCAAACAGCTGTGTTGGACATGTGTTTCATGCATTTTGGTTTGAAGGTAGCCTTATTCTGCAGTTCAAGTTGTATCTTCATATCTCTCACTCCCTCTGACTCCTAAGCCCCCACCACTGACCTCTCATTGGCCCAGAGCCTCTGGCAAAACCCTCTAATCAGTGTCTCTGACAGGGAGTTACTCCAGGAGTAGACATTTTTACAGTGCATAGGGCTATATATGTAAAAAGTATTCATGACTTACTGACACTGACATGGAGAGCTCCATGTTCCTGCTCCATGTTCCTACGGGTAGCAACCATACTCCATGTCCTGCCATCTCCACCAGGCTCCTGGAAATCAGATATCAAATCTGCATATATTTGACAATAAAATAAAAATGTATTAGTCACATGCTTCGAATAGTGAAATGAAATGCTTACTTATGAACCCCTAACCAACAATGCAGTTTCAAAACAATATGGATAAGAATGAGAGATAAAAGTAACACGTAATTAAAGAGCAGCAGTAAAATAACAATAGCGAGACTATATACAGGGGTGTACCGATACAGAGTCAATGTGCAGGGGAACTGATTAGTTGAGGTAGTATGTACATGTAGGAAGAGTTATTAAAGTGACTCCTGTATAGATGACAACAGAGAGTAGCAGAGGTGTAAAGAGGGGGAGGGGGGGCAATGAAAATAGTCTGGGTAGCTATTTGACCAGATGTTCAGGAGTCATGGCTTGGTGGTAGAAGCTGTTTAGAAGCCTCTTGGACCTAGACTTTAATGCGTGTCGTGCGGTAGCAGAGAGAACAGTCTATGACTAGGGTGGCTGGAGTCTTGGACAATTTTAGGGCTTCCTATGACACCGCCTGGTATAGAGGTCCTGGATGTCAGTAATCTTGGCACCAGTGATGTACTGGGCCATTCGCATTACCCTCTGTAGTGCCTTGCGGTCGGAGGCCCAGCAGTTTCCATACCAGGCAGTGATGCAACCAGTCACGATGCTCTCAATGGTGCAGCTGTAGAACCTTTTGATGATCTGAGGACCCATGCCAAATCTTTTCAGTGTCCTGAGGGGAAATAGGTTTTGTGGTGAACACTACTGTCTTGGTGTGCTTGGACCGTGTTAGTTTGTTGGTGATGTGGACTCCAAGGAACTTGAAGCTCTCAACCTGCCTCACTGCAGCCCCGTCAATGAGAATGGGGGCGTGCTCGGTCCTCTTTTTCCTGTAGTTGACAATCATCTCCTCTTGATCACGTTGAGGGAGAGGTTGTTGTCCTGGTCTCTAACCTCCTTCCTATAGACTGTCTCATCGTTG
The DNA here is from genome assembly GCF_018296145.1 of Oncorhynchus tshawytscha. Classification (NCBI taxonomy): domain Eukaryota; kingdom Metazoa; phylum Chordata; class Actinopteri; order Salmoniformes; family Salmonidae; genus Oncorhynchus; species Oncorhynchus tshawytscha. The sequence goes on along the minus strand of NC_056454.1, from coordinate 17,191,851 downwards.
CCGGTGATCAGGTTGTGACACTATGTCATCGGCAAATTTAATGACGTGTTGGAGTCATGCCTGGCCGTGCAGTCATGAGTGAACAGGGAGTACAGGAGGGAAATGGACACTGTGTTGAGGATCAGCGTGGCGGATGTGTTGTTACCTACCCTTACCACCTTGGGGCGGCGCGTCAGGAAGTCCAGGATCCAGTTGCAGAGGGAGGTGTTTAGTCCCAGGGTTCTTAGCTTAGTGATGAGCTTGAAGGGCATTATTGTGTTGAACGCTGAGCTGTAGTCAATGAACAGCATTCTCACATAGGTGTTCCTTTTGTCCAGCTGGGAAAGGGCAGTGTGGAGTGCAATAGAGATTGCATCATCTGTGGATCTGTTGGTGCGGTATGCAAATTGGAGTGGGTCTATGGTTTCTGGGATAATGGTGTTGATGTGAGCCATGACCAGCACTTCATGGCTAAAGATGTGAGTGCTACGGGTCGGTAGTCATTTAGGCAGGTTACCTTAGTGTTCTTGGGCACAGGCACTATGGTGGTCTGATTAAAACATGTTGGTATTACAGACTCTTAGAGGGAGAGGTTGAAAATGTCAGTGAAGACACTTGCCAGTTGGTCAGCTCATGCTCGCAGTACACGTCCTGGTAATCTGTCTGGCCCTGCGGCCTTGTGAATGTTGACCTGTTTAAATGTCTTACTCACATTGGTTGCGGAGATCGTGATCACACAGTCATCCGGAGCAGCTGGTGCTCTCATGCATGTTTCAGTGTTATTTGCCTCAAAGCGACAATAGAAGTAGTTTAAGCTCATCTGGTAGGCTCGTGTCACTGGGCAGCTCTAGGCTGTGCTTCCCTTTGTAATCTGTAATGGTTTGCAAACCCTGCGTCAGAGCCGGTGTAGTACGATTCGATCTTAGGCCTGTATTGAAGCTTTGCCTGTTTGTTGGTTCATTGGAGGGCATAGCAGGATTCATTATAAGCTTCCAGGTTAGAGTCCCGCTCCTTGAAAGTGGCAGCTCTACCCTTTAGCACAGTGCGGATGCTGCCTGTAATCCATGGCTTCTGGTTGGGGTATGTACGTAGTCACTTTGGGGATGACGTCATCGATGCACTTATTGATGAAGCCAATGACTAATGTGGTGTACTCCTCAATGCCATCGGAGAAATCCCGGAACATATTCCAGTCTGTGCTAGTCTGTGCTAGTCCTGTAGTTTAGCATCTACTTCGTCTGACCACTTTTTTATAGACTGAGTCACTGGTGCTTCCTGCTTTAATTTTCGCTTGTAAGCAGGAATCGTTAGGATAAAATTATGGTCAGATTTGCCAAATGAATGGCGAGGGAGAGCTTTGTATGCGTCTCTGTGTGTGGAGTATAGGTGCTGCAGAATTATTTTTCCTCGTGTTGCACATTTAATATGCTGTTAGAAATTTGGTAAAAAGGATTTAAGTTTCCCTGCATTAAAGTCACTGGCTACTAGGAACACCACCTCTGGGTGAGCGTGTTCTTGTGTGCTTATGGTGGAATACAGCTCATTCAATGCTGTCTTAGTGTCAGCCTCTGACTGTGGTGGTATGTAAACAGCTACAAAAAATACAGATGAAAACTCTCGGTAGGTAGTGTGGTCTACAGCTTATCATGCGAGCAATAGGCGAGCAATAGCTCTAGACTTCCTTAGATATCGTGCAGCAGCTGTTATTTACACAAATACATAGTCCGCCGCCCCTTGTCTTACCAGACACCGCTGTTCTATCTTGCCGGTACATCGTATAACCAGCGAGCTGTATGTTGATATTGTCGTCGTTCAGCCACGACTCTGTGAAGCATAAGATGTTACAGTTTTTAATGTCCCGTTGGTAGTTTAATCATCCGTGTAACTCACCAATTTTATTCTCCAAGGATTTCACATTTGCGAGCAGAAAGGAGGGAAGTGGGGGTTTATTCGATCGCCTACGATATCTCAGGAGGCAGCCCACCCCTCTTTCTCCGCCTCCTCTTCACGCAGATCACGGAGATCAGGGCCTGTTCCCGAGGAAGCAGTAGGCTTGTCAGAGTCGTGGAAGGGAAAAAAATTATTCTGCTTGTCCATGGTGAGTAATCACAGTACTGTTGTCTAGAAGTTATTTTTGGTCATAAGAGACGGTTTCGGCAACATTATGTACAAAATAAGTAAAATAATAAGTTACAAACAATGCAAATAAACAAACAAAAAAACACAATCGGCTGGTGGCATGTAAAACGTCTGCTTTCTTCTCCGGCGCCATCTTACAAATGGTAACTGTATTTAGTTAATTAAAGTCATGACAGCCGTAGGTACTTTACACTTCACTCACACCTCATTCCACTAATTGTGGTCTGAATTTAACAAAAACGTGCACAATGTTCAGTCCTCTGGGACAGAAATCACCCACATCTCTATTATTGAATGAGCTTCCCAAGTTACAAGTATAGCTACAATTCTGCATGATAGAGAATAACATGTGTGAATCTGTTTCTATCTAACCTTGTGAATGAACACCAAGAACACAAGATGTTCCTGGTGGTTGGGCGGTTCCCAAGTTCTTTAGATCTGTCTGGGTGTTGGGGATGTGCTTCAAACTGAGGAAAAGAGTAGAGGGGGAAGAAATGAACCTCACTGCTCAAATTTCAGTGCTGTTTGAAGTTGCTGAGAACCCCAACTACCTTGAACTAATGTGCCATAATTTTGTAAAAAGTTTTACATTTTCATAAGCTTCATCAAGTTGTCACTAGTTTACCTTTAGCTAGCTAATCTATTTGCATTGAAATTGAAGGGGGGCATTCTTCTTGACAACCTTTTCAGTCACCAATTAATCAATAAACAAGCAGTGGAATGCAGTTTGACAAGTGTTCTAAAGTCAGTAACAAGATGTGTGTCACCATCCAGGCCCTTGTCTCAGCGTGCAGTGGCCTGATAAATACGTGATGTACGTTTCACAACCAAAGCCGTGTTAGCATTTACTGCACGTTGCTGAACAATCCAACCATTTTCTCAGTGTCAGTGAAATATATGGGCAATTCAGATACAATATCCAGTTGACTGTAATACCTCTAGGGTCCTTTGGTGGTCTGCCAGCATCCTCCTTTCTAGTGATCTTACTCCCTCTCCACCTGAAATGCAATAACAACAAAAACATGAATAACAATCATTTTAATCAAACTCTCAAAGTTCTGTCCTCATTATAATCCCATAGAATCGCTACCACTGAGTATATGCAGTGCCTTCGGAAAGTATTCCGACCCTTGACTTTTTCCACATTTTGTTAAATTACAGCCTTATTCTAAAATGGATTAAATAACAAACACATTCTCAGCAATCTACACACAATACCCCATAATGACAAAGGGAAAACAGGTTTTTCGAAATGTTTGCAAATTTATTACAAATTGTAAACTGAAATACCTTATTTGCATAAATATTCAGACCCTTTTGCTAGGAGACTCAAAATTGAGCTCAGGTGCATCCTGTTTACATTGATCATCCTTGAGATGTTTCTACGACTTGATTGGAGTCCACCTGTGGTAAATTCGATTGATTAGGCATGATTTGGAAAGGCACACACATGTCTATATAAGGTCCCACAGTTGACAGTGCATGTCAGAGCAAAAACCAAGCCATGAGATCGAAGGAATTGTCCCCCGTAGAGCTCCGAGACAGGATTGTGTCGAGGCACAGATCTGGATAAGGGTACTAAAACATTTCTGCAGCACTGAAGGTTCCCAAGAACAGTAACCTTCATCATTCTTAAATGGAAGAAGTTTGGAACCACCAAGTCTCTTCCTATAACTTGCCGCCCGGCCAAACTGAGCAATCGGGAGAAAAGGGCTTTGGTCAGGGAGGTGACCAAGAACCCGATGGTCACTCTGAACCCGATGGTCAGCTCCAGAGTTCCTTTGTGGAGATGGGAGAACCTTCCAGAAGCACAACCATCTCTGCAGCACTCCACCAATCAGGCCTTTATGATAGATTGGCCAGATGGAAGCCACTCCTCCATAAAAGGCACATGACAGCCTGCTTGGAGTTTGCCAAAAGGCACCTAAAGACTCTTAAACAATGAGAAACAAAATTCTCTGGTTTGATGAAACCATGATTGAATTCTTTGGCCCAAATGCCAAGCGCCATATCTGGAGGAAACCTGGCACCATCCCTATGGTGAAGCATGGTGGTGGCAGCATCATGCTGTGGGAATGTTTTTCAGCAGTAGGGACTGGGAGGCTAGTCAGGATCGAGGCAAAGATGAACAGAGCAATGTACAGAGAGATCCTTGATGAAAACTTGCTCCAGTGCGCTCAGGACCTCAGACTGGGGCGAAGGTTCACCTTCCAACAGGACAACAACTCTAAGCACACAGCCAATACAAGACAGGAGTGGCTTCGTGACAAGTCTCTAAATGTACTTGAGTGGCCCAGCTAGAGCCCGGACTTGAACCCGATCAAACATCTCTGGAGAGACCTGAAAACAGCTGTGCAGCAAAGCTTCACATCCAATCTGACAGAGCTTGAGAGGATCTGCAGAGAAGAATGGGAGAAACTCACTAAATATAGTTGCGCCAAGCTTGTAGCATCATACCCAAGAAGACTTGAGGCTGTAATCGCTGCCTAAGGGGCTTCAACAAAGTACAGAGTGAAGGGTCTGAATACTTATGTAAATGTTATATTTCCAGTTTTTATTTTTAATACATTTGCAAAAAATTATTGCTTTGTTTTATTGGGGTATTGTGTCGTTTGATGAGGGGGGGACTATTTAATCAATTTTAAAATAAGTCTGTAACGTAACAAAATGTGGAAAAAGTCAAGGGGTCTGAATACTTTCCGAATACACTGTATGATTCTAACATGTATTGACTCAAGCGTGTGAAAACATATGTAAAGAGACATTTCTATATAAATGTGCAACATTTTCTGAAAACATGTTTTCACTTTGTCATTACAGGGTTGTAGATGGATGACAGAAAAATAAATGTAATCCATTTTGAATTCAGACTAACACATCAACGTGTGGAATAAGTCAAGTGGTATGAATACTTTCTGAAGGCACTGTATATAGCATGTGAAATGATATATAAGGTGTATAAACAAACAATTATAATGCTGTTTGTTAGTTATGATGGCTTATAGTATAAAATGAATCAATATGCGTCTAAGCAAAGTCCATTATGATGACAAACAGATTGTGTGCTACAAGTATATTGTGCTAGTTTAGCCAAATAATTTGCTAATCAAATGATGTAATCATGTTTACATTATTTACGCCATAGTTCATTCTTACTTAGTGTTAATATGGAAAACCACAAGGATGCTTGGCACACTCAATCCCCAGTGGTATTAAGAACAATCCTCTTTTCATTCAAGGGAAAAGCACCAGGTATATTTAACATAAAGATACAGATTTATTTCAATGCCATACAAATGATGCTGGACACAGCACTTGACTTGTATCATCAGTAAATGCCTGTATGGCTAAAGTACATTTCCAGTACTTCAGTTACTTTATGTCCCAATAAATACAGTATGTACCGTTCACAATGAGTAGTCTACTCATTTTGGGCTTTTTGGGTTGCACAGCGGTCTAAGGCACTGCATCTCAGTGCAAGAGGCGTCACTACAGTCCCTGGTTCAAATACAGGCTGTATAACATCCGGCCGTGACTGGGAGTCTCATAGGGCGGCGCACAATTGGCCCAGCGTCGTCTGGGTTTGCCTGGGGTAGGCTGTAATTATAAATAAGAATTTGTTCTTAACTGACTTGCCTAGTTGAAAAAGTTTTTTTTTTTAAATGCATTACTTTGAGACAAAGTTTTGTTCGAACTGTCAATTGAAAATTTGACATTTTTATTAAAGGAAGAAAAGCATCCATCATTCAATCAAAGAAATGTCCTTGGGGAAGTGGAATTATTTTCATGACTAACTTCAAACGAGCTTAGGAAGTCTTCTTATTTCAGTGTTGATGAGTTAAACAGCAGAATATGTCCCAGGTTACCTGGATTGATTTTCAGCCTCCAGGATAGAACCTGCAGTGTAAAAAATATCCTGTACATTTACAGAAAATGACTGGCAGCACAGAAGCCAGTAAATTACTGTAGATTTACAGGACCTTTACTGAAACACAAATGTACAGCTATTACTGAAACACCTGACTACAGGAACATGCTGTATTTTTAGAATTGATAGTACATTACCGGAAGCACAGTGGTTAGTAAACTGTTTCAGATTTACAGTGTAGACAGCTAGTGCCAACACGGGCAGTATTTCTGTTACATGTATTTTATATACTGTAGGTATTTTATATACTGTAGGTATTTCAATACCTATTTTGTCATTTGTATTTTACCTGCCCCCAACTACAGTTAACATAGCCTATTTTGTAACAGTCTAATTAGAATACATGTATTTTGTAATACAAATATATACACGGGAGTGGGTGGAACTCAATATTAGGAAGGTGTTCTTAATGTTTTACAAAATGTAAATGTATAATTGTAAAAGAATAATGCTTGCAAAGTACACTGCTGGGTATTATTCTCATGACCTCCACCCCCAAACGAGGCCAAATTTGATCAATATACAAATAGTTTGAAGGCGGAGCTCATTGGAATAATACCCAGCAGTGTGCTTTGCGAATGTACATTACATTTTGGTCATTTAGCAGATGTGCTTGTCCAGAGCGACTTTCGGTAGGCCGTCATTGTAACTAAGAATGTGTTCTTAGCTGTCTTGCCTAGTTAAATAAAGGTTCAAGAAAAAAATTAAATAAAAAAGAATCTAAGGTTGATTTTTTTTTAAACATCACAGTCAAAGCAAGTAAAAGGTTTGTGTAACCGTTACCGGGAATGTTGTTGTAGTTAAGGATACATTGTGATACATTGACCAAGTGTATTACTGTAACATTAGCCTACCATACTGTAAGAATGTGGCTGCTACTGTCATCATGTTAGTACTGTATGGTAATTACATGGGATTAGTGCAAGCAGTTTGGCTGCTAGGTATTTGTATATTGTAGCATATCTATGTATAGGTGGCATTTTATATCACTTGCACTTCTAGAGACCTTAACAAAGCCTTCCAAACCTGCCGTGATTACAGGGCAAAATGGATCAAAAGGACAAGGTCTAATATTCAACCATTACATTTTTAAGACCCGCTGTTCCCTATAGACATTCAATTGTTAAGGCAAGACTACCACATTTCAGTTAAATTGGTAGAGCATTCTCATTAATGGGTGCAACAAATAGCAACTTACAAGGCACGTCTCAAAATATTCCTCCTACAAAATGTTTCCAGAATGCACCATCATTTACAGAATGCTACAATAAATATACAGCAATACAGTACTATATTGTTAAATTGTATTGTAAAAAATCTACAATGTGCACCCAGATGGGGGCTTGGGAAACCCTGTGTTACAGCATATCAATGAGTATTTGGTGTTTTATATCACTTGCACTTATAGAGGCCTTAACAAAGGCTTTGAAACTGGCAGTGGCTATAGGGCAAAACAGATCAAAAGCTTACTGCCAATATGATCTGTCCATAATATACATATACTGTAGGTGTTAGGGAACATACTACCACGTATCACTTAAATTGGTACAGCACTCTTACTAACGGGCGCTACAAGTACAGCCTCTTACAAGGCACGCCTGAAAATGTGTTAATGAGCCACAACAATACCATGCACACACAAGGTTTTTGGTGCTCCAAAAGTACAACATAGTACAGTATTCTGTGGGGGTGGTACTGAATTACAGTAAATTACTGGTAGCACAGCAGTGTAGATTTTCAGGAAAAAGCTTTTAGAGTTTAAAATTACAGTATGGTACTGAATTACAGTACATTTCTGGCAGCACAGTAGCCAGTAAGTTACTGTAGATTTAGAGGATACATTTACAAAAAAAAATATGGCATGGTACTGTATTCTGTAGGGTATAGCATTCTCACTAATGGGTGTAACCAATATAGCCTCATACAAGGCACGACTCCAAATATGTTAATGAGACAGATTATTTCTCCGCCCACAACATTTTACCATAACGCACCATAATTCAAAGTACGCTGCTGTAAAATTACATACATTTTACAGCAGTGTAGTGGAATGCCATTGAGCCCTCATAATGCATTGATCTTTAAAGTACTGTACTGTAATATAGAATTACCATAGCTAACTAAAAGTGTTTCTGTAAATTTATAGCAATTTGTTACAGTGAATGTGGACTCATCTGCAGCAAATCTCTAGTTTTTGGTAAATTTGTGTATAAGAGAGATTTTCTTCTGGTGAAACAGTTTCCCTTTGTGTTGTTCTGTTGCGTCAGCTCCTGCTTGTGATGTTGTTGATGATGATTCAAAGTTGTATCTTCTGCATATGGGTTGACAGTCTTGTTTTGGCTATGCGACCCGTGTGCTGGTTTCACAGAATCCTCTAACAGTTTAGGGTCGGCATCAAGTGAACCTGCAATTTAGAAGAGCAAATAAGACACCAGTGTTTTAAAAATCTTACATAATCCAGCCATCTGAAGTCCATGTCCTGAAGGAAGAGGGGAAAAAAGTCTTACTTTAATTTTTGCCAGAGAACCTACAGTACAGTGCTAGAACCAGATGCTGGATGTTCATTAGCAAGTCGTTTTTTTTCCATTCAACAAATCTAAGGCTACTATTCATCACTAAGGAATTATATAAGATAGATGAACATATGGTGTATAATTTAAATCAAGATGAGTATTTGTATTGATTAGTTGCCTATTTTCTAGGAAGCTCTCACAACTAACCACTGCAGCGCCTTCAGAATATTCTAATTCCATATCCACTGATTGTATGGTTAGGGAAGCCCCCAAGAATCTTGGGAATTGTTGGTGGCAAAATGGACAGCCTATATGTTTATGACATTACACTATGGACAAAATAAGGCCATCGTTTTTTTCTCTGGGTGATGTAGGCTACTAGCTTGTGACTGGTTGTGACAGATCTCCAATTCCACAGGGGAAAAATGCATTTATCAATCAATAGAATATGAAATGGCTTGCTTCATCATTGCTATATATTTTCCATGTAGGTCAAAAAGCTGCCCATCGACCCGATAATTTGTGCCACAAGGCATAATCATCTACAGGGTTGAATTAGAGGGAAGGTCCATTATCAGAACACATTTGTGGATCAATCTTTTGTCGTGTGAATATTAGTAGCCGATCATCGGTAATATCAGGAACAGTAGTGTAGCCTTCTGCTCAGCTCTCACACACCTCACTCAGTAACTCACTATAGTATTATGTTGGTCTCCGCAGCAGATGGAAAATGAGGCGTCACATAAAGCCCGCGCTGTGTTCACAACTTCACCATCGATAAATGAGCAGGATTCACACAGGGTGTGATGGCCTTCGACTTCCGAAGATGAAATGTACATTTTGGGGCAGATTGCTAGTCTTCTTTGTATTTAGTGTTGTAGTGGCCTCTTCTTGTCATCGCTTTGTAGGCCAAGGCCATCAATACACAACTCCTCAATTGTGTAAGATTTGGAAAATGTTAACTCATGTTTATCTATTGCTTATCTATTGTCTGGCCTGTCAATTAATGTTCCTGGGCAGAAATTACATTAACCTTTAGCCTTGTCATTAGTGGTGGAACGCCCTTATCTTTCACACCCACTAACACATAAAATATTTTATCCGAGTGGTAGGATGGTGTGTTTCGGAGATACAGGTCCCAGGTCTGTTCATTTACTGTGAATAATTAGTTGGCTTCCTCCAAGATAAGGAACGTTAATTCTGCATTCAATCCCTCATCAGCGTCTTGCGCTTTGATCCGCAGCACCGGCATATCAGTTGACACATCAGTTGCCAAGAACGCGAAAGCAGCTCCATTTACTAAACGAGGGGATGTTATCACTGGTGTGTTGTCATTTTGGTCCATAACTCGTATTCAATGTTGTGTTGGATAGCACTGGGTATCCACCATCACTGGCCTGTATTTGCACATCAATTGCTTTGGTCAACTCAAAAATGAATGCTAATGCTGAACAGACCGAGCCTGAAACTGAATTGACTGAAACACTTTGATGAAGGGAATTTTGCGCTCGATTTATCATTAATTAGTCGGTATGTTATCTCAGGGTTATGGCCCAGATCGAGTTCATTGGCTAACACAGATCATAGAAATGTACCCACTACTACATTGTTCTCCTCTACTCACACTTCATATAACGATTTACTCAAAGTAGAAACATTGTCGTTTTCTTCGCTGACTCGGATTGTGTATTTGAATGTGGTTTTGAACTGCGGTGTTCCAAAGTCCATTGCAACAACAGTCAGATTGTACTCAGGTAATATTTCTCTATTTAACGTTGTTGTTGTCACTATCATGTACGTGCCTCCCATATGCCTGTTGCAACCTGAAATGATCATGGCTGTGTAAAGGGCAGCGCACATATCCGTTTCACCCAGAGTCGCTGTCCATGGTACTGAACAGACACAAAGCTGCTCTCTGCCGCGGACTCAGTTTTGTAGGCAACCCTGTTAAACAGTTCTATAACCATTTCTGGGACATTATCATTAACATCTAAAATGTCAATCCTAACTGTTCATATTTTGAATTCATAAAACAAATTTTTCTCTAAATCAACCTGCAGCGAGAAACACACAGGAATCGATTGTAAAGATTTGTTGTTGCCTATTTTCTGCATTCGCTTTTTCCACCAATTTATTCATTATTTCACCATTCTTGCCCTCGTCCGGGTCAGTTGCACTTAGCTGTGATAGCAAGAGTTCTACTTCAGCATCCTCATAGAGTTCCACTCTGGTGAAGCTGTCCAAAAATGTTGGCCTGTTGTCATTGAAATCTATCACCTTGACTTGGACCGTGGTATGCCAGACCTTGGTGGACTTCCACCGTCCATTACCATGACCACAAAGGCATGAGTCCTCCATTTCTCTGTCAAGCTCTTTCACTAACACCGGGTCTGCATATCTACTCATTCTCGTCAATTCGCACCTGAAATGATTATTCGCTGAAATATGGTAACTTTTGGCTATAAAGTAGTTTTGACCAACATCTTGATCAGATGCAACTGCTAAAGAGAAACTGGTACTTAAGGTTTTGCAATCAAGTATCTCAATGTAGATGTCATCAACAGGGAACATTGAATTAATTAATTAATTAAATGAATGAATGATCTCGTGCGAGGACCAACAACAAAAAAAGCATGCAACCGATTGAACAGTTCTTCTCGGCCAAGTCTCTGAGACTGTCGACGACAGTTGTCCATCCAGCTCTCTTAATCTTATCAAGCAGACGTTTGGTTGGTTGTTCAATACATCGAAAAATGTTTGTGCAAAAGAACCATCAAACGAGGGTAATGACCAGATCCCGCCGCAGGTTACCAGTCTCGGAGCTAGCTTCGTCTTCTTCAATTACAACGTATCGGATGGTCCTAACTTTCTCAAGTTGTACAAACAGTAAATGGGTCGAAAATAAATAGCTCGAGGACGGTCTTGTCAAAAACTCAGTGGCCTTATGTTGTTTCTCCTGAAAGTAGACATCGTCGTTGAGCTCTAACACAACCCATGTCTAATACGTATATCCAAGACCCTACAGTATTTTAGACCAACACAATTCCTTCCTTAATTAGGGTTTGTTTTATGTTCTATCTTGAAAGAGGCACGGAGAGTGTAATCCGACTTTTTCTTCTCTCCCCAAAGTGGAGACATCCTTAGCATCCATTAAGTGATTGCATCATCAATGGAACAACGTCAAAATATGGGATGGAGTTCATATCACGAAAAAGAAAACAATTTATGGTAGAATGGGTATTGCATGCACTCATCTGGGCGCCATATTGTGGTTTGTAAATACTTGTGATGTTGGTAACATAGCTTAATCCCCAATGATAGATAATTACAGTATAATGTTTAGACGTTATCATAATTGATCCCTTTCTTGAATCAGCAATGAAAGTGATTCCTATAGGAACATCTTTTGACAAAAAAAAATCTAAAATCAGTACAGGCCTACTATTTGTATTCTATTGTCTGTCCCCCACTAACCCTATCCTCAGTGGGAATGGCAATTCACACTAGCCTGATTGACAGTCTGTTTCTGCTCTCTTGCCAACTCGTTATGGAATTGTCATGCAAAAACATGTTTGGCTTGATAATGACAATGGAGTAGGCAAAAGCACAAACAGATCTGGGACCAGGTTAAATTCACACCACTAGGGGGAAACATCACGCAACGGAACCTCAAAGAGTTGGGGAAAGGCCAGAAATCCATGGGTGGAACTGACCAATGATAAGCTGCTGAGTATCAGGTGCAGGTGACTGTGCAAGCAATTTAACATTGAATCTCATCGGCACTTATGGCATGACTAAAGGTTGATGGTGGCCAGTTTAGGAGCTGCACAATAATAGAAATTCTGATGATAGTCTATATTCATGAGTCATGCAATGCAAATAAGGAGTAATTTAGTCTCGTTTATGAGCAGTCAGGAATCAATCTGTATCATCAGGCCCTGCAAGGGTTTCAACATGTTTCCTGCCAGGTGGATTGTTTTAAAATATTGAAATCTATTTCAATTGTGCAATTGGCCCCCCGTCGTCCGGGTTTGGCCGGGGTAGGCCGTCATTGTAAATAATAATTTGTTCTTAACTGACTTGGCTAGTTAAATAAAGGTTAAATAAAAAGAAAGAGAAATAAAAAATGGTTAATTGTGGACTGCTAATGCTGGATTTGTAATTGCATGGCCTTTCAAATTACAAGCAATTTTAGGTATACTTGCTGAAAGCAAACCACAACTTTAGAAACTGTTTATACGTATTCTTATTTGTCTTCTGCTGCCACCTGTAGTGCCAAAACCGTAAAAGCTACCAACACCCAAATCAAATCAAATCAAATGTGTTTATATAGCCCTTCGTACATCAGCTGATATCTCAATGTGCTGTACAGAAACCCAGCCTAAAACCCCAAACATCAAGCAATGCAGGTGTAGAAGCACGGTGGCTAGGAAAAACTCCCTAGAAAGGCCAAAACCTAGGAAGAAACCTAGAGAGGAACCAGGCTATGTGGGGGGTGGCCAGTCCTCTTCTGGCTGTGCCGGGTGGAGATTATAACAGAACATGGCCAAGATGTTCAAATGTTCATAAATGACCAGCATGGCCCAATAATAATAAGACAGAACAGTTGAAACTGGAGCAGCAGCATGGCCAGGTGGACTGGGGACAGCAAGGAGTCATCATGTCAGGTAGTCCTGAGGCATGGTCCTAGGGCTCAGGTCCTCCGAGAGAGAGAAAGAAAGAGAGAATTAGAGAGAGCACACTTAAATTCACACAGGACACCGAATTGGACAGGAGAAGTACTCCAGATATAACAAACTGACCCTAGCCCCCCGACACATAAACTACTGCAGCATAAATACTGGAGGCTGAGACAGGAGGGGTCAGGAGACACTATGGCCCCATCTGAGGACACCCCCGGACAGGGCCAAACAGGAAGGATAACTTTGGTAACTTCAAAATAACTTGAAAACATTGACTGCCACTGGTCAGGTTGCTTGCAAAAAACTTTTTGATACTACTTATACTTTTCACACTACAATCATATTTACATAAATCCCAATGCATTTCAATGGCCATTAACTTGAACGGTAAACATTTCCACCGTAACTAGTCTTTAACCATTTAAGCTAGAAATGTCATTCAAACTTTACCTACAAGCTACGTTGTGGACCAAAGTTAGTGCGGACGAGAGCTAATACTGACCAGAGCTAGCTAGCTACACCCTGAACCAGAACTCTGGTCTGGCTCTGGTCCACACTAACTAGCTCTGGTCCAAGTCATAGCTCGTCGCTAGCTAACTCTGGTCTGCACTAGCTCTGGTTCAGGGTGTAGCTCGTAGCGTTGGTCTAGCTCTGGTCCACATTAACTAGCTCTGGTCCAGGGCATACAGACTGACACAACTTAGATTTCTGAGATAAAGCTTCATGCTAGAATTGACCACAGTCACTACTAATACCACTATAATGCAGTAACTACTACCACTACTAATACTACCACCACCACTACTGCCACAGTCACCACTACTACTACTACCATTACTACTAGCCCACTATAACAACTCCACACCTACAAACCACCACAAAATAGGTCACTATATATATATATATATATTACCACTAGCCCACTATAACAACTCCACACCTACAAACCACCACAAAATAGGTCACTATATGTATATATTACTACTAGCCCACTATGACAACTCCACATCTACAAACCACCACAAAATAGGTCACTATATATATATATATATATATTACCACTAGCCCACTATAACAACTCCACACCTACAAACCACCACAAAATAGGTCACTATATGTATATATTACTACTAGCCCACTATGACAACTCCACATCTACAAACCACCAAAAAATAGGTCACTATATATATATATTACTACTAGCCTACTATAACTATAAGCCTATGAAAACCCTATTACTATCATTACTACTTCTACCATTACCTCTGCCGTCATCACCACTACCACAGTGTCGGTTCCAGGCATAAGCGACATAAACGGTCTCTTAGGGCCGTTAGTCATTCTCACTCTTGTTAGTCATTCTCACTCAGATACAGTCGCTAGTGAAAGTGTACACACCTCTTGCACAGTCTTCACATATGGCTGCCTCAAAATTAAATCTCAAAAAGAGATGAAATTAAATTTGTTTCCCCCTACCAGTCGACATAACCGACTCTACATTTTCAAAGTGAAAGAAAACTTTGAGAAAATATTTCAAATAATACAAATAAAAAAATTGGATGTATTGATTGCATTTTATTTTATTTTTTTATGGATTCCCATTAGCTGCTGTCAAGGCAGCCCCTGCTCTTCCTGGGGTCCAGCAAAATTAAGGCAGTTATATACAATTTTAAAAACATTACAATACATTTCACAACACATTAAGTGTCTATGTCACCTCTGGTAGCCATTACAGCTGTGAAACATTTTGAATACTATTCTATCAACCTCGCATTACTCTAAGTGCAACATACATCCATTGTTTTTTATTTTATTGTATTGATCAAGCTCATTCAATTTGGTTGGGAATCAATGATGGACAGCAGTATTAAAAATCTTCTCAGATTTTTTTTTTAACGCAGATTTAAGTCAGGACTGAGCCTGGCCAATTCCGTAGCATTCAACACCTCTTGGAAAGCCATTCTGGTGTGTCTTTTGGCATTAACATTTGTGTAATTGTCCCGCTATAAAAAAAAAAATCTCTGTCCCAGGTTTAGGTTTTCAGGAGTGAATGAATCCTGAGAATCCTCCATCCCAGACCTCACCAGTGAAGCAGGCTGGTTATCCTGTAACTTTTTACCTTGGCTTTGCTCCATTCTTATTTATTTTGATTCTAACAAACTCCCCTCAGTCCCTGTCGGTGACAAGCGTATCCATAACATGATGCTGTCACCACAATATTAGAAAATACAAAAGGGATCAAAAACATTGCATTCACTCCACATTACTGGCCTGTATGACAAAGTGAAAAGAAGGAAACTGTGTGAAAAAAAATCTACTCCAAATTATCCATTCTGTTTGCAACAAGGCCGTAAAGTAATACCGCAAGACATTACAGCAAATATATAAACTTTTTGGCCTAAATTCAAATCGACAAGTTTGAGTCAAATCCAATACAACAAAACAAAGAGTGAAACCCTCTGTATTTTCAAGTATTGTGGTGGAAGCATAATGTTATAGGTATGCTAGTCATCGGCAGGTACTGGGTAGATTGTCAAGATCAAAATAAATACAGTACCAGCCAAAAGTTTGGACACCTACTCATTCAAGGGTTTTTCTTTATTTAAAAAAATATGTTCTACATTGTAGAATAATAGTAAAGACATCAAAACTATGAAATAACACATATGGAATCATGTAGTATCCAAAAAAGTTAGACATATCAAAATATATTTTTGATTCTTCTAAGTAGCAACCCTTTGCCTTAATGACAACTTTTCACACTTTTTGCATTCTCTCAACCAGCTTCACCTGGAATGTTTTTCCAACAGTCTTGAAGGAATTCCGACATATGTTGAGCACTTGTTGGCTGCTTTTCCTTCGTTCTGCGGTCCAACTCATCACACACCATCTCAATTGGGAGGAGTTTGGGTGATTGTGGAGGCCAGATCATGTGATGCAGCACTCCATCACTCAGTCTGGAGGTGTGTTAGGTTACTGTCCTGTTGAAAAACAAATAATAGTCCCACTAAGCGCAAACCAGATGGGATGGTGTAACACTGCAGAAATCTTGTGGTAGCCATGCTGGTTAAGTGTGCCTTAAGTTCTAAATAAATCACTGACAGTGTCACCAGCAAAGCACCACAATACCATCACACCTCCTCCTCCATGCTTCACGGTGGGAACCACACATGCTGAGATCATCCCTTCACCTACTCTGCATCTCACAAAGACATGGCGGTTGGAACCAAAAATCTCAAATTTGAACTCATCAGACCAAAGGACAGATTACCACCGGTCTAATGTCCATTGCTCATGTTTCTTGACCAAAACAAGTCTCTTATTCTTATTGGTGTCCTTTAGTAGTGGTTTCTTTGCAGCAATTCGACCAGGAAACCTGACTCATGCAGTCTCCTCTGAACAGTTGATGTTGAGATGCGTCTGTTACTTGAACTCTGTGAAGCATTTATTTGAGCTGCAATTTCTGAGGCTGGTAACTCTAATGAACTTATCCTCTGCAGAAGAGGTAACTCTGGGTCTTCCTTTCCTGTGGCGGTCCTCATGAGAGCCAGTTTCATCATAGTGCTTGATGGTTTTTGCGACTGAACATGAAAAAACTTTCAAAGTTCTTAAAATGTTCCATATTCACTGACCTTCATGTCTTAAAGTAATGATGGACTGTAATTTCTCTTTGCTTATTTGAGCTGTTCTTCCCATAATATAGACTTGGTCTTTTACCAAATAGGCTATCTTCTGTATACCACCCCTACCTTGTCACAACACAACTGATTGGCTCAAATGCATAACGCAGAAATTCAACAAATTAACTTTGAGCAAGGCACACCTGTTAATTGAAATGCATTCCAGGTGACTACCTCATGAAGCTGGTTGAGAGAATGCCAAGAGTGTGCAAAGCTGTCATCAAGGCAAAGGGTGGCTACTTTGAAGAATATCAAATATCAAATATATTTTGATTTGTTTACCCCTTTTTTAGGTTACTGTAGGATTCCAAAGGTGTTATTTAATAGTTTTGATGTCTTCACTATTATTCTACAATGTAGAAAATAGTACAAATAAAGTCAAACCCTTGAATGAGTAGGTGTGTCCAAACTTTTGACTGGTACTGTTTCAAAGGAACAAAGCCCAGGAAAAAAGTTAAAGGAAAACTCGCCTCAATCTTCTGAAAACCCAACCCTGGGATTATGTTTATCCCATGTGTAACTTTGTGTTGTTGTTTTTGTCGCACTGCTTTGCTTCATCTTGGCCAGGTCGCAGTTGGAAATGAGAACTTGTTCTCAACTGGCCTACTTGGTTAAATATATATTTTCTTTTCACTATATATTTTTTTTTTTTTTAGCTGGAAGCTAGTTTTTCACCATGCAGATCCAGAGTCAAGTGTTCCATTCTCTGTTACATCTTACCTGTCTTATAGACAGACTTCATTACAACCAGTCTCTGTTACATCTTACCTGTCTTATAGACAGACTTCATTACAACCAGTCTCTGTTACATCTTACCTGTCTTATAGACAGACTTCATTACAACCAGTCTCTGTTACATCTTACCTGTCTTATAGACAGACTTCATTACAACCAGTCTCTGTTACATCTTACCTGTCTTATAGACAGACTTCATTACAACCAGTCTCTGTTACATCTTACCTGTCTTATAGACAGACTTCATTACAAAAGGTCTCTGTTACATCTTACCTGTCTTATAGACAGACTTCATTACAAAAGGTCTCTGTTACATCTCACCTGTCTTATAGACAGACTTCATTACAACCAGTCTCTGTTACATCTCACCTGTCTTATAGACAGACTTCATTACATCCAGCCTTTACTGTAATCCCACAAACGGCATGGCATGTGCAGAGAGAATTCATTTAAACCCCTGTGTCTTACGCAGCACATGTCAGAGTCTGCAGTCCCATTTCTCAGGACTGTGTCAACACTGCTAGAGAGATTCCAAGTCCTGGGATGATGAGGCTGTTGTTAGTGATGAATCTGTACCAGTTGCACACCGGTTGTTTTCTGCACACTGCTGACAGTGGAGTGTCTCATTATGTCAATACTGGTTCCCCTGTAGACAGCTGTCAAATGAAACATGGGTCTAGTTGTCCATTTTCTTCCGTTCCACATAGATGAGGAAATGAGAGACCTTACATGTTCCATCAGTCTAATTGACTTGGTTGTGAATTAGCCACTGTGTTTTGTTTTAAGGTTCCCAGAAGTTATTAGTGGTTTGCTAGTATGCCATGAAGTAATTGGAATTCCTCCGAGACAACACTTGATGTTGCTCTATCTGTGCGGGACTGACAGATTTTTTTTTTTATCTCTGTGGGCGACTTCCCTCCTCTTTCATGTTGCTACAGTATTTGTAAATTAGTTTCCCCGTCCCTATACAGTAGCACATAATACTAATTGGGGGTGAGCTGTTTGTGTTCACACCCCACTAGGTGACAGGGTGTCTTTAACTTTGTAGGCTACTCCTAGACAGGGTAGACATCACTGAAGCCATTCGAAATGAATGCATTGCTCTTGCAACCATTAGCCACGACTACATTGATCTTCTGTTGGTCATATTTGGATACAAAAGACACAGTGACACCACTTTTGAACCTGGCATTTCGTTGTCAACCGATATAAAGATAAGAGCCATGAAAAGCAGTAGAAGGCATGTCTTCCCCCTTACAACCCAGTAAAAATTGTCATTTCTGTTGATTTGCAATTAGGCATGCACTGAGTTGCTATTGACTTCCGTTATTTTCTGTTGGAGGGGATATCCACTCTGTTCTCCTTTAGGACAACCTTCAATTGACAAGGAGAGGCAGTCAACACCAAGAAGGAGTTTAAAAAAAAACAATAATTAACAGACTTTTATTGGGGCTGGGGGGTGTTCCTGCCATGCTACATTCCTAATCAGACTTTAATTGTCTTTATCCATGACGTAGGATGGCAAGGGACTGCAACGTCTTCCAAATATCCCCCTTACAGTCACAAGAAAAGTTCTGTGCTTCCGGGAAATTGATATTATGGAGTGGCACACAGAATACAGAGAAACTTGATGTCACCTTGAATGCACATTACTCCCCCGATTGGACTGGCAGGTGATATCAGAGGACAAACCTCATTTTGACCTTGTGCTCACTCATCACAAAAAACAAAAGGGCCAGATAGTGCCAAAGCACCCATCCATCATGTTTCAAGTATGATTTCCTTCAGACTACTGATGTCGCCATAGTACAGTTTCATAGAGCTGCACTTCATTTAGCCAAAGCAGGCAATTTTTTCCCGACTTTTTAAGGGTCTTATTAAAAATGGCATAACTAAAAAGTGTTTCCATTCATATTTCATCCGAGGGTGCAGTAATTGATTTCATCATCCCCAAGTCATTTTCATGATCGGAATGGGGACATCAAAACGCAGTGACCTCCATTATAATCCCTTTGAAATCAAATCCACTTTTATTCTATGCTCAAGCGCATCGCCAGGACTTCCAACTATGTATCTAGGGTGATTACTTTTCCTAACCTGCTCCTTCAGTGCTGGTCCAGAGAGTATCCAGGCATACATCCACCTATATCACTTCCCCACGCTGTATGTGGGCCACTTGAGCTAGGCATCTGACACAACCCTCCTGAGGCTGTGCATCAGTGTGCTAGTTTCTGTCTCAGTGCTACACAGGCAGGCACAGGCCCAGAAGTGAAGTGGCCCAGAAGTGAAGTAGCACACATGTTATATTTATGTTGATAACACATGGGTCTTGTGCACTGAATGAAATCCCTACACTACAACAATCCATTTATAGGCCAAGGGCTCTATTCGGTTCAATACCAAACAGAACAACCTGTTCTACAGCATACTGTTTTCTCTTGTATTATGGTTCTTGTTAAAGAAACAAAAGGGAAATGAGGAACCATGTTGTTTCTATAATGTAATTACAGTGTTATACAAAGGTATACTGTACACAGTTGTTGTCTGACTCAGGAATGTACAGTAGGGGCAATGATAATACTGGAAAATGCTCACATACTTGACCACATCAAAAGCACTTTCAACTACAAAGGCTGTGAATTATTAGTCCTACACGATGGCTCAAGAGACCTCATTATGACGTTATAATGCAGATGCTTATACATTTTGAGTGCACTACTGTCACGCAGCACCAGTGAAGGGTATTGGAAGGACTAACCAACGCAAACCCTTAGAATACCCAGTCTCAAATGTGCTTAAATTCATCCAGGATTCTCCACTGGAGTTCCTTGAAAATAATTGATTGATATGCGGGAAATGTGCATTGTTCGGACCGTAAAACTGCATTAGGTCTTTTGAAGGCACATTGTCCGTGGTAAACAGAGAGCTGGTCCCCATAGGCTTACCTGACCAAAGGCAGCTGTCAGAGTGGTTTAGCTAGACCAGAGTAGGAGGAGCGATGAGGTGCATCTGTAGGGCATGGAGGCACATGTGTCTGCCCACCTCGGGAGGTTTGTGTTGAGAGCATAGGGCACACATGACTGGATATCATACATGTAACAACATTCTGTGTTCCTACACTGCACATTTATATTGTGGAGAAATGTTTTCTGTGATGCTTTGTACAACGTTTTTTTCTTTTTACCACCTTTTACACATGCATTAACTTGGTTTTTAATTAGAGGTGATGAGCTGTGATACAGGCTGTGATACGGATATGGGGTGATAAACAGTTCAATCTCACACTCTAATCACGCCATTACAAGGTGGAAAGTGAATATTGTATTCATGCTCGAAGCTGTGTAACTACTGTTTACTACTTGTCATTCCGGCTTTTCCAGAATTACAGCAACTCAAATATGCAGTGGCATCTTAATGCATATTTGACTGTGAATCAATTTGCAGTGAAACAATCAATGCACCCATCTCTTGGTGTCACAAGCAGATGCAAATGAAAGTTCATCACAGAAAGAAGAGCAATATGCTCCGAGGAAGAATCTCACCGTGGCACAAACGCTTCAATCTCCACAAAAACTATGGGGAAATGGAGAGGCACACGTGGACGATAGAGGCATGCATTATGGATTTGAACTTCACATTCATTCTAAGGGAATTGTGATAATAGTAAGAAAAATGTATAAATGTGTCAATGCAAACGGTATTGTCAATAGCCATCCTTTCCTGGGGGGGTTTAACAGACTGAATAAAAATTAGGGTTTGCCTTTGTTGCCCTTATCTCTCACCTGCAGTAATGTCCAATTTATGCAGGCTTCACCCTGGGCTGGCAAAGCTGCTGCTCCCCAGAGGAGGACGGCAGCATGTTTCAGACAATATAAATGAACCTGTAGACAACTCAAGGTTGATTTAGAGCCGGCACAACAAGCAATTTAATGATGAACCTGCAACCATACTGATCTTGCCCTTACGCTGATAAGACAGAATATGTCAGTGCATACCTGTATGACATAGGAGACTGGTAATTGCACTGCTCTGGCCAGGTGAGAATTCAAATGCAAATGTTAGACGATTGGAAAGAAGACTGGATTAGATGTTGGTCCATTTCCCCAAGATCTGTCGGTGATAATAACTGTGGATATTGCATAGCAGGAAGAGGTGGAACAACAAGTGTGATGTTTATGGTAAGAAATAGGAAACAGTCTCTGAATATAGAGAATATCCCCATGTAGAGAAATAATCCCTAATATTAATTGACAACTTGTTACTTTATTACTATGATATTATTGCTTTTTACTTCGTTTTATCCTCTTGTGAGACTTGTATCTTTACTCACTCAATACAACCAGTTTGTATTCTTGAGTCATGAACCACAGTCATTATCCGACCATGCAGTGAAAGGAGACAAGACCAAATCAAGATGTGTCATAACAGTTATATAAACATTGTAATTAGGTGGATTGGGATTGGAAGCATTGGATACATGCTCTGCAACGTTATTTTGGTCGATCATGTCCACAAGCATTTCCACAGTCAGAAAACAAAGGTCTGTTGTTATGATTGCCTAGCCTAGTAGCCTAGTACCAGCCACTGCACGAACCTTTAACCAAAGCTTTATGGTATTACCCCCACTTTACCCAAACCCTCACAGGTTGTATCGGTTTTTCTATATTAATTCCCATCCACACATTTTTATGATCCACACACTATCTCTAGGCCTACTGCACATCGAAATGTAGCCTATTAGGAACAAAATCCACAAGCACGTTTTTCATCTACAGCTCTCTCTCTCTCTCTCTCTCTGCTCTGTGCGCTCACATCAGTAACTGAATCACGTACCAGCGGAACAGCCCTCGTTCAATGCGAACTTGCCAGACCTATTGGAGAAAACCCCCAAGGCAGGATCTGTCACAGTTTCACTCATTGGTTGGAAGACGATCAGAAACAATGTTAAATGCACCAAGATATAAACTGGAGTCAGTGTGTAGGGCGTCGGGAGGATTCTACTGGTAACCAGATCTCAATGCCAAGAGAGCTGTTTTCAACTGTTGACGTGACCGGATAATTGAACACAGAATTATTTGGGGACCATATCGAAAAAAAATCTACAACGTTGTGCACCTGAAGTCTTGGATTTGTTTAACCTCTAAAGGAGCATTGTTGATGTTCTTACCCCGAATCAATGCGGGATGCAAGGGCACGAGGTCCAACTGGACTGGATTACCGGATTACTGGACTGATTATAGGACAATTATCGGGCAAAAGTCCTTATCGCTCACCAAATGTTCGTGAATGAAAGGAAAATGTAAAACGTGGTCCCGAAGGAGCATATTAATTTGATGCATCTGCTTTCCTTTATGGGTTGGTCCATGTGTACATAACCTGTATGCAACAGTGTGTAGCGCTCAGAAAAAGTATACTGTATAGATGGTCGCTGACTGTGCTGGGAAATGAATGGTTAAATGAATGAGTATCTCGGGTATTTTGATTTAGGTAGGCTATAGATGTCGCATAAGGGCATTGCGCTTTTGTACTGCCTAACCTTCAGCATAGCGGGATGTACAAACGTTTGTAACCTTGTAGCAACAGGGGAAATCATAAGCGCTTTAAAATCACCGAATATATTTTATTCGCCGCACCAGCGAATCACGTCTGCCACATGTTACATTTTGTATTGCGTTAATGCGTGATATGTCTTTGGGCGTTCATCTTTGTTTACACAAAGAGTTCATCATAGCTGTACGGCATGTGAAGGAGGTTAAAAGGACAGCGTAAAATATAGAAAAGATAGCAAGAAATCGATTTAATAACCTCCCCGTTGTGTTGGATACAAAACTACCTGTCTCGTGTGATTTTAGTCGTAGTGTGGTCGCTGAACAAATCAACAGGTTGGAAGTTAAAACGGGAATTTTTAAGCACGCGCATCCTACACAGTAAATGGATATGCGTCTTCCTGTCATCTTTTTCCTTCTCTTTTGGGCTAAAGCCCGGACTCTGAAAAATCTAAATTATTCCGTTCCAGAGGAGCAGGGACCTGGAACTGTTATCGGAAACATTGCTAAGGATGCCGGATTTGGACCGGTGGAGAGAGGGGAAAAATCTAACTTTAGAGTTCTGGAGAATTCTGCTCCACATCTCATTGATGTGGACCCGGAGAGTGGGCTGCTTTTTACCAAACAGCGAATTGACAGGGAGACATTGTGCAGACGCAACCCCAAGTGTCAGCTCTCCATGGAAGTGTTTGCCAACGACAAGGAAATATGCATGATCAAGATTGATGTAGTGGATATAAACGACAACTCGCCAGGTTTTCCCTCAGATCACATCAATATTGATATTTCAGAGAATGCAGCTGCTGGGACACGTTTCCCTCTAACAATTGCGCATGACTCAGATTCTGGGGGAAACGGAATAAAGACTTATCAGGTCACCAGAGATGATTACAATACATTTTCTTTGGACTTGAAATTGAGGGGCGAGGGAACCATCTATCCGGAATTGGTAGTTCAGCGACCTCTAGATAGGGAGGATCAGTCCCATCATACCCTCCTTTTGACAGCCATTGATGGAGGGGAGTATCCAAGATCAGGGTCCATGCAAATCAATGTGAGAGTTACTGATTCAAATGATAATAGCCCAGTATTTGACAAACCCGCCTATGTGCTGGAGCTCCCTGAAAACTCACCACCTGGGAAAATGCTGATAGACCTGAATGCAACAGACCAAGATGAGGGCAGCAATGGACAGGTAGTCTATTCTTTCAGTGGATATGCATCTGATAGAGTCCAGGAGTTGTTTTCTATTGACCCCAACACAGGTGTAATAAAGATTCAGGGAGAAATTGACTATGAAGAGAATCCAACCATTGAATTTGACGTGCAGGCCAAGGACCTGGGGCCTAACCCCATCCCTGGCCATTGTAAGATTTCAGTCAAAGTGCTTGACAAGAATGATAATTGGCCTGTCATAAGTTTTGTCTCAGTCCGCCAGGGAGCTATCAGTGAGGCAGCACCTCCAGAATCTGTCATCGCCCTGGTGAGAGTCACTGATAAAGATTCTGGAAGAAATGGCCAGCTCCAATGCAGAGTGCTTGGCAATGTACCATTCAGGCTGCAGGAAAACAATGATAATTTTTACACTCTGCTCACAGACAGACCTCTAGACAGGGAACTGAAAGACGAATATAACGTGACTATAGTGGCCAGAGACAACGGAATACCTTCGTTGAATTACACCAAATCGTTCACAGTGAAAATCTTAGATGAGAATGATAATGCACCGCGTTTCACCAAGACCATCTATGTGCTCCAGGTGCCTGAGAACAACATCCCAGGGGAGTACTTAGGCTCAGTTCTGGCTCATGATCCAGATATAGGTCGGAATGGAACTGTGTCTTACTCCATTTTGCCGTCGCACATCGGAGACGTGTCAGTTTACACCTACGTGTCTGTCAATCCTACCAACGGAGCCATATACGCCTCAAGGTCTTTCAACTACGAACAAACTAAGTTCTTTGAGTTCAATGTTCAAGCTAAAGACGCAGGGTCTCCTCATATGGAGAGCAGTGCCACAGTCAGGGTCAGTGTGCTTGACGTCAATGACAATCTACCAGTTATTGTATTACCCCTCCTGCTAAATGACACTGCAGAAATCATGATCCCTAGAAATGTCGGCCTGGGGTACATAGTGACCACGGTGAGAGCAGTCGACCACGACTTCGGCGAGAGTGGTCGTCTGACCTACGAGATCTCTGAGGGTAACGAGGAGCACCTGTTTGAGATGGACCCTGTGGCCGGCGAGGTCAGGACTGCCCATGCTGTGTGGGAGGACGTGGCCCCAGCTGTAGAGCTGGTAGTGAAGGTAACCGATCACGGCAAGCCCCCACTTTCTGCTGTGGCCAAGCTGATCATTAAGGCCAGCACAGGAGCCATGGCAGGAGGGGAGTCCGGGGCCAGCGGGGAGCAGCAGCACTGGGACTTGTCCCTGCCCCTCATCGTCACCCTTTGCATCATCTCTGTCTTGCTGCTGGCTGTCATGACTGCCATCGCCGTTAAGTCCAAGCATCAAGATAAGGAGGCTGGGAATTATAAGTGCCGCATGGCTGAGTACTCCAACTCCAATCCCCCAGTGGGGAAGGGCAAGAAGAAAAGGATCAACAAGAATGAAATCATGCTGGTGCAGAGCGAGATGGAGGAGAGGGACTCTGTGAGCAGGATGAACGTGGTGAGCAGCCCGTCTCTCATCACCTCACCTATCTGTTTCGACTACCAGACGACCAGCCCCCTGCCTCTCACGCTGCCCAGGTCAGAGGTCATGTACCTGAAAACCACCTCCAACAGCCTGACGGTGCCTCGGGCTGGCTGTCACTCGAGCTTCGCAGGGCTTACCACAGAGACTCCTATGAATAGAATGTCAGTGATACAGGTAAGAAACAGAGTCATTGTACCATATTTTTTTATAGCCTTTTATTCTTTCATGGTATTTTATACAAATCTGCCACAAGAGAGGTCATTCTTCAAATCAATACTCATGCAATCAGACATCCTTGTTGTCATTTGTATTCCCTGTCTGGCGCCATATGGTGCAAATTGAAGGACAAAAAATGCAGCATGATACACCACAAGCACATTGAAGAAATAATATCTGAAAAGACACTGTATTTTTTATACCGGTTGCTGGTGTGCTAGAGTACATTGTTTGTGATCTACATTTCCTCCACAGAGATCCTAACCAAATTGTCCCATTACGAGTCACTTCTAGCAGCACCTTACAGGTGGTCTAAATAACCAGGAAACCATTTCTGTAAGATATGCAAACCGTGTGGGTCTTGGACTGCGCTGCTGTACTGCCACTGCCAGATCCTCCTGCCACAGAGTGAAAACAAAACCCTGCCCGAAATCTGGGATTGGACAGGTGTTTGAACAGCTTGTCTGATCACATTAGTGAAATATTTTGTGCCAGACAGCTAGATGCACACAGCATAACCTTACAATCCCATTTCTTGCCCTCCACAAACATGGGCCAGTTCCACACATCCAAATCCAATGTTGGAAAGATAAGACATTAATAGGGTCCAGCCCTGCCTTGTAAAAGATGAGAAGGCTGCTTATGCAAGCCAGCATATTAAATTGACAAGGAGTGCATGTAATTTTATTTAGCACAGCGGTCTTTTCAGTTGTAAATTATGTAAATATCTAGGACAGTCTCCGAGACAGTCTCATTTGGAGATGATAACACTGATGACAAGAGCTGGCGCTGTCACCAGTTGCTAGGGCATGTGGGTGTGATCAACACAAACACATTATTCTCAAGATGAGAAAAAACAAGGATGCAGATGACAGTGGCTGATGCATTACTTCTCTCCCTCGCCAAACAGGCACATATGGACATAAAGGAGATTTGTTCTTATCCGGGTGCCACTGATAGCTGCTGCTGTCTCACACTGGAATATGCTTGATTGAAGCTAGAGTCCTTAACTAAAACAATAACAAAGCGGACATCCCGCCTCTGTTTTGATTTTTTTTAAACCTGAGGTATGGACCTGGAGAAATGTAACTACTCTCAAATTCATAGACAGAGTTTTAAAAAAAATGGATGTAACGAGTAAGGATTTAATGTGTTCCTAAATGCTTCGGATGTACAGATCTGAATGCAGGCCAAGCCATAGTTAATGGAGGTGTCCTTTGAATATGTCATGTTGCTCATATAAACTGTTGCACACAGGAAAACTATTCTGGTGCACAATACACAAATAATTATCTCTCTTCAATTCTCAGACGGATAATTTTCCCTCGGAGCCCAATTATACGTCCAACAGGCAGCCATTTGCTCAAAGGTAAGGCCGCTAAATGATAACTACCTGACAGCCGCCATTTACATTCTATTCAATATCAAGCCATCAGAACAAGCACGTCAAATAGGGCGCAAGGGCGATCACAAGAAAGACAGACGGAAGCCACCACCAATGAGTTATGTTTTTTTCTTTCCTGTCTCCTCATCCTGCAGCAGCTCAACATTTAAGGATGCAGAGCGAGCAAGCCTCCGAGACAGTGGCCATGGTGATAGTGACCAGGCTGATAGTGACCAGGATACTAATAAAGGCTCCCACTGCGACACGTCTGCCAGGGAGGCCATCAAGATGAAAGCCACAGCGGTTAATGGCCAGCCTCTCGAGCAGGGTGAGTGGAAGCTCGCTCTCTCTCTGACATCTTAAAGATGCTTAACGGACCCTTGTATCAGACCCTTGTTTTCCCAATCACTGCACCAAGCCAAAATGCACTACACACACATGTACACAGTCTGTTTATCCCCAGTTCTACAGTACCATCCTCAGGGTAAAGCTAAAGCCAATAATGATAGTACAGTGTACACCTCAAAGAGATTCCTGAAATCATAATACTTAAACAAGATTTCAGCAGTATGAATTCTATGCAATTGCAATTTAGTCATTCAGAACAGGGTATCCCAAAGTCAGTTCTGGGGGCCCCCCATGTGCACATTTTAGTTTTTTCCCTAGCACTACACAGCTGATTCAAATAATCATAGCCTGATGATGAGTGCACCCAGGGGGGACCCCAAGACTAAGTTTGGGGAAACCCTGATCTAGCAGACATACAGTAGTGAGTGCATACATTTTCATACTGGTTCCGGGTGGGATTCAAAACCACAACCCGAGCGTTGCAAGCACCATGCTCTACCAACTGAGCTACACAGGACATAGGCAGCAGTAATTCAATCTTAGTTCTATGAGGCAGCATGATATTGTAGCTCAGCCCGTATGGAAAAAAATACATTTAAAGGGATACTTCGGGATTTGATCTACCTCAGAGTCAGATGAACTCATGGATACTATTTTTTTATTTCTTTAAATATAGTTTTGGGTGCATTTTCAGGATATATTTGAAAATGTAAAGAAAGAATTGGCCAAATCATATACGTATACATTAAAATACATGCATTGCAAATTGTATTTCAAATGCATTTGAAAAGATATGTAAAATACATCTGAAAATGTATTTAAAATGCATCTGAAAAAAGTAATAAATATATTTTTGAAAATATATGATTTGGCCAATTCTTTATATTTTGAAATGTATTCTGGAAATGCATCTAATTCAAGGGTTTGGCTTTATTTTGACTGTTTTATACATTGTAGAATAATAGTGAAGACATCAAAACTATGAAATAAAACATGTGGAATCATGTAGTAACAAACAGTGTGAAACAAATCAAATTGTATTTTATATTTGAGATTCTTCAAATAGCCACCCTTTGCCTTGATGACAGATATGCACACTCTTGGCATTCTCTCAACCAGCGTCATGAGGTAGTCGCCTGGAATGCATTTCAATTAACAGGTGCGCCTTGTTAAAAGTTCATTTGTGGCATTTCTTTCCTTCTTAATGCGTTTGAGCCCATCAGTTGTGTTGTGACAAGGTAGCGGTGGTATACAGAAGATAGCCCTATTTGATAAAAGACCAAGTCCGTATTATGTCAAGAACAGCTCAAATAAGCAAAGAGAAATGACAGTCAATCATTACTTTAAGACATGAAGGTCAGTCAATCTGGAAAATTTCAAGGAGTTTGAAAGTTTCTTCAAGTGCAGTCGCAAAAACCATCAAGCACTATGATGAAACTGTCTCTCCACAGGAAAGGAAGACCAAGAGTTACCTCTGCTGCAGAGGATACGTTCATTGGAGTTAACTGCACCTCAGATTGCAGCACAAATAAATGCTTCACAGAGTTCAAGTAACAGACACATCTCAACATCAACTGTTCAGAGGAGACTGTGTGAATTAGGCCTTCATGGTCAAATTGCTGCAAAAAACCACTACTAAAGGACACCAATAATAAGAAGAGACTTTCTTGGGCCAAGAAACCAAATTTGAGATTTTTGTTTCCAACCGCTGTGTCTTTGTGAGATTCAGAGTAGATAAACAGATGATCTCTGCATGTGTGGTTCCCACTTTGAAGCATGGAGGAGGAGGTGTGATGGTGCAGGTGTGCTTTTCTGGTGACGCTGTCAGTGATTTATTTAGAATTCAAGGCACAGTTAACCAGCATGGCTACCACAGCATTCTGCAGCGTTACGCCATCCCATCTGGTTTGCACTTAGTGGGACTACCATTTGTTTTTCAACGGGACAATGACCCAACACACCTCCAGGCTGTGTAAGGGCTATTTGACCAAGAAGGAGAGTGATGGAGTGCTGCATCAGATGACCTGGCCTCCACAATCACCCAACCTCATCCCAATTGAGAGGGTTTGGGATGAGTTGGACCGCAGAGTGAAGGAAAAGCAGCCAACACATGCTGAGCATATGTGGGAACTCCTTCAAGACTTTTGGAAAAGCATTCAAGGTGAAGAAAGTTAAGAGAATGCCAAAGGTGTGCAAAGCTTTTTTGTTTACTACATGATGCCATATGTGTTATTTCATAGTTTTGATGTCTTCACTATTATTCTTCAATGTATAAAATAGCAAAAATAAAGAAAAACCCTTGAATGAATAGGTGTATCCAAACTTTTGACTGGTACTGTATATTTTACGTTTATATTTTTCAATGTCACATTAAATAAACTTTGCATTAAGAAATCTGTAAATATTTTATTTAAAGCAATTATGGAACTGAATCTGGGTTGTTGATTGCTTCTGGTGGGGTGTTTCATCTTATTTCATACACTATATATACAAAAGTATGTGGACAACACTTCAAATTAATGAATTCGGCTATTACAGCCACACTCGTTGCTGACAGGTGTATAAAATCGAGCACACATCCATGCAATCAAAACCGACAAACATTGGCAGTAGAATGGCCTTACTGAAGAGCTCAGTGACTTTCAACGTGGCACCGCCATAGGATGCCACCTTTCCAACAAGTCAGTTCGTCAAATTTCAGCCTTGCTAGAGATGCCCCGGTCAACTGTAAGTGCTGTTATTGTGAAGTGGAAATGTCTAGGAGCAACAACGGCTCAGCAGCGACGCGGTAGGCCACACAAGCTCACAGAACGGGACCACCGAGTGCTGAAGCGCGTAAAAATCGTCTATCCTCGGTTGCAATACTCACTATGAGTTGCAAACTCCCTCTGGAAGCAACATCAGCACAACTGATGACCTCCCGAGTGGTGCAGTGATCTAAGGCACTGCGTCTCAGTGCTAGAGGCGTCACTACAGACCCTGGTTCGATCCCGGGCTGTATCACAACCCGGCTGTGATCGGGTGTCCCATAGGGCGGCGCACAATTGGCCCAGTGTCGTCTGGGTTATGGAAGGGTTTGGCCGGGGTAGGTCGTCATTGTAAATAAGAATTTATTCTTAACTGACTTGCCTAGATAAATTAAGGTTAAATTTTAAAAACGACTGTTCTACAGGAGCTTCATGAAATTGGTTTCCATGGCCAAGCAGCCAGACACACAGCCTAAGATTGCTATGCCAAGCTTCGGCTGGAGTGGTGTTAAGTTCACCTCCATTGGACTCTGGAGCAGTGGAAACACGTTCTCTGGAGTGATGAATCATGCTTTACCATCTGGCAGTCTGACGGACTAATCTGTGGTTGGTGGAGGATGCCAGGAGAACGCTACCTGCCCCAATGCATAGTACCAACTGTGAAGTTTGGTGGAGGAGGAATAATGGTCTGGGGCTGTTTTTTATGGTTCGGACTATGCCCCTTAGTTCCAGTGAAGGGAAATCTTAACGCTACAGCATACAATGACATTATAGACGGTTCTGTGCTTCCAACTTTGTGGCAACAGTTTGGGGAAGGCCCTTTCCTGTTTCATCATGACAATGCCCCCGTGTAGAAAGTGAGGTCCATACAGAAATTGTTTGTTGACATTGATGTGGAAGAACTTGACTGGTCTGCACAGAGCCCTGACCTCAACCCCATCGAACACCTTTGGGATGAATTGGAATGCCGACTGCGAGCCAGTCCTAATTGCACAACGTCATCGCCCGACCACACTAATGCTCTTGTGGCTGAGCAGAAGCAAGTCCCCGCAGCAATGTTCTAACATCTAGTGGAAAGCCTCCCCAGAAGAGTGGAGTTGTTGCAGCAAAGGGGGAACCAACATATTAATGCCCATGATTTTGGAATGAGATGTTCGACAAGCAGGTGTCCACATACTTTTGGTTGTGTAGTGTATCAGTAAAGAAAAAGGAAATGTTGAACCAAATTGGGAAATAATGTAGATTGCTTGAGCATTTATTGAACACATATTCAACTTAAGTTCAATCTTCCTTTCAAAAATGTCGCTGCTTTCGTTAAGACACCAGGCGGGCAACATCAGTTTGCACCATCGATGTTGCTGTGGACAGGGGAATTAGGGGAGTATATTAATTGCAGATAGGCAATTTAGAATTCAGAATGATGTGCATTGTTAAAGGATTGCAGCATGGGAACATTTTTCTTCCCCGTTCCAGCCATTCCCTTGGACAACATTCTTAGCATTGACTCACAAATCCAGGTCTTATTAAACTCTACTTACAATGACTTTATGATCTTCCGGGCTACACAGCATTTTCTTCCATTAAAGGTCCTGAACAGTCATTCTGAAAAGTACTTTTTCTTTCATGGCCAACTACCAGGAAATGTGAAAAGACAGGCTGAGTGGGCGGGGAGTTTATATTCAGACCTCTCCTTGACTGATACCCCTTAATAATTAATTCAAGCATTTGACATGGGGACCAGTAACTTTATAATCAAACTTTATCAATGTAGAAGCAACAGTCATTTTTCATACTTTGGTCATCATTCAATTTCATGAAACATGATTTTGGCTGTTCATGACCTATGGAAACAAAATGGAACAGACACATGTGAAGATGAGTAATTAGTTAGGAACATGACAGTAAAGCTTACAAAGTCGTTCAGCTATAAATATCTTTACCTCTGTGAAGAAAAGAGAAATGGTGAATCAAACTTGGAAAAAAATATACATTGCTTGACTGCTTATTAAACACCTTAGTTAGCAAAAGTTCTATCTTACCTTAAAAAATGATGCTGCTAACTTTAGGACATCAGGCACCATCTGTTTGGATCATCAGTGTTGCTGTGGACAGGTTAATTAGTAATGAGGGGGATGTATTAATTGATCAGCAGTTTATAATTAAAAGTGGCTGAATGGTTCTGCTTGGATCTGCAGATTTGCAGCTTGTCCAACATTCTTCTGACACATTTTGTCCAAAGTACGATTCTTGCCTAGCATTGACAAACACAATTACAAGGCTTGCACTACTTTAGTTTACATGATCATGCCTTCAGGTCAGCACATTATCTGCATTCAACTAATGGAAACAAAATAAGGCAGACACATTTGAAGAGTTATTGAAGTAGCTAGCTAGCTGGCTAATCGGTATACGCAGTCATGTTTGAGTGTTGGGCTCAATCAATGGAAGCGATAGCAAGGAACAGTTGGTTAGCCAACTTAGCCAATTTAGCTTTCCGCTACAGTATATACAATTTTTTTTCTATTTTTACCAAGCTAGCTAGACCATAATACTCATAATTTGTGTATACCCTTACAACAACAAAAAAACACACAATAAAGCATGGTTTTCAGACAACTATGTGTGAACACGTGTGAACAAATCACACAGACAGTTGGTTTTCAGACACACGTGAAGTTTCACATGGATTTTTCACATGTACATTTTTACTTGATTCAGACACATGTGGTTTCCCAACATTTCACATGTGATATTATAAGTTTCACATTTGTGCCTTTGTAACTGGTCGGGATTACAACCCGGGTCGCACACAACATCTTGACCATTCGACCAAAAGGGCCAACACTAATTGTGAAGTCGCACATCACGTGGCTACCTCATCACGTGACCATTTTCAACCATGACCGACTCATGTCCGTTACACTTTCACATGTGTATTTTCACACTTTAATGTCAACTAGAACTGTTTTTTTATAGAGTTGCTCAAATTTAGCTGTGATTTATTGTGGATGTTTTCAATGTATTTTGAACACTTTCCGACAATGTGCCCCCCCAAAAAATTGTGCAATAAATTACAAAAAGTTATCTTGAGTTAACTGATTAACTCTGACAATGCTAATTTTCGCATGTTAAACAGAATAAATAAGGAGACACGGAGCGTTAGCTTCACTGTTTTTTTTCACTGTTCTTCTTCCAACGGTCACTGACCAACGTATGAAGAACAGAGCCGTGTGTCTGCAGCAGTAACACTCCAAACGGATGGCTCAGAAATAAGAAATAATGCACACTTGAGTATTTATACTCAGGTCGGCTAAATTACCTTTTTACAGAATGGCATTACAGAATTTGCAAATCCATATGTGGAAACATGTTGCCTGTGCAACATGTTAACACCACCTTTTGACATGTGAGGAGAATAACAACATTTCACCATCACATGTGAACTTGCAATTCCACATATGAAAGTAGATTAGATTAGATTAGATTTTAATGATGTGAATGGTTTTCACGTGAACTTGCAATTCCACGTGTGAAAAGTGTGGTTTTCACATGAAGAGTTTTATTACATGTGAAACGGCAAATGTGTTTTGTGAAACTGCAATTCATTTGTGAGGTGAAAACATGTTTTTTTCTCACCCATCGACACACAATACTCCATGACAATGTGAAAATATGTTTTTAGACATTTTAGCAAATGTATAAATTAAATACAGAAATATCTCATTTACATAAGTATTCACACCTTTGAGCCAATACTTTGTAGAAGCACCTTTGGCAGCGATTACAGCTGTGAGTCTTTTTAGATAAATCTCTAAGAGCTTTGGACACCTGGATCATACAATATTTTCCCATTCGTCAAGCTCTGTCAAACTGATTATTGATGATTGCTAGACAGCCATTTTTAAGTCATGCCACAGATTTTCAAGCCGATTTAAGTCCAAACTGGAACACTCGGGAACATCCAACGTCGTCTTTGTAAGCAACTCCAGTGTACAGTTGAAGTCGGAAGCTTACATACACCTTAACCAAATACATTTAAACTCAGTTTTTCACAATTCCTGACATTTTTTTACAGTAAAATTTCCTGAATTAGGTCAGTTAGGATCACCACTTTATTTTAAGAATGTGAAATGTCAGAATAATAGTAGAGAGAATGATTTATTTCAGATTTCATTTCTTTCATCACATCCCAGTGGCTCAGAAGTTTACATACACTCAATTAGTATTTGGTAGCATGGCCTTTTAAATTGTTGAACTTGGGTCAAACATTTCAGGTAGCCTTCCACTATCTTCCCACAATAAGTTGGATGAATTTTGGCCCATTCCTCCTGACAGAGCTGGTGTAACTGAGTCAGGTTTGTAGGCCTCCTTGTTCGCACACGCTTTTTCAATTCTGCCCACAATTCAGCTTGCAAGCATCCCCCTTTTTCCTCCAAACATAACGATGGCCAAACAGTTCTATTTTTGTTTCATCAGACCAGAGGACAAAAAGTACGATATTTGTCCCCGTGGGCAGTTGCAAACCGTAGTCTGGCTTTTTTATGGCAGTTTTGGAGAAGTGGCTTCTTCCTTGCTGAGTGGCCTTTCAGGTTATGTCAATACAGGACTCGTTTTATTCTGGATATAGATACTTTTGTACCAGTTTCCTCCAGCATCTTCACAAGGTCCTTTGCTGTTGTTCTGGGATGCATTTGCACTTTTCTCACCAAAGTACGTTCATCTCTAGGAGACAGAACGCTTCTCCTTCCTGAGCGGCATGACGGCTGCGTGGTCCCATGGTGTTTATACTTGCATACTATTGTTTGTACAGATGAACGTGGTACCTTCAGTCATTTGGAATTTGCTCCCAAGGATGAACCAGACTTGTGGAGGTCTACAATTTTTTTTCTGAGGTCTTGTCTGATTTCTTTTGTTTTTCCCATGATGTCAAGCAAAGAGACACTGAGTTTGAAGGTAGGCCTTGAAATACATCCACAGGTACACCTCCAATTGACTCAAATGATGTAATTTGTAATCAGAAGATTCTAAAGCCATGACATCATTTTATAGAATTTTCCAAGCTGCTTAAAGGAACAGTCAACTTAGTGTATGTAAACTTCTGACCCATTGGAATTGTGATACAGTGAATTATAAGTGAAATAATCCGTCTGTAAACAATTATTGGAAAAATTACTTGTGTCATGCACAAAGTAGATGTCCTAACCGACTTGCCAAAACTCTAGTTTGTTAACAAGAAATTTGTGGAGTGGTTGAAAAAGGAGTTTTAATGACTCCAACCTAAGTGTATGTAAACTACCGACTTCAACTGTATGTTTGGCCTTGTGTTTTAGGTTATTGTCCTGCTGAAAAGTGAATTCAACTCCCATTCTCCCAGCAGACTGAACTAGGTTTTCCTCTAGGATTTTGCCTTTTTCTCATATCACAACCATTAATGCTCTGTCACCTTTTTAATATCACCATTGGCCTCATGGTGCAATCCCTAAACAGTTTCCTTCCTCTCTGGCAACTGAGTTAGGAAGGAAGCCTGTATCTTTGTAGTGACTGGGTGTATTGAAACACCATCCAAAGCCTCATTAATAACTTCACCATGGTTAAAGGGATACAGTGACTTGCGAAAGTATTCACCCCCCTTGGCATTTTTCCTATTTTGTTGCCTTACAACCTGGAAGTAAAATAGATTTTTTGTCACGTTCTGACCTTTATTTCCTTTGTTTTGTATGTATTTAGTATGGTCAGGGCGTGAGTTGGGGTGGGCAGTCTATGTTTGTTTTTCTATGATTTGGGGATTTGTACGTTTCGGCCTAGTATGGTTCTCAATCAGAGGCAGGTGTCATTAGTTGTCTCTGATTGAGAATCATACTTAGGTAGCCTGGGTTGCATTGTTTGTTTGTGGGTGATTGTCTATGCTAGTTGCTTGTGTCAGCACAGGTCTCATTTATAGCTTCACGGTCGTTATTGGTTTATTGTTTTTGTATTCAGTGTTCTGTACTTTCTTTAATGAAATATTCACCATGAATACATACCACGCCACATTTTGGTCCTCCAATCCTTCTCGCCTCTTCAGATGAAGAGGAGGAAGACCGTGACATTTTTGGGGGGTTTGTATAATTTGATTTACACAACATGCCTACCACTTTGAAGATGCCAAATATGATTTATTGTGAAACAAACAAGAAATAAGACAAAAAAACTGAACGTGAGCGTGCATAACTATTCACCCCCGACCCCCAAGTCAATACTTTGTAGAGCCGCCTTTTGCAGCAATTACAGCTGCAAGTCTCTTGGGGTATGTCTCTATAAGCCTGGCACATCTAGCTACTGGGATGTTTGGCCATTCTTCAAGGCAAAACTGTTTCAGCTCCTTCAAGTTGGATGGGTTCCGCTGGTGTACAGCAATCTTTAAGTCATACTACAGATTCTCAATTGGATTGTGGTCTGGGTTTTGACTAAGCCATTCCAAGACATTTAAATGTTTCCCCTTAAAACA
Organism: Oncorhynchus tshawytscha; assembly: GCF_018296145.1. Taxonomy (NCBI): domain Eukaryota; kingdom Metazoa; phylum Chordata; class Actinopteri; order Salmoniformes; family Salmonidae; genus Oncorhynchus; species Oncorhynchus tshawytscha. The sequence continues at coordinate 17,154,769 of NC_056454.1, read as the reverse complement.
CTAGTGTTGCTTTAGCCGTATGCTTAGGGTCATGGTCCTGCTGGAAGGTGAACCTCCATCCCAGTCTCAAATCTCTGGAAAATTGAAACAGGTTTCACTCAAGAATTTCCCTGTATTTTAGCGCCATCCATCATTCCTTCAATTCTGACCAGTTTCCCAGTCCCTGCCCATGAAAAACATCCCCAGAGCATGATGCTGCCACCACCATGCTTCACTGTGGGGATGGTATTCACGGGGTGGGGAGAGGTGTTGGGTATGCGCCAGACATAGCATTTTCCTTGATGGCCAAAAAGCTAAATTTTGGTCTCATCTGACCAGAGTACCTTCTTCCACATGTCAAATCAAATCTAATCAAATCAAATTTTATTTGTCACATACACATGGTTAGCAGATGTTAATGCGAGTGTAGCGAAATGCTTGTGCTTCTAGTTCCGACAATGCAGTAATAACGAACAAGTAATCTAACTAACAATTCCAAAAAACTACTGTCTTATACACAGTGTAAGGGGATAAAGAATATGTACATAAGGATATATGAATGAGTGATGGTACAGAGCAGCATAGGCAAGATACAGTAGATGATATCGAGTACAGTATATACATATGAGATGAGTATGTAAACCAAGTGGCATAGTTAAAGTGGCTAGTGATACATGTATTACATAAGGATGCAGTCGATGATATAGAGTACAGTATCTACGTATGCATATGAGATGAATAATGTAGGGTAAGTAACATTATATAAGGTAGCATTGTTTAAAGTGGCTAGTGATATATTTACATCATTTCCCATCAATTCCCATTATTAAAGTGGCTGGAGTAGAGTCAGTGTCATTGACAGTGTGTTGGCAGTAGCCACTCAATGTTAGTGGTGGCTGTTTAACAGTCTGATGGCCTTGAGATAGAAGCTGTTTTTCAGTCTCTCGGTCCCAGCTTTGATGCACCTGTACTGACCTCGCCTTCTGGATGACAGCGGGGTGAACAGGCAGTGGCTCGGGTGGTTGATGTCCTTGATGATCTTTATGGCCTTCCTGTAGCATCGGGTGGTGTAGGTGTCCTGGAGGGCAGGTAGTTTGCCCCCGGTGATGCGTTGTGCAGACCTCACTACCCTCTGGAGAGCCTTACGGTTGAGGGCGGTGCAGTTGCCATACCAGGCGGTGATACAGCCCGCCAGGATGCTCTCGATTGTGCATCTGTAGAAGTTTGTGAGTGCTTTTGGTGACAAGCCGAATTTCTTCAGCCTCCTGAGGTTGAAGAGGCGCTGCTGCGCCTTCCTCACGATGCTGTCTGTGTGAGTGGACCAATTCAGTTTGTCTGTGATGTGTATGCCGAGGAACTTAAAACTTGCTACCCTCTCCACTACTGTTCCATCGATGTGGATGGGGGGTGATCCCTCTGCTGTTTCCTGAAGTCCACAATCATCTCCTTAGTTTTGTTGACGTTGCGTGTGAGGTTATTTTCCTGACACCACACTCCGAGGGCCCTCACCTCCTCCCTGTAGGCCGTCTCGTCGTTGTTGGTAATCAAGCCTACCACTGTTGTGTCGTCCGCAAACTTGATGATTGAGTTGGAGGCGTGCGTGGCCACGCAGTCGTGGGTGAACAGGGAGTACAGGAGAGGGCTCAGAACGCACCCTTGTGGGGCCCCAGTGTTGAGGATCAGCGGGGAGGAGATGTTGTTGCCTACCCTCACCACCTGGGGGTGGCCCGTCAGGAAGTCCAGTACCCAGTTGCACAGGGCGGGGTCGAGACCCAGGGTCTCGAGCTTGATGACGAGCTTGGAGGGTACTATGGTGTTGAATGCCGAGCTGTAGTCGATGAACAGCATTCTCACATAGGTATTCCTCTTGTCCAGATGGGTTAGGGCAGTGTGCAGTGTGGTTGAGATTGCATCGTCTGTGGACCTATTTGGGCGGTAAGCAAATTGGAGTGGGTCTAGGGTGTCAGGTAGGGTGGAGGTGATATGGTCCTTGACTAGTCTCTCAAAGCACTTCATGATGACGGATGTGAGTGCTACGGGGCGGTAGTCGTTTAGCTCAGTTACCTTAGCTTTCTTGGGAACAGGAACAATGGTGGCCCTCTTGAAGCATGTGGGAACAGCAGACTGGTATAGGGATTGATTGAATATGTCCGTAAACACACCGGCCAGCTGGTCTGCGCATGCACTGAGGGCGCGGCTGGGGATGCCGTCTGGGCCTGCAGCCTTGCGAGGGTTAACACGTTTAAATGTCTTACTCACTTCGGCTGCAGTGAAGGAGAGACCGCATGTTTTCGTTGCAGGCCGTGTTTGGGGAGTCTCCCACATGTTTGCTTATTTTCTTCTTTAAGCAATGACCACTTTTCTGACCACTCTTCCGTAAAGCCCAGCTCTGTGGAGTGTACGGCATAAAGTGGTCCTATGGACAGATACTTCAATCTCCGCTGTGGAGCATTGCAGCTCCTTCAGGGTTATCGTTGGTCTCTTTGTTGCCTCTCTGATTAACGCCCTCCTTGCCTGGTCGGTGAGTTTTGATGGGCGGCCCTCTCTTGGCAGGTTTGTTGTGGTGCCTTATTCTTTCCATTTTTTAATAATGGATTTGATGGTGCTCCGTGGGATGTGCAAAGTTTCAAATATTTTTTTATAACCCAACCTTCATCTATACTTCTCCACGACTTTGTCCCTGACCTGTTTGGAGAGCTCCTTGGTGGTGCCCCATGCTTAGTGGTGTTGCAGACTCTGGGGCCTTTCAGAACAGGTGTAGATATACTGAGATCATATGACAGATCATGACACTTATATTGCACACAGGTGGACTTTTTAAAAGTAATTATGTGACTTCTGAAGGTAATTGGTTGCACCAGATCTTATTTAGGGGCTTCATAGCAAAGGGGGTGAATACATATACACACCAATTTTCATTTATTTTTTTTTAAATTTTTTAAACAAGTTATTTTTTTCATTTCACTTCACCAATTTGGACTATTATGTGTATGTCCGTTACATAAAATCCAAATCCCCTTAAATTACAGGTTGTAATGCAACAAAATAGGAAATCACCAAGGGGGTGAATACTTTTGAAATGTACTGTATTTAGCTTCTGCTTATTTTATTTGTACACATCTACCAATCGGTGCCCTTTCTTTGCGAGGCATTGAAAAAACTCCCTGGTCTTTGCGGTTGAATATGTGCTTGACATTCACTACTTGACTGAGGGACCTTACAGATAGTTGTATATGTGGGATAAAGAGAATGGGTAGTTATTAAAAAAACATGTTTGCCACTATTATTGAACATGCAACCCGCAAAACACCAGTCTCAACGTCCAAAGTGAAGAGGCAACTCCAGGATGCTGTCCTTCTAGGCAGATTTGCAAAAAAAAAGGCATATCTCAGACTGGCCAATATAAAGAAAACATTAAGATGGACAAAAGAACACAGACATTGGACATGATGATAAACTTGGATTAGCTAGCACAACGTGCCGTTGGAACACAGGAGTGATGGTTGCTGATAATGGGCCTCTGTACGCCTATGTAGATATTCCATTAAAAAAATCAGCCGTTTCCAGCTACAGTAGTCATTTACAACATTAACAATGTCTACACTGTATTTCTGATCAATTTGATGTTATTTTAATGGCCCCAAAAAAACATGCTTTTCTTTCAAAAACAAGGACATTTCTAAGCGGACCCCAAACTTTTGAACGGTAGTGTTACATTTAGACAAAAACGTAAATGAATTTGGAATCCATTTTGAGGTCAGGAAATATATTTCAATGTGTATTTTTTTCTGCATGGGAGCCCTGTCGCAGAAATGTCGAGCTGCACTGCCGAGATGAAATGAAGGCACCAGAGTGGAAAGTAGATGATAGTTAAGCGGATAAAAGGGTCCATCGGCTGAAGGAAAGAATGTTCAAACATCCTCTGCCGGCTTTAGCGTTCAAACGAGCTCATATGCATGGTATCGTGTACCCCTATGGCTGTCTCATTTGATCATGTCATTACTTGATTAAAAAAAAAACTTTCCTTCAAGCTTGAATTGGAAGACAGGGACAAAAGAGCATGACAGACGCTTTCGGTACAAACAGACAGGTAGCTTTTGGTGGCTCCTGACATACAGCTTTTCTGCGGGCGACATTCTCAGTTGCCTCGTCTAGAATCTTAAATGGAAATGTTAGAATGGGCCGTTAGAATGGGCATGTAAAAAAATAGGAGTGTGTCATACCAGCTATGTCAAGTCTTGTTGGCGTGGTCAATAGGCTACATACAATCACTGATGAATTTCAATTTCCACCAGTCAAGTCCTTTTCACCACTGGTCGGATTATGATTGGTTTATGTAGCTCTTTTCCTGCATGATATGATGCATATAAAAGATAAGGCACGTCTCCCATAAAAGTCCGTTTGTCTGCAGTCGGAAAGATAATGGAGGACTTGACTGAAGTGGGGCTGGTTCTCATTTCCCTCAGTGAGAGACAGAAGTGTCTTGGAATTGAAAGGCTGTGGTCATCAGATCCCTGTGCAGTACTTTCCACTCCATTTGCATTGCTATGAGCTGTTTGTTTGTGGCGTGCTCAGGAGGACAGCGATGGGAACACTGTTGTGGTTGCCAGGGGGACGTGTGGGATTGTGTGTGTGTGAGTGTGTCAGGGGAAACGGCAGGGCCATGCTCTCTCTGTGGGAGGTGTAAATTCAATCACACTTTTCTGGAGCACATATTTCTGAGTCTGATTCTCCAGACCCTGTTCAAAGGCCAATCAAATGGAAAGATATTGAAAGAGATGTTTCTTATGTGCAGATTGGAATTTACACACAGCACTGATGCTTACTTGACTGGAATGTCAATTAATCTAAAGGACTACATTTTTAAGATAAGAGAAATGCAAAGAACTGGGGCAATGCATTTAATATTAATAGCTTGTGTTAACGCTTTTTTCTGATGTACTCAGAGTTGTCTTTGGTTGAAGAAAATGTACAGCAGTTTAAAGCGAAGCTAATTGTCGCATTAAATGTGTACTGTAAGGGTTTGTCAGTTCTACATTAAATGTGTACTGTAAGTGTTTGTCAGTTCTACATTGAATGTACATTGAGTGTGCAGAGAGTTCATCCTCCAAGCACGAAAAGTCAGATGCTTTATGTGTATATTTCTATAGGCCACAGCACACACATACTGGTTTGTGGGAAGTGTAGATACCGTATATGTTCTTTATCTCTAGGAAAATAAGTAGTGAAATCCAGCAAGTTGTGCAGGTAGCCTGGAACAATAGTTTAGACTTAATGCAAAGAGCACTATACAGGAAAACCGAGCAGTCTTTGAATCATATCCCGAGAAGCCCTAACACAAAAGGCCACAACAGTAGATTAAGTAGTGTTTTTGTATTTTCACCTTTATCAAAGACTCCAGTCTCCTCTCAGCTTTGATACAGGTAATTTATGCACCTGTGTGTCTCTCAATTGCGTCCCCCTCTGAATATGTATTGTCTCCAGGAGAAGCCAGGTGCATTCATCTTGGGGTTCTCAGTTGCTAGGCTTTGTCTGTTTCTATTTATAATGACCAGGCAGGTTCTTTTCTTGGAAAACATGTTTTTCCCTTCAACTTAACCATAGTACACCACCCATGTGATCCCTTTAAATGGGTCCTTTGTGTCCCTGGCTTTTAACAAGCATCCACAAGGCATATCACTGCAATTGTAGACCCATTAAACATGATTAGTCCTGGAACTCTAAGGTACCTTAAGAGATTTAAATTATACTGACTGTGGCAGGATCATGGCAAGGCACAGCCTGTCTACTCTTGCTATTTTTCGTAAGATCCCAAAGTCTTTAGGAACAGCTACAGTATTGTATGTACAAGGGAAGGAGGTAACATACAGATGTAGGATCTTAATTTGAGCCAGTTTGCTACAGCAGGAAAATAATCCATTTTTGTGCATGAATTATTATGTGTATTCTAATTCATGTGAATTTTTGTAAGGGAAAATCAAATCTGAAATTTAAAAATGTAAGTTACAAGTTTCTAAATCCTTGTTAACACCTCAAATACACTTTTTCCTGGATTGCAACAGGGTGATCAAGTTAAATCCTACTGTACATCTGTATGGTTGGTCTGTGTTGTGCGAGACATGAGCACACAAATCCTGATAACGAAGAGCTATTGTTTCAGGCCAGGTGTGCTTCTTTGCCTATTAGCTGTGAAAATAAACTGTCATTGTGAGTCGGGATATGATAGTTTCCTATATTTAACCACTTTGCCGTATGTATGTGTTGCAAAATTAACATAAAATGCCTTGTTAGCACCTATCTTAATGGGTGCTCATACCCTTATATTAATTCTTAATTGTCTGAACTAATTTGAATTCACCGCGTACAGTGAGAAGGCAATGCAAAACTGGCTTTTTAGTTCTCTCAGACATAGATGCAGTAGTCCAAAATATAAAGTGCAAATACTTCTATGAACCTTTTCAATATACAGACCTCTCTCTTTACGTCATTGTCAAAGGCTAGATTCTCTGCAGTGGTGAGCGCTACCTCCAAAAATGTTTTTTTTTTTTTTGGTCTTTTTATATGTATATATGTAAAACTGGTTGTGTGCCTCCCCCACTTGACTGTAGTCTGTGGTTTGTCTACCTTGGTGGGTATGCTTTCAAAGCACAGTGATTGTAATGTGTGAGAACTACGTTGCAGTTTACATAATCTAACTGTTGTCATTTTGTTCTCCCTTTTGATTTAATATGCATTTTGAACTCACATTTTCTCTTGATCTTGGTCCTGACAGACTGGAAATTGGAGTGGCTGTACTTATTCCCTAGAAATGATTTATTCATTTTTCTATGCTTTTTATTTCAGTATGTGTGGGAGGAGATTGAGCTGGCTCTGAATTTAATTGTGTTCTATAACTTGCATATTTGATTATACTTTGTAAAGCGATCATCAGTCATTTAATAAGAACTTTGTAAATCTTTCCTTAGGACAAGGCAGATCTGTTCACTGCACAGATGAATGTCGTGCACTGGGCCATTCTGACAGATGCTGGATGCCAAAGCTACGTGTAGGAAGCCAAGCAGACAGCGCCGATAATCGCACCAACCTTTTCATCCCAGTGGGAATGGAGGCCATGGTGGAGACAGAGATTTATGGCAGCCTCAACCGCAGTGCAGCCAGAAAAACCCTCAGCACGTTCGGGAAGGAGCAACGGGACAGCATCATCCTAGTAGCCAACGTCAAACCCTACTTAAAGTCTCAGCGCGGCCTCAGTCCCCTGCTGCAGGAGTGCTCCTCCGTGTCCAGCAGCCCCACCAAGGGGGACACACCCCTGGACTCCCCAACCAAAGGGCCCAGGGAGGAGGTGGGGAGGGTTGGGGAGGGGGGCTCAGACAGCAGTGCCTATGGTCCCCCAGATGGCCAGTGTTCACCGCCCCATACGGAACTGGAGGATCCGTCGTACCTGTCCTGCGACCTCAGTCCCAAGTCCCTGTCCAACAGCCTTATCCACAGCTCTGGGATCAGATCTGGGATCATCAGCCAGGAATGTGGGGGGGTGGAGTGCGTCAATCTGGACCAGCGGGACTCTGGGAACTAAAAGGTCAAAGTCTGGGCCTTGCTCTCATTTGGCCGCCATGTGATGAGGTCACAGATGAATGACGGAGGGGTAATTTGTTTTTACCCAGGAAGGTTCCAGACACACATTGTATAACCAAAAACCATCAGACATGAACTATCTTTTTTTTTTTTTTTGATTCTGTGGTTTGTTGTTCAAAGTAAAGTGTGTGGTGTTGGTTCTGACTGCTGTGAGTGGAAGGTGAAGAAAACCATTGCTTTCATGCCTTTACGTGTTTTCATGGTATACCCTTCAATTTAGATGTCCGTGTTTTACACATTTCAAGCTCCAATTTTGTGAGGCTGTTGAACGAATTGCTCCTGTTTAAGGTATTAAGTCCTGTCTGCTTATGTACAGTGAAATGTTTTGTCTTCACTTACTGTAGTGTATGAGAAACATCATTTGGATATTTCAGACAATTGAAATACATATCATTCAAGTATAATACAATGTGAAGTGTCTTATGAACGTTTAAAGGCGACTCTGCTCTGGTAAAATAGGGAATGTCGCTTTTCATAAAACAATTTGAGGTCCCTGAAAAATCTAACCGTTTTTTTTTATGAATGTATTTGTAATTTTATCGTCGTCTTCTCTGCAGTTTATGTGCAAATAAGCTGAGCTTTCAAGTGAATATAAGCTGCTGTACTTGTTGTTATTAAATTTGTATACACATGTGCTACTGCGAAACATGGAATGTAATTATTTTTGACAAATGGTGCCTCTAAAGCTATTAAGCTTTGTTTTGCCTGAGGATCATAATTCTCTCTCCAAGGTATGGTTCAAGGGCTGACATGATTTATCTTGCTTAATCAACTGTCAGAAAAATCTGCAACCCCACAAACACACCAACACGAGCCATGACTATTTACAATAGCGGTCGAGATCCCACTCTCAAGTTTAACTTAATATTATCATACTCTTAACCGCAGTCACCTTTCTTTTTACACACCAACTAATGATCTTTTACAGCAAACAAATGAAATCAGACAATATGAAATGCTTCACAGATCTCAATTAATTTGATCCCCCTGTTGCAGGAAAACTTGTAGTGTATTTGAGGTTGAAAATGGGTTCTGAAGATTGTAATTTCCACTTTGAAATTTAATGCTTGATTTTCCCTTCGGGACACTGTATAAACCCCTACAAAAATGTCCATAATTATAATCCACATAATGATTCACCTTTCCTGTTGCTGCAGGATTATTTTCCTGCTGTAGCGAACTGGCTCAAATTAAGATCCTACATCTGTAGTTTATGCAAGTTTCGTCGACCTCAGCAACACTAGTGTACCTCATTAAACTGCAAATCAGCCAAACCTATGATGCTTCTATGCTGCTTAAGCATTAAACAAGTCCCCGGTGTATGGTACGTGGGAATTTGTTTAACACTGGTGTGCCTGAATTAAAGCCAGCTGCAGAATAGCCGTCCATTTGAATCCATTTTCCTCTTCTTGACATCCCATTCTGTACCTTCCTGAGCAGAATAGGAACCGTTTGTCATGAGAACCACTAGTTTCAAACAAGAAAGAGCACCAGTGCAATAAAATCCCTAGCAGGGGTAAGCACTTCAGGTAAAAGTGATGGACAACAGCGATGATATGGCAGCCCTAGTTCGTTTATCCTGTCTTTGCTGGTTCAGCTCTTTCCAAACATACCATGTTATTCCCTCTGATGCTGTCTGTAGCTCTATCAAAAAGTGGCATGGGTTCTGCGAGTGACTAAAGCCGCATAACAGGGGAACTTGAATCCCTTCCAACTCATCTGGCTCTTATACAGTAGGCTACTCTACTGCTACGCTACTGACTATTCACTAAATTGTATTTTTATTATGATGCTTGATTTGTGCTAAATTAGATCACCATCTCAAAAGGCTATGTGTTTCACAATAGCTAAATTATCCCCATGAATTGCCTTTTCTATTTTCTCCTGTCTTATCTGAAGCCGTAGAAGACATATGACATCTGTGTGTCATCTCGCTGAGAATGCCACAGTGCTTGTTTTCGGGATAACAGGATCCTGTCATGTTCTGAGAGACGAATATAAGTAAGACTCAGTTCCCTCCTCAGGGGAAACATATTAATTTAGATTTTGATTTGCATTTGTTTTCGTTGCTGGTATTGACAATTCCAGACCGAGATGTTGCTGCTCAGCAGGCGGCTCTGATGAGCTCATCTGCATAAGTTGAAATACTCTTTGAGGGGGAAATTGCGTGGGTCACAGCAACTGATTCCCAATGAAATGCCAGGCAATAATATCACATCGCTCGCTCTACTCCTCTACTTCAATCCCCAGAATTTTAAAACACTAGACATGAAAACAGGCGATAGCAGAATGTCAATCTGAAAGGACTCAGGCAATGTGGTCGAATATACCCCTTGAGATGCTTTAAGATATCACTTACTCTTAACAAATGGCTACAGGTGAAACTCCCACTTGAGCTGCAATTATGCTAAATGTGTTCTTTGAAGAAAACCCTCCTTTAATTAACACCGTGCGACAACTGCTTGACATAAATCGGCGACGTGTTGTTGAGGAGCGCTGAATGCAGATTAGGGACGGGCATATCACACACTGTTGGGTGGATGAATATGACTTTTCTTTCCCAATGATTACAGTCAGAGTGAATAGGAATTATAGACAATGAAAGTGATCTGTGTAATGCCCCCATTCTTCACCATTTTGCATACACAAACGATCTATTCAGATGAGAAAGGAATGAGCAGTGTACCATTCAGTTGGGAAAAATTGACATGCTCACCCTGAGCACATAAGCTTTTAATTCAATAATTCAATAACACACAAGCGATTAAGAGCCTGTTTCTACCTCCACCAAATGCTTTGGGGAATGGTTCCACTTGGTTGAAAGCTGTTGATGAAGAAAAGCTCTGAGAGCATGTCATAAACAATATTGGGAGAGTACTTTCCCCTAAAGTTAAAAACACCAGTCAACATTAGTCTTCCCATAGAGCCTCTCTTTTTTGAGTCCTCCTTTCGTCAGGTCAAGTTTTTGCTGACAAAGACGTGGAAATTGGGTGTGGAAATGGAAGAACTTTCTCATTAGAATGATTGAAGTGTTGAAGTAACAAAACATTGAGCTGATATGGCTCGACAAGAACAACTACAGTATCGTAGGACTTATTTGGACTCTGACTTACTGTATCTCACAATATTTCCAAGACTGTGGACTCTAGAGACTTTTGTACACCCTCAGGATTGCACTAAGACCCGGAGAGTATTTATTCACAATCTGTTAATGTATTGTGAAAGTAGACATGGCAGACTGGAAGTCAACTGAAAAAGCAGTGGTGTTAAGTCTCTTACTCTTAGAATACCATGACACTGTTGACTGCATATAGTTTTCACCCTCACCCCTGTGAATTAACACCTTTTTATACAGACCCTGTCTAATGCAACAGAGATGGAGGGACTCCACATCCATCCTTTCTTAAGTGCTTGTTAAAATTGTGTTACAGATGGCTTTTTCCTCTGGGAAGTGTTCAAATACAGCTCCAACCTGTCAGTCAACACTAAGTGTTCCAGACCAAGAGAGGATGGAGAATCAGGAGAGTTTCAGCTCAACCTCTGATGGGCTCCTTTATGAGCTACCTCATCTGTACTTCCGCTCTTCAGAGACAAAGTGGGACAGAATCTGAATGTAGGCTACAGTAGGTGTTAGGAGTAGGCAATCGTGTCCTTTCTTTTCCAGCATCAGACCTGCCTAATTCTCACTTGAAACATAGTTTTTGTATTTAATAGGCCAAATGACACATTCCGTTAACATCTGACTCCAGAGTGATCTGTTCTCGGAAATTTGTGGCCTGTGACATTTCAGATTGAAATATGATCATTTGTCACAAACAACTTTTTCAAAGTAACTTTAGTTAAGTAATCCCATTTCTTCTTAAGGGTAGCTTTCGTTTAACTGAGCGTCTTCCCACGTGAAGTAATTGGTAGCTTGACAAACAAAACGTTCAGAGTAGCTTCACTAACACTGGCTACAGTACAGTAAGACAGTTCCTCTATCAAAGCATAAGGGCTTTACAAACCTTCCATCCAAGGTGACTTGCCCATCAGGTGCATATGTCTGTTATGACAGAAAAAATATATAAATATTTCAGAAGAATAAGACTGGAGCATTGAGCTAATACACAGTTTAGCAAATCAATACACTGTTTAGTGTAGCACAAAGCTTGGCTGCCAGACTAGACTGACACAAGTTGACTAGAAGGACCTGATTACATGCTGCTTCCTTGAATAGGACTGTGCTATCCTGGTAAGATAAAAGGTGCTTTTCCTCACAGGAAACAAGATAGCGGGCGTATTATGGAGAAAGACAGTACGCCTTTGTGTTGTTCTAACGTTGACGGAAGGTTCCCGCTTTTATGGGAACTTTTCAATGATGTGCTCCATCAAACTATGTCTATAAAAAGTCTACACTTTTCTCCTCTCCCATTTTGACAAAGGGATGTGCATAACAGGCATTCATCTGAACCTTAATGGTGGGCTGAAAAAGGCAAGTCCATATTCATGTGACCTTGAACTGTCAGAATAATATTCTCTGACAAACCTGATATGACATTTGAAGTGTCCCAAGTTATTCTGTGAATGGAGTTCAATCATCACATCATTAATGGCTTTGGAGTGGAGCCAGTCACTCATGACACTGGGCTTCATAGCTTTGCCGGAAATCTTCGCTCCGAAATGAAAGGGTTGTAGATATTTACCGTGGAGCCATTTTCTGACCAGAGGCTAGGTTTGATTAATGACTGTCTTTCCCTGCAAAGTCACCTGGGTAATTCAGAGGAATAATCATCTCATGCATGTGAAACCAGACAGTGCCACAGAGAGGGAAATTAGCTGCTGCAGTGTGTTCGCAGACACAGATGGCAAATTAATCACACATTTCTATGACGTCTAAATACTAGGACTTTTTTTTTTCACATCAAGTTTTTGTTATTTCAATTCATAGGATTCATACAATACATCATACAGTTCATTCGGAAAGTAGTCAGACCCCTTCACATTTTGCACATTTTGTTACTTTACAACATTATCCTAAAATTGATTGAATTGTTTTTTTCCCCCTCATCAATCTACACACAATACCCTAAAATAACAAAGCAAAAAAAAATAAAAAAAAAATTTTTTTCAAATGTATAAAATGAAAAACTGAAATATCTCATTTACATAAGTATTCAGACCATTTACTCAGTACTTTGTTGAAGCACCTTTGGCAGTCCTGGGTATGACTCTACAAGCTTAGCACACCTATATTTGGGGAGTTTCTCCCATTCTTCTCTGCAGATCCTCTCGAGCTCTGCCAGGTTGGAGGGGGAGTGTTGCTGCACAGCTATTTTCAGGTCTCTCCAGAGATGTTAGATCTCGTCCAAGTCTGGGCTCTGGCTGGGCCACTCAAGGACATTCAGAGACTAGTCCCGAAGCCACTCCTATGTTGTCTTGGCTGTGTGCTTAGGGTTGTTGTCCTGTTGGACGGTGAACCTTTGCCCCAGTCTGAGGTCCTGAGCACTCTGGAGCAGGTTTTCATCAAGGATCTCTCTGTACTTTGCTCCACTTATCTGTCCCTCATTCCTGACCAGTCTCCCAGTCCCTGCCGCTGAAAAACGTCCCCACAGCTTGAAGCTGCCTACACCATACTTTACCGTAGGGATGGTGCCAGGTTTCCTCCAGACGTGACACTTGGCATTCAGGCCAAAGAGTTCAATCTTGGTTTCATCAGACCAGATAATTTTGTTTCTCATGGTCTGAGAGTCCTTTAGGTGCCTTTTGGCAAACTCCAAGCGGGCTGTCACGTTCCTTTTATTGAGGAGTGGCTTCCATCTGGCCACTCTACCATAAAGGCCTGATTGGTGGAGTGCTGCAGAGATGGTTGTCCTTCTGGAAGGTTCTACCATCTCCACGGAGGAACTCTAGAGCTGTCAGAGTGAGCATCGGGTTCTTGGTCACATCCTTGACTAAGGCCCTTCTCCCCCGATTGCTCAGTTTGGCTGTGCGGCCAGCTCTAGGAGTCTTGGTGGTTCCAAACTGGAGGTCACTGTTTTGGCACCCTTCCCCAGATATGTGCCTCGACACAATCCTGTCTCTGAGCTCTACAGAGGACAATTCATTCGACTTCATGGCTTGGTTTTTACTCTGACATGCACTGTCAACTGTGGGACCTTATATAGACAGGTGTGTGCCTTTCCAAATCATGTCCAATTCATTTAATTTACCACATATGAACTCCAATCAAGTTGTAGAAACATATCAAGGATGATCAATGGAAACAGGATGCACCGGAGCTCAATTTCCACTCAAATAACAAAGGGTCTGAATACTTATGTAAATTAGGTATTTCTGGGGTGTTTTAAATAAAATTGCTAAAATTTCTAAAAAACAGTTTTTGCTTTGTCATTCTGGGGTATTGTGTGTAGATTGATGAGGGATCGTTTTTATTTAATCAATTTTAGAATAAAGCTGTTTCGTAGCAAAATGTGGAAAAAAGTGAAAGGGTCTGAATTCTTTCCAAATGCACTGTATATACAGTACCAGTCAAAAGTTCAGACACTCCTACTCATTCAGGGCTTTTCTTTATTTTTCCTATTTTCTACATTATAGAACAACTATGGAATCATGTAGTAACCAAAGAAGTGTTAAACAAATTAACATTTATTTTAGATTTTAGATTCTTTAAAGCAGCCACCCTTTGCCTTAATGACAGCTTTGCACACTCTTGGTATTCTCTCAACCAGCGTCATGAATGCATTTCCAACCATCTTGAAGGAGTTCCCACATATGCTGAGCATGTTGACTGCTTTTCCTTCACTCTGTGGTCCAATGTAAATTGTAATTATTTTGCCTCTATGGCCTATTTATTGCCTTACTTCCCTAATCTTAGTGCATTTGCACACACTGTATATAGACTTTTCTATTGTGTTATTGACTGTATGTTTGTTTATCCCATGTGCAACTCTGTGTTGTTGTTTTTGTCGCACTGCTTTGCTTTATCTTGGCCAGGTCGCAGTTGTAAATGAGAACTTGTTCTCAACTGGCCTACCTGGTTAAATAAAAATAATCCCAAACCATCTCAATTGGGTTGAGGTTGGGTGATTGTGGAGGCCAGGTCATCTGATGCAGCACCATCACTCTCCTTCTTGGTCAAATAGCCCTTACACAGCCAGGAGGTGTGTTGGGTCATTGTTCTGTTGAAAAACAAATGATAGTCCCACTAAGCGCAAACCAGATGCAGAATGCCATGCTGGTTACGTGTGCCTTAAATTCTAATGAAATCATGGACAGTGTTACTAGCAAAGCACCCCCACACCATCACACCTCCTCCATGTTTCACAGTGGGAACCACACATGCGGAGATCATCCGTTCACCTAATCTGCGTCTCACAAAAACATGGCAGTTGGAACCAAAAATCTCAAATTTGGACTCATCAGACCAAAGAACAGATTTCCACTGGTCTAATGACAGAGGTTCTTGGCCCAAGCAAGTCTCTTCTTATTATTGGTGTCCTTTAGTAGTGGTTTCTTTGCAACAATTTCACCAAGAAAGCCTGATTCAATGTAGAAAATAGTCAAAATAAAGAAAAACCCTGTAATGAGAAGGTGTGTCCAAACTTTTGACTGGTACTGTATAAATATATATACTTTTTTTTAAAACTCTCACCACCCAACCCAGCAATCTGATCGCATATGTAAAATATATTGTGAAATAAAAACACATATAAATAAATATACAGTACCTTACATTGTACATCTATTGAGTAATACATCGCAATACATACACCAGAAATAGTTGAAAATAGTTACAAACTCTGTTGGATAAGATTTCAGAAAGATCTGCTGCTGATTTTTTCCACCTGGAAAAAAATGCTAGGACATTCTGACATCCATCACCGTAATTGAATGGCACTCATGCCCATACATTCTCATCGTATGACTCATTCAGCTAAAGCAGTACTTCATATTGCTGCTACTTTTAGGAGCTTTTAAAAGTTTTTGCCTTTACTCCAGAATAGTCTTACTTTTAGTTCAAACTTATTTCAGCCTCTCCGGACGTTACCCTTTATTTCCTTTGAATGCCGCAAATAAACATGGCTGCTTTCCCTCAATCCCAAATTAAACACTGCCCTCCCTCCCAACTCACTCCCGTTGACTGGCCAGTGCCTTTGAGACTCCGGCAGCAGGTCCCCACTAGAAGTGTTAACGGCAATTAAACCCATGGCACCACTCTGTCACTCTCCAGCTGGGGTGACACATGAGTGATAACAGAGCCCCCTTACCTTCAGCTTTCATCTGACACGGATTAAATGGCACTGGACCCTTGCTTTTTCTGACATTTGACAGAAATCGATTGCAATTTAATCACTCAAAGAGGTACTATCAGCCATGCTTACCACAGCTGTTTCCAAGTTAACTGGACTAAGAATTGAGCACCACTGTGGAGATGAGTCGCCTGATAATAATAATAATATGAAAATAAATATATACAGTACCTTACATTGTATATATATATATTTATTATTTGTGTACTTGTTTGACATTTTACTGCACTGTTAGGGAGCTAGTAACACATCTGCTAAACTGTGTATGCGACCAATAAACTTATTTCTTTCTTTTTGGACAATAACTTTATTTGTATAGAGCTTTTCAATACAAGTAACAAAGCATTTCACATCATAAAATAATACAATAAAATACAATAAAAGTACTAACAAATACAGAAGAAAGGAGAATGAAACAACATAGCTAATTAAAATCATACATTGAAATCATGCATGAAAAGCCTCTTTATAAAAATGTCTTCGGCAGGGATTTTAAAAGAGACACTGAATCTGCAAGCCTGATTTCCTCTGGAAGACCGTTCCAAAGTCTAGGAGCTTTCCCTAATGGAAAATGCCCGGTCTCCTTTCGTTTTCAAACTAGACTTTGGAATGGTCAACAGTGCCCTGCCAGAGGATCTCAGGCTAAATCCTGACTCGTAGGAGGATAAAATATTAGAGATATAGGATGGGGCTAAACCAAGCCTAGCCTTAAATGTGACTAACCACATTTTAAAATCTATTCTAAAAGTGACTGGTGGCCAGTGTAGAGAAGCTAAAACAGATGTGATATGGTTACATTTTCTAGTGCCTGTTAAAAGCTGAGCTACAGCATTTTGAACTGACTGTAGATGATGGAGTGATTTCTGACTGAAACAAAGAGTTACAGGAAATAAAGCGTGTATAACTTTCTCCAGACCAGTGACTGAAATAAAATACTTGCCTTTAGCTATATTTCTTAGATGATAACAGCAGGACAGGACAACCTTCTTTACATGCAGTTTAAGGTTTAGGTCAGAGTCAAAGAAGACCTCCAGGTTTCTGGCCATGGGCCTTACATTGGTGGACAAATGACCGGGGTTATTTACAGTCTGGGTTCTAGCAAGGTGGCGACCAAATAATACCACCTCTGATTTCTTATCATTGAGCTGTAGAAAATTGTCAGACATCCAAAAGTTGATGTCAGCAAGACACTTGTGATGGGTAGCTAGGCTAGCTTGGTCACTTGGTCTGATTGGTAAATAAAGCTGTGTGTCATCCACATTGCAGTGCAACGGAATGTTAAGGTTATGGATGATGTCACCAAGAGGAAGCATATACAGGGGAAAAGGATGGGGCCCAGAATTGATCCCTGAGGGACACCATAGTGATTAGGTGCTGGGGACGATACCAAACCACACACGCTCACTGGGAAACATGTGCCACGTAGATATGACCTGAACTAGTCGAGGGCAACGACAGAGTTTCCACCCACCTCTCCAGCTGGTCAACAAGGATGATATAATCAATAGTATCAAATGTGGCACTGGGATCAAAATAACTAGAGTATAGCATTAACCAGCATCAGCAGCCAACACAATTGTCATTACTGACTTTCAATCAAGCAGATTCCATGCTGTGAAGTGAGCGGAAGCCCAACTGGAACTGTTCAAATAAGTTGTTCATACTCAAGCCACCAATTGCTTGAAAACGACTTAGATAGATAGATCTATAATTATTCAGTAAGGAGGGGTCTAGACTGGGGTTTTTAAGGAGAGGTTGGACCATAGCGGTTTTAATAAGCTGGAAAGGAGCCAGAGGTCAGGGAGCTATTTACAATAGACAGCATGTTGGGGCAAACAGTAGGCATAACCTCTTTTAGTAGTCTAGTAGGGATCATGTCCAAGGAGCAGGAGGAGGTCTTCATGTGAGCTACAGTATCAAGGAGGGACTCAAAGGATATTTGCTCAAATGAGGAAAAGGAAGCAGTTGACAGTCTCAGAGAAGTTGCCTCAAGTGTCTCCTGATCAGAAATGCTGGTATTGTGTCGGTTACTGTCAATCTGGGATCTAAAATGTTCTATCTTCTCTGTAAAGAACCGTAAAATCTGTTCACAGAGATCAGGGGATGCGAGAGTATCACTGTTGGGGGGGGGACCAAGAACACGGTCAATTGTCTTAAACACAATTTAAGTTGTGGGAGTTCTCAGAGATCAGGGTAGAGAAGTAGTTTGCTCTTGCGTCTTTAACCGCAACATTGTCATTTCCCCTCAGATCCTTCATTATCTCATAGAATACTTGAAGTTTGCAGGCCTTCCGTTTACATTCAGCATTTCTAAACTAACACAAACTGTACAAGGCAGTAACAGTCGGAGAGTTGCAAATATATTTGGAGTCTTATTTGCCAGTGAATAATGTTCTCAAACTGTTTTCATTCCCATTCTCACCCCACTAGGATGTAACACAGAGACAATTCTTCATCATCTATTTTTGGCGGTCCTTATCTCCTCTTTCACACACTCTGATGGCAAGTAATTATCCCCTTATCCTTTGAATTTAAAATTAAACATGCAGTACAGACTCACTTTCTCCTTTTCATCGCGACTGTTACATAGTGAGAACTGTAGCTCTACATGAACATACTTTCATGCATACATACATATTTAATTTAAATATTGGATGTGTCATTGTGCATGGCAGCCAGAACCCATGTTAATGGGGTTAGTGAAATTACCCACCAAAAAATGCCTTAGTTCCTTGGGTTTTATGTGCAGAACACACATAACAGTATTGGTGATGTACAACTGTCTGAGTCCTGTCTGCCATCACATATTACTCTGGGAAATGCCTCAGGCTGAACATCTATGATGTGAAAATGAAAGCAACTCCATAACTGCTTGGATGGTGAATGGTCTGATAAACGTGAAATAAATATCTATTCTGTTTATGTCGGCTCAGCCTGATTTCCACCCTGTTTTATAACAAAATCCACGTGGGAGGAAAGGAGAGGAGGTGAGGACACGGTCAGTTGACTGAGTATCACTGGAGCATAACGAGAACATAACACCAAGCTGCACCAAATACACAGGCACGCACGTGAACACACACACACACACACACACACACACACACACACACACACACACACACACACACACACACACACACACACACACTATATACATATACATATACACACACACACACATACATACACATACACACACATGCACACACAGTGGATAAACTTTTCTGGATAAACCAAGCAAGCAACAAAAATCAACAAGATAAATTGGTCTCTGTCAAAGATTAAATGAAATACGATTGAACCGGAACTGGGAAACAACAAAAAACTATATGGCATGGTCTGAACCTCTAATAGAGCTTCATAATAGTGCTCTTATTAAATGATGGTATTGTGAAGTCCTCAGGTTCAGATGGAGAGCAAACGCTGTCATAAAAGTGATGTGAGTTACCGTGTTGCCATGGCAACATCATAGACACCTGCGTTTGAACGCCGGGGCTGTAATCACCGGCCTGTTGTGTGCGGTCCCCAACGCTTCCATCCAGAGCTCTCTGGAATTAAAGAGACACTGCTAAAGAAAGCTAGTCTCGCAGCACACTGGTGTCACATCAGTTTAGCCATCCTCTAGCCACCTCACTCCTCAGATTTTGCTGTGACCAGCTCCTCCAGGAGCCACAGTTGTCATCTACACCAATGTAGTACACGGTGCCACCACAGTGGGTGGTGCTGATATCATAGGAGGTCGGTGGCACCTTAATTGGGCAGGACGGGCTCGTGGTAATGGCTGGAGTGGAGTTGGTGGAATGGTAACAAACACGTTTTAAAGGTGTTTGATGCCCTTCCATTCTTGCCGTTTCAGCCATTATTATGAGCCGTCCTCCCATCAGTAGCCTCCACTGACTGATACTCTATGCACCAACTCTACTAACAGCAGACAGAAGCATACAGATTGTCACAGTTGCTATGCTAATTGCCTGTATTACCTTCTTCAGACAGAATTTACTTTGTAACCTGTAAAAGAAAACTGTCCCTTATTTGCCAGTACACCCCTTATCAAATCAAATTTGTCACATGCACCAAATACATTTTTAAAATTTAACCTTTATTTAACTAGGCAAGTCGGTTAAGAACAAATTCTTATTTACAATGACGGCCTATCCCGGCCAAACCCAGACGACACTGGGCCAATTGTGCGCCGCCCTATGGGACTCCCAATCATGGCCGGTTGTGATATAGCCTGGAGTCAAACCAGGGTGTCTGTAGTGACGCCTCAAGCACTGAGATGCAGTGCCTTAGACCGCTGCGCCACTCAGGAGTCGCAATTGGTGTAGACTTTACCGTAAAATGGTTGCATTCGAGCCCTTCCCAACAACGCAGGATTTAAAAATAGAAAAATTTGAATATTGGAAGAATAAAATAAAATACACAAGAATGAAGCTATATACAGGGAGTACCAACACCAGATCAAAGAGATACAAGGTATTTGAGGTAGATATGTACATAAAGGCAGTGTATGTACATAAAGGCAGTGTAAAGTGACTAGGTATAAGGATAGATAATAATAACAGTAAAATAGAGAACAGAGTAGCAGCAGCAAATGATGAGTGTAAAAGTGTGTGTGTGTGTGAGTGTGCCTGTGTGTGTGTAATGCTGCTGCTACTCTCTGTTTATCATATATGCATAGTCACTTTAACTATACATTCATGTACATACTACCTCAATTGGGCCGACCAACCAGTGCTCCCACACATTGACTAACAGGGCTATCTGCATTGTGTCCCGCCACCTACCACCCGCCAACCCCTCTTTTACGCTACTGCTACTCTCTGTTCATCATATATGCACAGTCACTTTAACCATATCTACATACTACCCCAATCAGCCTGACTAACCGGTGTCTGTATGTAGCCTCGCTACTTTTATAGCCTCGCTACTGTATATAGCCTGTCTTTTTACTGTTGTTTTATTTCCTTACTTACCTATTGTTCACCTAATACCTTTTTTTGCACTATTGGTTAGAGCCTGTAAGTGAGTATTTCACTGTAAGGTCTACCTACACCTGTTGTATTCGGCACACATGACAAATTCACTTTGATTTTATTTGATTTGTGTCACAGGAGGTTGGTGGCATCTTAATTGGGGAGGATGGACTCTTGGTAATGGCTGGAGCGGAATAAGTGTAATGGTATCAAATACATCAAACACATGGCTTCCATTTCCTCAGCAGCCTCCACCGGTAGGTGTGTTTGTGTTGTGTTGGTCTGTGTGTGTGTTTTATGTGGGTGGGTGTATGTAGTGTATGTGAATGATCCCAGTGTAATCGGCACCGGCGAGGGGTGGGAGTAGCCTAGGGGGGTGTGCCTATCTGGCCATAGCCTACTTATTGTATTCGTAATTGTATCCGTAATTGACAATTGATAGTCTGATCCAGGGCTCCAGACTGTAACCATCCAGTCACATTTTGCGACCCTTTGACTTGGCTGTGCGAGTTACCTTTTAAATTGGTCGCATCGGTGCGAGCTGCACAGTCTACATAGGTCACGTCCTGTCTTTTGGCCAGCTGAAACCACAATTTGGTCAAACAATAGTGCATTAACCTCATGAGCAAGCTACTATCACTTTCCCTCGCCCATCTGTGTTCCAGGAGAGAAAAAATGTGTTCGAATTGTATAAAATGTCTAAGTGCAATTGTGGAGAAACACAGCTGCTCTCAGCTTTCTGTCATTTAAATTTCCCAACTCCCAATATTGTGCTCAATAGCAACTATTTTACAACATAGATATTTGAAATGTCTAGGAGATACGGAGCATGCAAAACACACATTCTCCAACTGCAACATTTTTTATGTATTTATTGTTAGATTAATGGGTATCCTTTGAACTGTATTCAACTGAATAATGTACGAAAGGTATTTATTTTTGGTAAGTTTTTCATCTCTCTACCAACGACAAAATGTTGTTATTGGGCATGAGAGTATTGTCAGCATGTGAAACAGAGATAAGGTGAGCATAGTTTTCAATTAAGGTGAAAGGAAGCTCTACTGTTATCTCTGCACATGCAGACACTATACAGCAATTGACTTTAGCAAACATGTTATGAAATTACACATCAATAACGAGCTGAGTAAGAGGTGAACCGAACAGAAAACAACACCGGTGGTTGGAGTATTTTTTTAAGAGAAAAAAAAATAACAGGCGTTTTGTTACATGTTTTTGTCAACAAATATCAAATAAGTAATACTCGGACTTCTCAAGCCACAAGTGTTGTTTCTTTACCTGTGAAACGCCACACAGACAATACCAACCTGAGAATAGCCTTTTTTGAGGGTTTAACACTGCCACACTGTGGTTAAACTTGGAACCACATGTACTCTGGACTGTGTCCTGATATAAATTTGCTGATATAAATCTGGATGACCAATTAAATCAGATTATTTTACACAATTGTCACTCATACTGACTAAAATGTTAGCGACATCAATTTACTTTCAACCTAGATCCCTTTCACAATGTGTCACTATTATTTAGTGACACATTGTATGTTGATATTCTGTCTGTCTGTCTGTCTGTCTGTCTGTCTGTCTGTCTGTCTGTCTGTCTGTCTGTCTGTCTGTCTGTCTGTCTGTCTGTCTGTCTGTCTGTCTGTCTGTCTGTCTGTCTGTCTGTCTGTCTTTGTATGTACAATGACCAGGAGCGGACTGGCCATCTGGCATTTCGGAAAAATGCCAGATGGGCTTGTCCATTTTTAGCCCAGTGGGCCTGTCTAACTTCGATTTTTTTTTAAAGCTAGAATCCTTAATTACTACATCAATTTTTGGATTAATAAATTAATGATATATACCCATGGATTTTTAAATAATATAACTTCTAAATGCTTCATGTGTTTAGTTCAACTGGATGGCCAGTCCTTGCATCCAAATCTCTGTCTATGAATTTGAGAGTGGTTACATTTCCTCAGCTTTTTACCAAAACAGAGGTGGGTTGAATGCTTTGTTATTGTTTCAATTAAGGATTCTAGCTTTAAGCCAAATTATCTGGCTAAAAATGGGGGCCATTCTAAAAGACAAATGGGTGTGTTAGAACTGTCAGGGAATATTTCAGGTCCCAGTCCGCCCCTGACAATGACCCTATAATGTCATCTGGCTTACACCCGCTCAAAGTCTTTCGACTTCAGAGTCTGGAAAGGCTCCTTGATGCTGTAGGCATGATGTGTCGATAATGAAGGGCACTGTGGTTTTTTAATGACGGGCTCTCTACTGTGTCTTTCTCACTCAAACACACACAGACCCTGAGCGCTGCCCTTTCCAATACAACTGCTGGATTTTCAAATCCAAACAATGAGGTCTCAACCCCACAGGAAAAAAACTATCAAAGCTAAAATACATTTTTGCACAAATGTTGCACCAACAAAGGGACTCCTGTCCAGACCAGTGTGTCACAGCTCTCCCTAGCAGTCGAGTCAGCCAGGCTACCTGTAATGACCTTTTTAATTCAATAAAAAAGATATCAGCAGAGGGCGCTATTGTATATCATAACTAGTCATCTTCCACAGTTGAAGTAGGCCGTGGTGTACAATAGTCACAATCTCTCTCCATCCTCACAGGAACATGTTAACCTGGCAGTGTTCATTTATTTAACAGACTAAAATAGTCCTAGTACATAGTCCTCATAGAGGTACTTACCTTCGTGTTGAGAGCTGAAGTCCAGCCATCCAGTAGGTCCCTAAGGGAGGGTTATATGAGTGCATTGTGCTATGTTGTTCCCTGAGGCTAGACACTGGGGAATAGACCTATAGGTCTTGTTTGTTCATACCCCCACTGGCAGCTCTTCCTATTTGACAGTGAGACATAAAAGTTTATATTTTCAGAGAGGAAGCCAGTGCCAAAAACGTTGGAGTTGCTTTATGTGGGCTGAGTCACCTTTTCTGACTGCGTTGGGTAACAAACTGTGCAAAACTTGCACTCCTCAGTCAGAGAATCCGCTTACCTATGCCCTCTGAGATGTCAATCAGTTTACAAGCTGTTTTGCCAATTGTACGTGTGAACAATTCAGCAAACACACCATGCTGTGTCCAAAGATTTCAAGAAAATACAAAATATTGCCTTTGTTATTATTCATATCAGAGCTTTGCTCAGAACAACACATTATTTTGTTGATGTGTTATTGTTATCAAAAGCTTACACCACACATCTGTTTGGAACGAATTAATAATTACTACAAGCTCTCTGTGTGGTCTCTATTTGGTTATCTTTCTCATAGGAATTCTACATGGAGAGCAGCCTTGGCAAATGAGCCGACATCACTGGTGTACAGAGTTCACTATCATATGATGCTGAGGGGACTTTCTTATGCTCCACATGAATTTCCGCTAAATGTAACAGTACAGAACACGTGTTTAATAGAAGCTTGACTTGTGAATCTCAGACCATGTGACCCTAGATTATGAGTCATCAATCATTTTCAGAGTCATTTGTGTGTCTCTTCTTCACTGCGAAGAGCATTGTGTTCCCAGACGGAGGTGCAGAGCGTGCTCAGTGTCATGGAAGACTTGATAAGATATGAAATCAGTCTCAAGCCCTGCCTCACGATGCCTCAAGTAGTGTACTGCGTGTTTTTCCTGCTCTTCGGATGTACATGATTTATCTGTAGGAAAGACAAGCCAACAGCGCAAACGCAGATGCGCTCAAGGACACACACACGTGGAACAATGAATATTAAATCAAAAGAATTAGTGTCATTGAAAATGGTGTGTTAAGAGCTGTAAATACTGCATTAATGCATTCTGTAAATCAAGCTAATGGTTTTTCTTATCATGTTACAACAAACATCAGTGGTAATGTATTCACAGATTGTAGAGTAATGACAGGGTTTGGCTGATGCTACGGATTCTCAATAAGCAATACACCGAGTACAAATCCCTGAAGCCGATAGAAACCCAAGCCTTATGCACTTTGCACACCAGTCAGACCCAGAAGATTAGGGATGCACCACAATACCTCAAATTAAAATACAGCATTAAATCCGCTTCTATCTCCTCATGTGAAACTCATCACAGACAGGCAATGATGAGGGACAGCTACATGCCACACAGTTCTGTAAAATTATACCAGATGTTATCCACATGACTGACAGCAGACAACACTAGCTTCAGGAGGGTGTCCAAGCACTTTTCTTCATATGCTGCTACACACAACACACGCAAGGTAGTTTTAAAATGTTAGACACAGTGCATTTTCAGACCCTTTCCATTTTTCCACATTTTGTTATGTTACAGCCTTGTTCTAAAATATGTATATTTTTAAATCCCTCATCAATCTACACACAATACCCCATAATGACAAAGAGAAAACCGTTTTTTAGATATGTTTACAAATGTATTCAAAATAAAAAACAGAAATGCCTTATTTACATAAGTATTCAGACCCTTTGCTATGAGACTCGAAATTGAACTCAGGTGGATCCTGTTTCCATTGATCATCCTTGAGATGTTTCTACAACTTGATTGGAGTCCACCCCTGGTAAATCCAAGTGGACATGATTTGGAAAGGCACACACCTGTCTACCGTACATAAGGTCACACAGTTGAAAGTGCATGTCAGAGCAAAAACCAAGCCATGAGGTTGAAGGAATTGTCTGTAGAGCACCGGGATCTGGGGAAGGGTAACAAAATATGTCTGCAGCATTGAAGGTCCCCAAGAACACAGTAGCCACCATCAATCTTAAATGGAAGAAGTTTGGAACCACCAAGACTCTTCCTATAACTTGCCGCCCGGACAAACTGAGCAATCGGGAGAAAGGGGCTTTGGTCAGGGAGGTGACCAAGAACCCGATGTTCACTCTGACAGAGATCTAGAGTTCCTCTGTGGAGACGGGAGAACCTTCCAGAAGGACAACCATCTCTGCAGCACTGCACCAATCAGGCCTTTATGATAGAGTGGCCAGACGGAAGTGAAAGGTGAATGACAGCCTGCTTGGAGTTTGCCAAAAGGCACCTAAAGGACTCTCAGACCATGAGAAACAAGATTCTCTGGTCTGATGAAACCAAGATTGAACACTTTGGCCTGAATGACAAGCGTCACGTCTGGAGGAAACCTGGCACCATCCCTATGGTGAAGCATGGTGGTGGCAGCATCATGCTGTGGGGATATCTTTCAGCGGCAGGGACTAGGAGAATAGTCAGGATCGAGGGAAAGATTAGTGGAGCAAACTACAGAGAGATCCTTGATTAAAACCTGCTCCAGAGCACTCAGGACCTCAGACTGTGGTGAAAGTTCACCTTGCAACAGGACAAATACCCTAAGCACACAGCCAAGACAACGCAGGAGTGGCTTCGGGACAAATCTCTGAATGTCCTTGAGTGGCCCAGCCAGAGCCCAGACTTGAACCCTCATCGAACATGGAAGAAAAATGGGAGAAACTTCCCAAATACAGGTGTGCCAAGCTTGTAGCGTCATCCCCAAGAAGAATGCCAAAGGTGCTTCAACGAAGTACTGAGTAAAGGGTCTGAATACTTATGTAAGACATTTTAAGAAATTTGCTGACATTTATAAAAACCTGTTTTTGCTTTGTCATAATGGGGAATTGTGTGTAGATTGATGAGGGGTGAAAAAATACATTTTAATACATTTTACAACAAGGCTGTAAAGTAACAAAATGTGGAAAAATACATGGTATAACACATGGTACTTCTGACTGCCTCGAATACTGTCTGGTTTCATAAAGATCAAGGTTTAGAGCGAAGCTAACATGACGAGGCAGATGAGACAGTTGAGGTAAACCAGTAGTAACAACCAATTACGAACAACCCAGGCAAAATAGTTGTTGGCTTTGATATCATGATCAAAAATGTAACATTTTAACATGTAAACAATATGCTGTCCCAGGGCAGATGATTGGACACATCTAATATGAGTGATTATTGGATAAACAGGCATAGTTGTAAAGGTTCCATTCTGACATCATTTCTATCCGTTCTTTTTCTGGATGCTTCAAACAGTTCACAGACCTCAATTCTCATCTCTCAAAATGCATCCCATGCATGACACGGGTGAAATTGTATATTTCATGCACCGGATGATAATATGAACGTTGTTGAGGGAAGACTACATAATTTAGGTCACTGTCCAAGTTGGATGAATATACTGTAGAGAAGAGAAATAGTGACAGTTCATTCCAGGGGTGGTTGTCAACAACAGGGACACCGGGGGCTTCAGGCAGTGTTAACTAAGCTCTTTAAACACAGCCTGCCCTCATAATAGGCTACATTAACATAAAACAAACAGACTAATCATTTGCAGGTGTGAATCACTGTATCACATGGTCAACACTTGTTCAAGGTGAGATGCCTAAAATAGCATACTCGAGATTTGAATGCGTTGCGATGCAAGTCCTACCATTTTTATATTAGTTGAGGGGTGTATTCTTTCTCACGTTTTTATATTTTGGGTGTGGAGAAGAAGGGTGGATTATTACCTCAGAGGATGGGATGATTTTCATGTGAAAAGTTAAATGTATCATTTTTTTTCCAGAGTGCTGATGACATTATGTCGTTACAGTTGATTCTAAACGAAGCAGACGCACCGTAATCGGTTTCCCTGCTAGATTGACCATCTTGTGAATAATAACGGTCCTCCGTTTTAACATGGTGAACGCGTTCACTCACTCTCCATCTTTCGACGACACGAAACACTTGGAAGCCGATTAATTATTGATCACGTTTGGACAGTATCGGTATCCATGCAGTGTAACGCCTTTTGGAACTGTAACTGGGTAAGATGTGTCCATTCAATTTAATTTAAAAAAAAAATCTGTATTGCATTAAACTACATGACATTTATCAGACGTTCGTGGGTGAGTGGAGGACACTTGCAAATGTTAAAAGTCGAGGTGCTTGTTATCTTTAGGTTGATTGTCATATATAGTCGTATGTTAAGCCCCTTGGTGGTTGCGTATTAGTTGAAGGGGCTAAATTGCAGGCTATTTGCTAAGAAATGCCAAGGAAGTTGTCTCCGTGTATATTATAAAAGTTAAGTGTAGTGACAGGTCAACCGAGGATTCCTTGTTATGTTCATGGTAAATGTAGTAGTCAGGGTAACACCATACTAACGGCAGTTTTTGCAGGTGCGATCAAGAAAACAAAAACAGGATTCGTCTCTGTGTGTGTGTGTGTGTGTGCGCGTGCGCGTGCGCGTGAACGAGTGGGAGACGGGGAGATAGCGTGTGTGTGTGTGTGAGAGAGAGAGAGAGAGAGAGAGAGAGGGAGAGAGACATTCCTCCAGGGAGACCGAATAAGCAACTTTGTTACCAGGCATAGCGTTGTCTCCTCTGGCACAGCACGTTATGAAAAGAGAACGGCATTTGGCAGTTATGGTTGATCAGCGTTTATTTGTATCCTCCTTTAGTGCATTACTGACGGCTAACCTGTTCTTAACAAATAGGCATCTTAGAATATTTGCAAGTCATACAATGGAACGTACGTTGTCATACCTAACAAGGAACCTTATTTACCAGTGAGTGAGGTAAGAATTTCTAAATATGATTATCCTATGTAGACATCCTATGTGGGAGTGTTTGCATTGGTGCTGAGGCTACATTTCTGTGGCAATAGTCATCATAGTTGTTTTTAGATATACGTAATTGTTTCAGCCTGGTCTCATAAACTAGACATATCAAAGTGAAAGTAAACGCAGGATACTCAAATTAGTATGACATGTTATGTATTGTTATATAAGACAGAAGGCCACTTAAGGGAGGGTCGTTGTTCAGGGTGGATTTTTATTATTTAACTTTTATTTAACTAGGCAAATCAGTTAAGAACAAATTCTTATTTACAATGATGGCCTAGGAACAGTAGGTTAACTGCCTTGTTCAGGGGCAGAACTACAGATTTTTACCTTGTCAACTCTGGGATTCAATCTAGCAACCTTTCAGCTACTGGCCCAACGCTCTAACCACTAGGCTACCTGCCACCTCGGATGTGTGGGCGTATAACGTGAATGTCTAGCAACCCAATGGTTGCACATTCAAATCTCATCACAGACAATTTTAGCAACTTTGCAACTACTTACTACTTGTTAGCTACTTTGCAACTACTTATAATGTTAGCTAACCCTTCCCCCTAACTTTAAAACCCTTTAACCTTACTATTAACCCCTAGCCTAGCTGACGTTAGCCACAACAAATCAGAATTCACAACATATCATACTTTTTCCAAATTCATAACATACTGTACAAATTGCATTTTTTAACATATCATAAGAAATGAATACATGCTATACAAAATGTAACATATCATACTAATTGCAGTGTCCCGGATTTAGTTTGACTAGGTTACGTCTACCCCTGAGTCCAGGTTGATTGTTTTGATTATGGCTTTTGAAAATCAAGGCTATTTAATTGTATCGGACTTTTAAAAGATAACTGAATAATGAATGTTTTTGTTTTCACACTGGGCTAAAGTATGGGCTATTAGTGTGACTTTGTTTATTATTCACCTCGTTGTTATGCTACTTACTGGATGTACCTGGAGTGTAATTAATGTCAGTTTCTTTTCATTAAGAGTCCTGCTCTGTTCTAGTTCATTTAGTTTGGGTCATTCTGTGGCAGCCAGTAGTTACCCTTGGGGCAGGTGCTATTCCTGAGCATTATAATTACAGGCTGTTTGAGGACTCATGAGAATGGAGTTGTTTAAGTATGTTTCGTCATATGACCTGTATATCTTCTTCCTGTAGATGACAGTGCATACTTCGGCGGCCCAACAGTGTGAGTTTGGCCATCGACACAGGAAAATGCATCTCTGGATTGTAATTATATTGTCGGTGGCTACATCGGTGGGCATCGTTGAAATGTTTGACAATTATGGAGAGATATGTCGAAGATTGTGTGCCTGTGAGGAGAAAGAGGGGATACTGACAGTAAGCTGTGAAAGTAGAGGAATTGTCGATCTCTCTGAAATAAGCCCTGTGTACTTCACAACGTATAATTTACTGCTCACAGGGAACCTTTTGAAGAGGCTCTCCGCCAATGACTTTGTTGAATACAATGGGCTTACAATATTGCATCTGGGCAACAATGACATATCCGAAGTTGAATCGGGAGCTTTTAATGGACTTCAGGGATTAAAAAGATTACATCTCAACAATAACAAAATCGATGCCTTGAAGGAAGATTTTTTTGTTGGCCTTGAACGTCTGGAATATCTTCAACTAGACTACAATTACATCACCCATGTTGAGCCAAATGCCTTCAGCAAACTGCGTCATCTGGAGGTCCTGATTTTAAATGACAACTTAATTTCTACTCTTCCCACTAACATTTTCCAATATGTCCCTTTGACTCACCTTGACCTGAGGGGGAATCAACTGAAACTGCTGCCATATTCGGGTGTTTTGGAACACATGGACAGTGTTGTGGAATTACAACTAGAGGAGAACCCATGGAACTGCACTTGTGAGTTGATTGCTCTAAAGGCCTGGCTCGAGAGCATATCCTACACCGCTTTAGTGGGTGATGTGGTCTGTGAGTTTCCATTCCGGCTTCACGGGAGAGATCTTGATGAGGTCTCTAAACCAGAACTGTGTCCCAGGAGAGCTATTGCAGAGTATGAGATGCGTCCCCAAGCACATCAGACCACTGATGCATACTTTAGAACCACACCAGCCTCAGTCACAGCCTCATTCCCATCCTCTGCCATATTACGGTCCTCGTCAAGGCCCACCAAGGGACCTCGCCAGTCAGGCAAACTAAAGTCAAAACCCACGTCTCGCATCCCCTCCAATAAACCGCAAAACTACGGTCAAATCGTTTCATATCAAACTAAATCCCCTGTGCCTTTGGACTGTCCTACTGCCTGTACTTGCAATCTCCAAATTTCAGACCTCGGTCTGAATGTCAACTGCCAAGAGAGAAAGATTGAGCGCATCTCTGACTTAAATCCCAAGCCCTACAATCCCAAAAAGATGTATCTCACAGGGAATTATATCCCTGTGGTGCGGACATCAGATTTCATTGAAGCAACTGGATTAGATTTGCTTCACCTTGGCAACAATCGGATTGCTCACATCCATGACAGAGCCTTTGGGGATTTAACACAGTTACGCAGGCTGTACCTGAATGGGAATTTGATCGACCGCCTCACAGTCGATATGTTCTATGGATTGGAGAGCCTGCAGTTCTTATATTTAGAATACAATGTCATTCGAGACATTGTGTCAAACACCTTTCAGCATGTCCCCAACCTTCAGCTGCTCTTCCTGAATAATAACCTCTTGAAGACCTTACCCGGGGAAATCTTTAATGGGTTGAAATTGGCCAGACTAAATCTTCGCAATAATCACCTCCGCAATCTGCCTGTCAGTGGCGTGTTGGATCAGCTGACATCACTGGTGCAGGTAGACTTGTTCGAGAACCCCTGGGACTGCCGCTGTTCAATTGTGGAGATGAAGATGTGGCTGGAACAGCTCAGCACAGGCACGGTTGTCAACAATGTCATCTGTGGCTCCCCTAAAAGACTGTTTGGGGAGGATATGCGATACATTAAGACAAGTAATTTCTGTCCCAATAACTCTGATACCCTTGCCTCCGTGATCCCGCCCTCTGAAGAAACCATTCCCGGCAGCACTATCACCATAGAAACATCATTAGACGACGACGCACATGTCAACAGTGTTCCTCTATCTGTTATGATCCTTGCCCTGCTCCTGATGTTCATCGTTGCAGTGTTTGTCGCTGCAGGACTGTTTGCGGCTGTGAAGAAGAGACGTCAGAAGGCTCTAAATGAGCAGAATAACTCCATGAACGCGTGCATCAGTTCGCTGAACACGGAGTACGGTCTTTACAAAAAGGGATCCGTTCCAAAAGTCAGGACGTCTGCAGGGCATGTGTATGAGTATGTCCCCCCTCCCACAGAACACACATGCAAGAGTACCGTCTATAGCCCAAGCCAGAGCAAGTCAGTGGATGGGTACAGAGACTTTGATGAGTTGAATGGGGCGTTTTTGAATAATCACTTGGTTGAAGAGGCGGGTAGAAACACAATAAGCTCTGAATACAGTATTAGCACTCCAGAGCCACTCAACAAACAGTCCCCCTTACAAGACAATCATCAGTATTACTACAGAGATGTAGAACCTGACAACCCGTCATCTTACAGCAATGCTTTACCTTGCAGGCATACTGCCCATTCATCAAATCAGTGTACGTCCGACTTCGATATCAGACACCAATACATGCACCCAGAAAGAATACAACAGACAATATTATATTGCACAGCACCAAGTACTGTTTATGTTGAGCCTAACAGGAGCGAGTACTGGGAACTGAAAGCCAAGCTTCATATTGATCCCGACTACCTTGAAGTTCTTGAGAAACGTACAACGTTCACCCAGTTTTGAATGACTTCATGTTTTCCCTTAAAAGGTTGAATCATTGCTATGTTTGCTTGCATTGGCACATAGTGCTCATGTTAAATTTGAGCATTCTACACTGATTTCTATCTTTTGAAACTACAGTATACAGATATGCAGATGCTTTCCCTTAACAACATTAAAATGAGGTATTTTGTCTTTATATATCCTCAATACAGCTTGTTGCTACAGTAGCTAGTTTATTGTTTATCAATTTCAGTCTTTGCTTTGAGAAATTGCCAACAACTCTATGTAAATCAGTGATGGGGGGAAAAAATATATAGTAACAATTATTTTGTATGATATATCGATATATATCCAAGTATCGATTTGTACAATTGAGGGTAGCGCTAACGCTTATCGGCTGACCCTTCGAACAAAACTCTGGTATTTTTCATCCTATAGCTTGTTTTCCATCTTTTTTTTTTAAATAGCGAGTCTTCGTGTTTTCAGCACTTTTGTTTCCATGATTGATCAACTCTCATGTTCTAATGTTCTCTCTTGTCTCTCTGCAGCAGACAAAAAGTGTGTTTGGAACATTAAATTGCAATAACATTTTGCAGTCTTGAATCGCAATACAGACCGAATCGGTACTTAAGTATCGTGATAATATCGTATCGTGAGGTCGCTGGCAATCCCCAGCCCTAATGTAAATATGCAGTTCATGTATGCTTGTTGCACTTTTTCAAAAAGGGAGGTTCAACTGGCTTCTGTGTGCATATGGGTATTCATGGGTATTCATGGGTATTCATGAAACAAAACAAAACAACATGTTTTTTAAAAGATAAATGGAAAATCCATACTTCATAATTCCCGGGCAGTTATGAGGTGGAACAGTACGCTCATATCATTTTTCTCAAATTGTCTATTTTTATACGAGTATTTGGAAATGTAATTCTTCTTCTGTTTTTGTTTTATCACTTTGCACGCAATGCACTGATTGACCCGAACAGGTCAACAATGGATATGATGTCACTTTCTTATATATATTTCGTAAGTCGTAGACTGTGTAAATAACCATGGCTATAGCCATATGTAAAATGATTGCAGACATGCAACCTCTGCGTTCTGAAGGAAAGTTATAAGACATTTTGCACTATACGTGCATGAAGCCACTTTTTTTCTTCCCAGGATGGAGACAATCCTCAATTTCCCTATTTTTATCTTTGGGGATACAAAATCAGTATTCAGAATATCATTGTCAACAAATAAACAGCAAATTCATACAGTATGTATCCCTATTATTGCTGGAAATGGCTCTAAATACAATGGAATGGATTGGTGACTGACACTTGTATACGTTTGATCACTCAAAATATTTTTGGAACATTCATACATTTGTTTGGTATTACTAAGGAATCTTCTAGTTCTAATTCATTATTAGACAAACACATTTTCAGGGACGGTCCTTTCACTGTGGTACGTGCAGTGTCTATTCAAAGCATTGACAACGAATTGTGTAAACATTCGTCAATGTAATGACATTTGCCAGTCTCTATGTGTTTGGTCTCTAGTTCCAAGGTCACCACTGCCATGTTGTGTTGTTGGCATTTCCTACAATTTATGATGAGATTATGTCAGAGGTTGCTCAGTATGTGCTGAAAAGCAGACTGGGTTTCAGAAATAATACATTCTAACCCATTTGTGGGCCATTTTTATTTTTTATCAAAAGCACGAAGAAAAGTCTGTCCCTATTACAATGCATTGCACTAGATGAACATGTTAATAATATTGACATGTTAATCCAGTGCATTGTAATAAGGACAGTCCTTTGTTAGTGATTTTGATTTTTAAAAATGGATCCAACATGGTCAATCTTGCTTTTTTTGTATTGAGGTTAGAAATTGTGTTTTTGATTCCAGTATCTGTCATCGCACCATAGCATTGTTCTTGTTGGGTTTGAAAACACATGACAAGAGTTCAGTTAATATATCCGATCATTTACTGTAATTCCCGCCCACCTCCTTAGCCTTTATTGATTTAATATGCAGTTAGTGTGTACAGTGTATATATCACAAGCAAATAGCCATTGCAGTAAAACTACACAGAATGTTTGTATCACATTCAAGTATATCAAAGAGATTGTAAAAATTAAATGTTACTCATGGAAATCTGTTTGTATGAACAGGTACACATCAGTGTTTTTTTTCTTCTGAATTTTTTATACAGGGGTTTTGTAAATGAGGTCTAGAGAGTGTTCCACTTATGTCAATTTTTTATTGACTTGTCCCTTTAGTTCTCCATATGTAAGTAATTTGATGAATTCTAACTTCTTACTTCAACTTTGTAAATAGAATGTGCCAGCTGCATCTCCTTGCGGACCGCTGCTTCACTGAGTGCAAAGCCTGGTTTTTATTGTGGAAACACACAGGACGAGAGGGAATGCAACTTGGGTATAAGATGTGAGCACAGAGATAAATGTATCTTAAAAAGTGCTGTTTCTGCTATTGTTAGCCAATGAATAAAATATGTGCATTCATTCTGTATACTGTCTCTGTTTTTCCTTCACCCTCCAATATGTTAGAAGTAGTAAATGTCATAGCACACCGGGAGGGTGGATTATGAAATACTTCCTCCAAAAGCCCACTGGCTTGTTTCATAGCAATACAAAGATTACAGGAGCCACACAGTTTACACCGCCTCTCACAATTTCATCCAGGAAAGATATACATCTGTGCAAAACAAGAACAATGTTACATCATCTGAAATACTCTCAATCCTCTGCTGTCTTTTGAAGATTGTGTCATTTTCCCTCTATATTATATATATTATCAATGTTGGTTGATCATGCTGTGTATTTTGTTGAAAGCTATCACTTTATTACCTCCCTATTGTCTGGGGAGTTTGACAAAAATGGCTTCCACTAAGGGCCCTTGGTCCTCACCTGCCATTTTTTTTTACAGTGCCAAGAATCATCGCACTACGGGTGAAATTAGGTCGTCAGTCCGATCTGTCCAAAGTCATTGTGATGAAATGTGTAGTTTAGTGTCGGAACTCATGTATTTAAATTGAAACTGCTTTCGACATTCCAACAGCTGATTTTCCATTTGAAGCTTTTTGTGTGAAGGCAGCTAACTGATGTCTCTGAAGAAATGTGCATAATGCTTTGATAATGGTATCTGATCCGTCAGTAGCTGTACAATATGTACAACAGCCAAATGTACATGCATGGATGGGGAAAGACACGTACTAATCTCTATACTCTTCGAGGAGACTGGTTTCCTCTATTTGGTCTGTTTATAATGAGTATCATGAGATCCCTCGTTAAAAGCAAGAATTGGATGTTAATCGCATTTGCGTTGCTTTTTGGAGTTTATAATATCCCTTTGATTTAAGGATACAGGACTGCAAATGTAAAAACAATAATCGCTCTCAAGAATCAGAAGAAAAGTGTACATTTTAATCGCCATCTCATCCACTATGACATAGTCTTGACTTGTCTGGCAGATTGCTGGTGTTATGTTTCTTAGTCCTTGAAGTTCACAGTATTGCTCTGGAGAGAGGAATTAGGGCAGATCTACATTATGCAAGCTTGAGGAGATGTGTCAGGCACTGAGAAGGCAGCATATGACTGCAAGTGTTCACCCAAGGAGAAATAGCAAAATAGCAAAATCACTTGTGCTAAATACAGCTGGAGTTTTATGACCGTGATCACCCCTTTTTGTTTAGGGGTGTAACGATTCTTCTCACTGGTAAAAACAGAAGCTTATCTCTGTTCACATTTGTATTGTTTGTCTTCAAATATGATCCTGGCCCTTAAGATATTTTTTCTGTAGCACTGTGCCACTGTCTGTCCTGTCTGTCTGTCCTGTCTGTCCTGTCTGTCTGTCTGTCTGTCTGTCTGTCTGTCTGTCTGTCTGTCTCTGTCTGTCTGTCTGTCTGTCTGTCTGTCTGTCTGTCTGTCTGTCTGTCTTCTGTCTGTCTGTCTGTCTGTCTGTCTGTCTGTCTGTCTGTCTGTCACTGTCTGTCTGTCTGTCATGTCTGTCTGTCTGTCTTCACCCTGTCTGTCTAGTCAAAATAGTCTGTCTGTCTGTCTGTCTGTCAGCTGTCTGTCTGTCTGTTTTATGTCTGTGTCACCTGTCTTTTTGTTTAGTCTGTCTGTCTGTAACTGTCTTCTTCTCTGTCTGGTAAAAACAGTCTGTCTGTCTGTCTGTCTGTTGTCTTTGTCTGTCTGTTTGTCTTCAAATATGTCTGTCTGTCTGTCTGTCTGTCTGTCTATTTTTCTGTCTGCACTGTCTGTCACTGTCTGTCTGTCTGTCTGTCCTGTCTGTCCTGTCTGTCCTGTCTGTCTGTCCTGTCTGTCTGTCTGTCTGTCTGTCTGTCTGTCTGTCTGTCTGTCTGTCTGTCTGTCTGTCTGTCTGTCTGTCTGTCTGTCTGTCTGTCTGTCTGTCTGTCTGTCTGTCTGTCTGTCTGTCTGTCTGTCTGTCTGTGTGTGTGTGTGTGTGTGTGTGTGGGTGCATAAATTATTGACTCAGAGTCTATTCATGCATGTCTCAAGGACTTCAGCCAATGTGGCAACACTGCTATCCTCTCTCAACATTTTTTGGACAAAAAACCTTTACATAACTCACTGACAGTACAGTTGTTCAATAATAATTCCAAGAATAAAGATTGAACATGCAGTTGTATTAATATGTGTGTCCATTGTGTGTGTGCGTGTGCATGTGCATTGGTGTGTGTTGTGCCAACGCGCGAGCACATGCGTGTGTGTGCATGTCTGTGTATAAGTGTGCGCTTTTATGTGTGTATACTTTTATGTTTATTCATCTTTGTGTGAATTTAAGCCGTTGGAGCAGAATGTTAATTACTGGCTTGGCAAGTCTAGTAGGGATTCAGGATGTCAGCGTACACCTTGCCAGCACATTTGCAACAGCTGGAAACAGCGGGTGTGATTTTTGTAGGGGCTCATCCTGGCTTATGACTGCCAGTATGAGGGGAGTGACACAATCCCCTCTTATCCTCTCCCATTTATACTTCTCAAACTTAACATATGAACTATATTTGATGTCAAGCATCAAAATGGGAGTTGATGAAAGACAAAATAAATGTGCATTCATGTGTGTAAGAGGCGTTTTATGTTAGGAGTATTTTAGATATTTGATATCTTTTCAGGCTAGAGACTGTGTGATGTTTTCTATGTTGTCCTGTCTACATATCCTGTCATTTACTGTGACCACTGCTGGTTTCAATGCAACACATTCTCTGCCTTATATATCTACCATCTAAATGGTTCTCAAGGCCATGCTATTCTATACTGTGGTTTGTACAGTAGCCAATAATACTATTCCCCGTTTTCTTATTTGTGTTCTCAACTGTATTGCTCATGGTTCCCTACATATTTGTGCACTTCACATTAACCTTTGCCCTTGGGCTAGACCCATCCTCTGTTTATCAGTCTCTTCCCTAGCCTGATGGCTGCACAACACGTCAAGGGCATGTCCTTCTCCGTATCTTGGCCTGGAGTGCTGCCTGCCCCCATTTACAATCAGTGCCTATCACAGCCTGGCACGCTCGTTGGCCTGTGTAATTTAGGGTGACGATAAACAGGCAAAGTGATATAGGAGATCATGATCAAAGATTATTGTCCTTCCATGTACTGGAAAATGTGATAGGATGAGCAGATGGGAAATCTTGGCACTTACTAAAGCCCAAGAACAAGAAGCAGTTTGCATCTTAGAGGATTACAGCTCAGGGAATGTGTTTCATCTAGTCCTACAGGGGAGAATAAAGCTTCACTCTATCTGGGCTGTTGCTGTCTCTATGACAGATGAGAAGAAATCTATGCCAATTGCATTAGCAGATGATGCTACTTATATCATACTTAGCTGATAATAATAGTAGTCATTTTGTGTGCATGTGGATTTACATATACAATTAGCTGCTCCCATTTTTTGCCATCTGGTTGATTTGAAAATAATAGCCCTTGCTTTGTCACAGTCTAAAACAGATCATGCAGTGGTGAATCTTCCTGAAATGATAGAGTCTTTGACCCAGAGTGATTGGTTCTTTCAGACAACATTTTCTCTTTGATTTAACAGAGTCAGAAAAAAACAAGCTTCCAGAGAAGCCCTCGCTTTAAATTTGGTTCGAGGGATGTCAACACATACTCATACCATACCCAACTTCCATGTTAGGCAGAGGGTGTAGAGTGGTTTCCTAAAAGCCTATTTTCATGTCTCTGTCTCTCTTCAGAGCGTGTTCTCGTGGAGAGAACTCAAAGGTACAGCGGGTTGAGACAGATGGTGGCAAAGTGTGTCTGGAGGGGGGTGGGGGGGTGTTAAGGTGTGTATGGCTGAGACAAGCCGTCAGAACACGCCGTCAGTCTTGTTTCAGCCATCCAGTGTTTGTTTTTACCTGACTGGGCTTTTTGCCATTCATTCTATTGTCCTTACAGAGAGCTTCGGTCCTCATGGGTTCTCTGACATCTTGAACTCCTTGTTCTTGTTAGACACATTTATACCAACCACTCCCATCGTAAAGAAATGTGTTGTTGTTCTAACAGCGTCATTCAGATCTTGGAACGCCTGGATTGGAGCAACAAGGACACGTGCTATTTCCATAAACTGCAGAAGCAAATAGGTCATGAGCGTGATTAATATACAAAATGCAGTACTTCAAAGAGTTGTAACCCGATGCCTCAGCACTGAATACATTTGACCATTCATCTCTTTCCTCATTAAAGATGCTTGGTAGCATTATTTGCTTCCGGCTGTGTACCGTTGCACATAGCAAGTACATCAACTCAAGCGTGAAAGTTATTTTAAGTAGCTCACTTCATTTAAAAAAAATATATTTTACAAAATAAGTATTACCAAGCCATAAGACAATAAGCCTAATTAGGAAGTTGATATAGAAAAACATTGTGGTATCTCTCCTTATTATCTTGTAGTGGTACATGGTACATTGAATACATTCAGTTTTAATCAACGTCATACGAATCGCATTAAACCGTGAGATTCAATCATCCCCTTACTGAAAACCACATTAATTTCAAGTGACCACATGCGAATACATGATTTAATGTGAAGTTAATTTGATAACGTGACAATGTGAAACAACATCCTGGTTTATTCCAGGGACGTCCCCAGGATATTCTTAGATCGTTGCGTCATGGTCCCCTGGAGGCTTTTGTCAAGTTGCAGTGAAAATACGGTAAATCTACAACAAGTTACTGTATTGTTACAGCTAAATTCAGATGTCAATGTCAAAGGAAGGCTGATTTACTTAGGACTCAACCTCGCTTGGGGATTTGAACTCACAACCTCATGGTTGCTATCTCCTGTAGTACTTGCTGCGCCACCAGGTTTGTGGATATAATGGAAATGGGCAAGAAAAGATTTCTGCACTTTACCTAAAGTAGCAGTAAAAATAAAGTACAGTGGCTCCAGAAAGTATTCACACCCCTTGACTGTTACAGCCTGAATGTAAAATGGATTAAATCGCAATTTTTTTCTTGTCAGTAGCCAACACACAATACCACATATTGTCAAAGTGGAATTATGCTTTATACATACAGTACCAGTCAAAAGTTTGGACACACCTACACTTCTACACTTCTACACTGTGGAATAATAGGGAAGACATCAAAACTATGAAATCGTGTAGTAACCAAAAAGTGTGAAACAAATCTAAATATAATTTATATTTGAGATTCTTCAAAGTAGCCACCCTTTGCCTTGACAGCTTCAAACACTCTTGGCATTCTCTCAACCAGCTTCATGAGGTAATCACCTGGAATGCATTTCAATTAACAGGTGTGTCTTGTTAAAATGTATTTTGTGGAATTTCTTTCCTTAATGCGTTTGAGCCAATCAGTTCTGTTGTGACAAGGTAGGGGTGGTATACAGAAGATAGCCCTATTTGGTAAAAGACCAAGTCCATATTATGACAAGAACAACTCAAATAAGCAAAGAGAAATGATAGTCCATCATTACTTTAAGACATGAAGGTCAGTCAATCCAAAAAATTTCAAGAAGTTTGAAAGTTTCTTCAAGTGCAGTCGCAAAAACCATCAAGTGCTATGATGAAACAGCAGTTGCCTCTGCTGCAGAGGATAAATTCATTAAAATTAACTGCACCTCTTAACTGCACCTCTGCACCTCTGAGGCCAAATAAATGCTTCACAGAGTTCAAGTAACAGACACATCTCAACATCAACTGTTCAGAAGAGACTGTGTGACTCAGGCCTTCATGGTAGAATTTCTGCAAAGAAACCACTACTAAAGGACACCAATAATAAAAAGAGACCTTCTTGGGCCAAGAAACACGAGTGATGGACATTAGACTGGTGGAAATCCTTTGGTCTGATGAGTTTTTTGGTTCCAACCGCCGTGTCTTTGTGAGACGCAGAGTAGGTGAACAGATGATCTCTGCATGTGTGGTTCACACCATGAAGCATGGAGGAGGAGGTGTGATGGTGTCGGGGTGCTTTGCTGGGAACACTATTGGTGATTTATTTAGAATTCAAGGCACACTTAACCAGCATGGCTACCACATCATTCTGCAGTGATACGCCATCCCATCTGGTTTGCACTTAGTGGTACTATCATTTGTATTTCAACATGACAACGACCCAAAACACACCTCCAGGCTGTGTAAGGGCTATTTGACCAAGAAGGAGAGTGATGGAGTGCTGCATCAGATGACCTGGCCTCCACAATCACCCAACCTAAACCCAATTAATATGGTTTGGGAGTTGGACCGCAGAGTGAAGGAAAAGCAGTCAACAAGTGCTCAGCATATGTGGGAACTCCTTAAAGACTGTTGGAAAACCATTTAATGTGAAGATGGTTGAGAGAATGCCAAGAGTGTGCAATGCTGTCATCAAGGCAAAGGGTGGCTACTTTGAAGAATATAAAATATAAAATATATTTTGATTTGATTAACACTTGTTTGGTTACTACATGATTCCGTAGTTGTTATTTCATAGTTTTGATATCTTCACTATTATTCTACAATGAGGAAAATATAGAAAAACCCTTGAATGAGCAGGTGTGTCCAAACATGTACTGTATATTAGTACTGTATATTGACTGGTACTGTATATTTTTTTACAAGTTAATACAAAATGAAAAAAATCTCTTGAGTCAGTAAGTATTCTACCTCTTTGTTATGGCAAGCGTAAAAATGTGCTTAACAAGTCACATAATAAGTTGCATGGACTCACTCGTGTGCAACAGCCTTTTAAGATGAGCGAGGACCATTTTTTTCATGCGAATTACATTACTTCTATTACATCATATTCGAT
Source organism: Oncorhynchus tshawytscha (assembly GCF_018296145.1). Classification (NCBI taxonomy): domain Eukaryota; kingdom Metazoa; phylum Chordata; class Actinopteri; order Salmoniformes; family Salmonidae; genus Oncorhynchus; species Oncorhynchus tshawytscha. Next base: position 17,113,218 of record NC_056454.1, on the reverse strand, counting down.
GACTTTCATTCCATTCACTCAGCTCACTGTAACTTCAATAGGTTTAAGCTACTACATGATACTCACATTTCCCCTAACCCCATCATGAGGTTGCTGTAACCTAGCGTATGAATTAAAGTTTACAACGTAGGTGCCCAGGTGAAACATTTCAGAAATCAAGGTGACAGACAGTGACACATTCAATAACACCTTGCACACTCTTGCCTGCATCTAGCAGATCTAGGGTGTAATCATTAGTCTAACAGTTGCAAAAAAGTGTTTCTATTGGAAAAATTCAGATATGTTTATCCCCGTTTCACTCCATTTGCTTCCGTTTAATAAACATTTTTAACAGAATTGGCAGAATGAATACAACCCTGGTCACACGCAAACACTGACCAGGCTAACCGCTTCACACAGCCTACATCGTTGTCACCATATTAGCTAGCGTCATAGTTAACATAGCTACAAGAACTAATGCGTTAGCAAACCCGCTGCAATCATGCAGTACAGTGTAAAGTCAGCAAGCAGTTTAGCAGTTACACCGGCAGGCCCCGGTGGCAATAAATGACCTTGACTTAGAAGAGTTCCAGTGTTGCATAGCCATAGCCAGCTTGCTAACATAGCATCCCTCTCTGTTTGTGCCGGGTGTTTGAGTAGGCTAAACTAGCAAGCTGCATTCGCTAGCTAAGTGAAAGTGAAAAAAATATAGCTCTCTCACTCTCTCTTTCTTGTTTCTCATTAGTTTTTGAAGAATCTTAATTTATTCAAAACTGTTCAGATATTGTCTTCTCTGTCTTTGAGTCAACTACTTACCACATTGTATGCACAGCTGTGCTAGCTAGTTGTAGGTTATGCTTTCAGTACGATATTCATTCTCTGATCATATGATTGGGTGGACAACATGTGAGTTCATGCTGCAAGAGCTCTGATAGGTCAAATCAAATCAAATGTTATTTGTCACATGCTCCGAATACAACAGGTATGTTGTTTTAAGAAAATACCTAAAAAAAAGTAAGAGATAAGAAAAACAAATAATTGAAGGCAGCAGTAAACAACAATAGCAGGGCTATATGCAGGAGTACAGAGTCAATGTGTCAATGTCCGGGGGCACCAGTGTCGAGGTAATTAAGGTAATTATGTACATGTAGGTACAGTTATAAAAGTGGCTATGCATAGATAATAACAGAGAGTAGCAGCAGCATGGGGGGGGGGGACAATGCAAATCGTCTGGGTAGCCATTTGATTAGCTGTTCAGGAGTCTTATGGCTTGGGGGTAGAAGCTGTTTAGAAGCCTCTTGGACCTAGACTTGGCACTCCAGTACCGCTTGCCGTGCGGTAGCAGAGAGAACAGTCTATGACTAGGGTGGCTGGAGTCTATGACAATTATTAGGGCCTTCCTCTGACATCGCCTGGTATAGACGTCCTGGATGGCAGGAAGCTTGACCCCAGTTATGTACTGGGTCGTACGCACTACCCTCAGTAGTGCCTTGTGGTCGGAGGCTGAGCAGTTGCCATACCAGGCAGTGATGCAACCCGTCAGGATGCTCTCGATGATGCAGCTGTAAAAACTTTTGAGGATCTGAGGACCCATGCCAAATCTTTTCAGTCTCCTGAGGTGGAATAGGTTTTGTCGTGCCCTCTTCACGACTGTCTTGGTGTGCTTGGACCATGTTAGTTTTTTGGTGATGTGGACACCAAGGAACTTTAAGCTCTCAACCTGCTCCACTACAACCCTGTCGATGAGAATGGGGGCGTGCTCGGTCCTCCTTTTCCTGTAGTCCACAATCATCTCCTTTGTCTTGATCACGTTGAGGGAGAGGTTGTTGTCCTGGGACCACACGGTCATGTCCCTGACCACATCCCTATAGGCTGTCTCATCGTTGTCAGTGATCAGGCCTACCACTGTTGTGTCATCAGAAAACCATGCAGTCATGAGTGAACAGGGAGTATAGGGGATTTAGCATGCACCCCTGAGGGGCATCCGTGGTGAGCATCAGTGTGGCAGATGTGTTTTTATCTACCCTTATCACCTGGGGGCCGCCCGTCAGGAAGTTCAGGATCCAGTTGCAGAGGGAGGTGTTTAGTCCCAGGGTCCTTAGCTTAGTGATGAGCTTTGAGGGCACTATGGTGTTGAACTCTGAGTTGTAGTCAACGAATTGCATTCTCACATAGGTGTTCCTTTTGTCCAGGTGGGAAAGGGCCGTGTGGAGTGCAATAGAGATTGCATCATCTGTGGATTTGTATGCAAATTGGAGTGAGTCTAGGGTTTCCGGGATAATGGTGTTGATGTGAGCCATGACCAGCCTTTCAAAGCATTTCATGGCTACAGACGTGAGTGCTACGGATCGGTAGTCATTTAGGCAGGTTACCTTAGTGTTCTTGGGCAGAGAGACTATGGTGGTCTGCTTGAAACATGTTGGTATTACAGACTCAGACAGGTTGACAATGTCAGTGAAGACACTTGCCAGTTGATCAGCGCATGCTCGCAGTACATGTCCTGGTAATCCATCTGGCCCTGTGACCTTGTGAATGTTGACCTGTTTAAAGGTCTAACTCACATATGCTCTGGAGAGCATGATCACACAGTCGTCTGGAACAGCTGGTGCTCTCATGCATGTTTCAGTGTTACTTAACTCGAAGCAAGCATAGAAGTTATTTAGCTCGTCTGGTAGGCTTGTGTCACTGGGCAGCTCTCGGCTGTGCTTCCCTTTGTAGTCTGTAATAGTTTGCAAGCCCTGCCACATCTGACGAGCGTCGGAGCCAGTGTAATATGATTCGATCCTGTATTGATGCTTTGCCTGTTTGATGGTTCATCGGAGGACATAACGGGATTTCTTATACGCTTCCGGGTTAGAGTCCCGCTCCTTGAAAGCAGCAGCTCTACCCTTTAGCTCAGTGCAAATGTTGCCTTTAATCCATGGCTTCTGGTTGGGGTATGTACGTACAGTCACTGTAGGGGCGATGTCCTCAATGCACTTATTGATAAAGCCAGGGACTGATGTGGTGTACTCCTCAGTGCTCAGAACATATTCCAGTCTGTGCTAGCAAAACAGTCCTGTAGGTTGGAGGATGTCCTCCAGAAGTTGTCAAAATGACTGTGTGGGTCTATGGAAGGGGTTGAGAACCATGAGCCTCCTAAGTTTTGTATTGAAGTCAATGTAACCAGAAGAGGACGGAAATTGGCTACACCATGGTGCAAACCTACAGAGTGCTGTTGAGGCTACTGTAGACCTTCATTGCAAAACAGTGTGTTTTAATCGATTATTTGGTGATGTGAATATATTTAGTATAATTTTCCCTAAAAAGGTCCTCCCCTCCTCCTCTGAGGAGCCTCCACTGGTGTGCAATAATAGGGTTTGATATGATTTTTGAATGACTACCTATTTTCTGTACCCCACACAATTATCTGCAAGGTCGGTCAATCAAGCAGTGAATTTCAAACACCTATTCCACCACTAAGACCAGGGAGGTTTTCCAATGCCTCACAAAAAAAGGGCACCTATTGGTAGATCGGTAAAAATAAAATAAAAGCAGATATTGAATATCCCTTTGAGAAAAGTGAAGTTCTTAATTACACTTTGGATGGTGTATCAATACTCCCAGTCACTACAAAGATACAGGTATCGTTCCTAACTCAGTTGCTGGAAAAGAAGGAAACCGCTAAGGGCCAATGGTGACTTTAAAACAGTTACAGAGTTGAATGGCTGTATTAGGAGAAAACTGAGGATGGGATCAACATTGCAGTTACTCCACAATAATAACCTAATTGACAGACTGAAAAGATGGAAATCTGTACAGAATACAAATATTCCAAAATATGCATCCTGTTTGCAACAAGGCACTAAAGCAATACTGCAAAAAAATTGCTAAGCAATTTACTTTTTGTCCTGAATACAAAGTATTATGTTTGGGCAAATCCAATACAACACATGACTGAGTAGCACTCTCCATATTTTCAAGCATAGTGGTGGCTACATCATATTATGGGTATGCATGTAATCATTAAGGACTGGGAAGTTTTTCAGGATAAAAAAGAAACAGAATGGAGCTAAGCACAGGGAAAATCCTAGAGGAAAACCTGGTTTGTTCTGCTTTCCACCAGACACTGGGAGATTACTTCACCTTTCAGCAGGACAATAACCTAAAACACAAGGCCAAATCTACACTGGAGTTGCTTACCAAGAAGAACGTGAATGTTCCTGAGTGTCCGAGTTACAGTTTTGACTTAAATCTACTTGAAAGCTATGGCAACAACTGAAAATGGTTGTCTAGCAATGATCAACAACCAATTTGACAGAGCTTGAACATTTCTAAAAAAATAAATAAAGGGCAAATGTTGCACAAGGAAAGCTCTTAGAGATTTACCCAAAAAAGAATCACAACTGTAATCACTGCCAAAGGTGTTTCTACAAAATATTCACTGAGTGGTGTAAATACTAAATTAGATATTTCTGTATTTAATTTTCAATACATTTGTTACAATTTCTAAAAACATGTTTTCACTTTGTCAATGTGGGGTATTGTGTGTAGATTGGTGATAATAATAAAAATATTTAATAAATTTTTAATTCAGGCTGTAACACAACAAAGTTTTGGAATAAGTCAAGCGGTATGAATACTTTCTGAAGGCACTTTATATACAACAACTTGAAGGTGTTATATCTATAAAAAGACAGTATGCTGCTGTATTCTGATTTCAATTAGTGGGGTATATATTCATTATTTGGAGATTTGTACTTGCAACCTCTTGGTTGCATCAATGTTTCTGCAGTGCCACCAGCTTCATACTTATTCACATTATATAGCATATTTGGGGGCGTGGTCAAATATATCCCATGCAGCCTTGTTTACAAGTTGCAACACTGGAATGTGATATGTAATCTACACCTCGATAAGGTTAATAGAAATCCTCATTCTTTTCTTTAATGATTTTCAATTTGAGTGTCATTATTTCTATTGGTCTATAGCCTACACTTTCTCGTTGTCACGCCCTGACCTTAGAGATCCTTTTTATGTCTCTATTTTGGTTTGGTCAGGGCGTGAGTTGGGGTGGGCATTCTATGCTTTGTGTTCTATGTTTTCTATTTCTTTGTGTTTGGCCGGGTATGGTTCTCAATCAGGGACAGCTGTCTATCGTTGTCTCTGATTGGGAACCATACTTAGGTACCCTTTTTCCCCACATGTGGGTGTGGGAAGTTGTCTTTGTTTGTAGCATTATAGCCCTTAAGCTTCACGGTTGTTTTTGTATCTTTTTTGTCAGCGTCATCCAAAATAAAGGAATATGTACGCTTACCATGCTGTGCTTTGGTCCTCCTCATTCAACGATCGTGACACTCGTTCTGTACTTCTAATGCGAGTAGGACGGGTGTGGCTTTGTGACAACGACCACACAAGCAGCGCTCACTGATTTGACAGCTCTAATGCAGTGACGCCACCAAAATACCAGCTATGCGAGTGTCGCCACCAAAATACCAGTTATGCGAGTGTCGCCTATCACATGTTTACGCTTGATCTGATTGCATCTAGGCCTTAATGTCAAGTGTCCCTGAACACGGATACTTTTTAGTTAGTGTTGTCAGATAATCGCACAATTATTGACTTGATTCCAGGTAACATTGAGCAATGTGCAGAAATGTATTCTTGCCAATACATATGTGGCTGATCTCAGCCGTAGCCACAGACCTGGTGGTGACGCAGGAAATTCAGGTTCCTGTCATCTAAGACGTTGTGAATTTAAATCCCAATTGTGTTGACCAATGTTGAGGTCAATTCGATGTAAGTTCCAGTCAATTCAAAAAGTTAAACAAATTCCCAACTTTCCAGTATTGAAAATATTTTAAATAGAATCAGAATTTCTGTGTACTTCCTGAATACATTTTGGTGTATATTTACTGACAAAATACAGGTCAGCTGTAGAAGTACTTAAAAAGTTGTTTGCTCTTATTTCACCGCAACTCAGTAGCCGGTAACTTACTATAAAATTGTACAGATTTTTTTAAACAGTTTGTGCCATAAACACATCTAAACTAGGCTTTCTAATAAGTTTTAATGGAATTTCAATTGAGGCATGCAAAGTTAATTTGCAGGACGGGCCAAAAAAGTACCCATGTGCATTGCGATTGACAGTAAGTAAATAGCAAAACACTAATATAGTATCCTGTAGAAATGTACCGTATAATGACTGTAGAACTTACCACAAAATTAACATCAATGGCTAACAGTATAGTTTCATGTTGAACCATATGATTTCACATGTGAAACCGTGTTTTTGGAACACTTCACTTCATGTGACACTTCACATGTGAAATTCCATGCGTTATCGCTGTTCAGCTAAATTCTGACCCAACCTGGGATTTGAACTCACGACCATTTGGACTCAGCAATAGAGTGCCATCTGTTATTCTGACTATTCTCTCATCATTGGTTTAAATAACTTATTTCAGTTGGTGGGGCATATTATTCTGTTTTAATGTTACTGTTTTTGTCACGGGATTCTTCCTGGGAAGGAGAGGCGGACCAAAATGCAGCGTGGTTATGGTTGAACATCTTTAATAAAGAAGATAACGTGAACAATATACATATACAAAATAAGAAAACGTGGAAAAAACCATAACAAATCTGGTGCAAAGACAGGAAACAATCACCCACAAAACCCAACACAAAACAGGCTACCTAAATATGGCTCCCAATCAGAGACAATGACTAACACCTGCCTCTGATTGAGAACCATATCAGGCCCAAACACAGAAACAGACAAACAAGACATCCAACATAGAATGCCCACTCAGATCACACCCTGACCAAACAAAACATAGAAACATACAAAGCAAACTATGGTCAGGGTGTGACAGTTTTAATATTACTCCTGAATCATTATGTTAAGTACAAAACATTAGGAACACTTTCCTAATATTGAGTTGCACCCCTTTTTGCCTTCAGAACAGCCTCAATGCATCAGGGCATGGACTACAAGGTGTTGAAAGCGTTCCACAGGGATGCTGGCCCATGTTGACTCCAATGCTTCCTACAGTTGTGTCAAGTTGGCTGGATGTCCTTTGGGTGGTGGACCATTCTTGATACACACAGGAAACTGCTGAGCGTGAAAACCCCAGCAGTGTTGCAGTTCTTGACACACTCAAACTGGTGCCCTTGGCACCTTCTACCATAGCCCGTTGAAAGGCAATTCAATATGTGTCTTGCCCATTCACCCTGTGAATGGCACACACACACAATCCATGTCTCAATTGTCTCAAGGCTTAAAAATCCTTCTTTGTCTCCTTCCCTTCATCTATGCTGATTGAAGTGGATTGAACAAGTGACATCAATAAGGGATCATAGCTTTCACCTGGATTCACCTGGTCAGTCTATGTCATGGAAAGAGCAGGTGTTCCTAAAGTTTTGTACACTCAGTGTGTGATAATTTTTCTTGAGTGTATTTTTAAGTCCAAAGTGTAGGAATACAGGTGAATTCAGTTACTAACACAGACATGGTAGCATAGGAGGAAGATTGAAATGCTGTGAACAAGGAGGTTGTGAGTTCAAATCCCAGGTAATGACATGTTGCATCATAATGACTGTATGTATAAACCTATTAAAATGTTGTCATGGAAGTTGAAAACACTATGTTAAAAGCACTGTGTGTCTATTATAACAACTCATTTTCATTTGCAAGGCATAAAATGTGAAGTCTGGTGTGAGAATTTGAATCAACATGTGAAAGGTTGTGTGAACGCGTGAGAATCCACATGTGAAGTGTTCCAAAACTCATGGCTTCACATCCTACAGTGTTTCTGAGTTGAGCATGCCATGCAAGAATTCACATTACCAGGTATCTCTGGAGCTTTTTCCTCCATCTCTATGCATGCATATTGCATGTCAGCTAACTGTAGAGGATAATGAATGTGGTTCAGGTGGTTCTTTTGAAATGTGTGATATGAAATCAATCCCTCCAAACTGTTTTACAATATGGAATTCAGAAAGGCGTGGGGATAAATTATTCAGAGTCTCATTTTTAGATATTCAGAATGTTTGTAAATAATTCATGGTATCTTGAACATATGACAATACCTCAGTTTGTGTGGTTTCCATAACTATTTATAGGCCCTTTTAATTCAGAAAATGATCATTTAACACACCGTAGCGCACAATTACATGTTTAATTAGTATGTCATGTAAATAAGCCACAAACCACATCATAATTGTACTGTTTGAAACAAAAATACAAAAATACAATTATTTTATTTTCTGAAGTTGAGAATTGATTCCCATATCCCCATTGTAAAAAAAGATTGTAATCAATAATAATGAACCTGATTTATATTTTGCTGTAGGTAAGTTGTAAATGCTGAGACGTTGCTGTACCAGTGCTGCTCCCACATGATGGAAATTGTAGAGCCATTCTTCCACAGGGAGAATTTTCCCATCGGTCATAACATAGTTAAACTGTTCGCCTAGCCATTGGCTACCCACATCAAAGGAAAATACAATATACAGGAAAACAGTCCGAGTTGAGATGGAGTGGTTGCTGTAGCAACCAATCCTACTCCTGGTAGATTTTCTCATACTGGACTGGAATTACATGTTTTACATGGAATTACTGAAATGTCCAGTTTTTCTATGTTTTGTACCAATGTGAATATTGGGCTCAATATTTTTGTTAAATATTTGTTAAATAACAAAGGCATCGCTCATGCTCCAAAGTGTCTTGGGACAAAATAGAGAAAATATGTTGGGAAAGCATTTAATGGTACCGTTTTCATTATACACTGAGTGTACAAAACACTAGGAACATCTGCTCTTTCCATGACATAGACTGACCAGGTGAATCCAGGTGAAAGCTATGATCCCTTATTGATGTCACTTGTTAAATCCACTTCAATCAGATGGGGAGGAGACAGGTTAAAGAAGGATTTTTAAGCCTTGAGACAATTGAGACATGGATTGTGTATGAACTTGGCACTACTGTAGGAAGCATTGGAGCCAACATGGGCCAGCATCCCTGTGCAACGCTTTCCGACACCTTGTAGAGTCCATGTCCTGACAAATTGAGCTGTTCTGAGGGCAGAAGTTGTTCCTAATGTTTTGTCCACTCAGTGTATCTGTGCAAAAAACATTAAGCTATAACCTTAAGAAATACTTGGACCCAAAAGTAGGCTAGTAGTACATATCAGTTATAAATCCCAGTGTGCTGGACTTGAAATATATATTTCATTAGCCTCTACGGATGGCTCACTCCCGACAACATCAATGTTTGAACAGAATGTTTTCATGCATACATGAATATGAATATGAGTTTATTTCCACCAATTTTTCATATTTGATTTTTTTTTACCAGAGATTATAGCTTATGGGTTCCCTCATGTGTGTGTCAAATATTACTGTTCTCTGATTTTTTATTAATAGATTTAAAAATTTTAAAAAATGCTATATTTCCATTGTTTTGTATCCTATATATTTCACTGTGCTATGTGGTTGTCTCACATAGCTATCTTAAGATGAATGCACTTACTCTGCGTCACTCTGGACAAGAGCATCTGCTAAATTACTAAAATGTCAAACATACATGTATTACATACAGATCACACTACTGTGTTTAATATTTTTTCACATTTTTAAATATTGATGTCAGATATGTATCATTTGTACATTTTTTTATTACAAATGTAGTCATTTGTTACATTAGACTGTGTAAAACCTAGTACTACTTATTTATCTGAGAGTGAGGTGGATATACAGTATAGCATTTAGCAAAAAAACGTCATTACAGTATTTGTCTCTCTTAAATGAAACCAATCAAGTGACACACCAAATCAATTTCATAAGTTCGTTAAACTATAAAAGGTCATTTACTAACATTTCTGAAAATGGATATACAGCGTTTTGGAATGAAACTCTTCATATGTCCCTGAGGCAGTCCCAAGAGAGCAGATGATTTTGCATTGCCATGCTACAGGACGGCTACAACATCAAATATTCACCACAGCACTTGGAATAGGAGTCATCCATGAAAGTATGAGATTTATAATTAAGCAGTACGGATTAAAGCAGGGATGGAGCTTAATCAACAGCAGGATGAGTTGATAAGCATTAAACCACCAAGACACGAATGATGAAAACTCCTTCTGATCAGGAGAAGGCCCCACAATGCATCACTCCTCAAGAATGAGGTCAACCATTTTGAGTCACAGAATGTTTCCTCACAGTCAAGTGAGTCAATTAAATATGCCATTGTGCCGTCTGTAGAAAAACATTTCAGTTGACACATTCCTTACACACTGTAGAGTTCCATGTATAATATTCTATAGCCAGATGCTATGTTGCAGCTCGACTCACATAGAATGTTTCTCACCGAGCTGATGAACCTTGCTTTGTCATGTTTTTTCTCTCACAACATTCATGAAATGGTATGTGAAGCACAATGTTTTCCAACGTCAAGGCGATGTGAATGTACTGTAAGTGCATTCATTATTCATGACCTGAAGTTGGAACATTGGAAAGATTTTAACTTTCCAGAGCATCAGACGTCTGCTTCCTGTGCAACAATATGCCTCTTGCAGACCTAGTAAAGTAAGGATAGAATACATTTAGCCTACCAGGATGCTACATGTGTGAATATGAAACAGTATAGCTGAGTATGTATTTACAATTGACCTTCGGCTGTCATTGCATTGTCTTCCTGTAGCGTTGTTCCACTTTGTGTTTCAATTCCATAATCCAACACAATTAAATCACAATGCAGCTCTTAACCTACATTTGCAGGAGGGGACACATGGGGCAAAGGAGTTTGTATAATATATTCCCAATAATGGCATGAGTGTATTGCAGTAAGGGAAAGAGAGATCAGGAGAAGAAGCCTACATGCTCTGCTCTACTTTGCTCTACTCAAACCTTGGCACTACTTAGCGCCCTTGATATGTCTGGTGAGCTGACAACAATCCTGTTCGGAGTCCTGATGATCACTGTGACCAAATGGCGAGTCTTGGGGGGGGGGATACGTCAACACAGTTATGCAACACCGAGATCCTTGCAATTGCACAAGTGTCAGTTTGAACATTACTCACAGAGACACAATGAGGCTAATTAATCTACATGTGAGTACATTGTTTTTCAAAACCCCCAGCTCTATACATCAGCAATTAATATTCACTATGATTCACTGTGCAAACCATCTCTTGAGCTATGGCACCTAATTATTTCAACAGTTCATTTTTGCTATTGCCTCTGCTTGTAAGCTACCAACGGAAAGCTTTAGTTATTGGCTGTGTTAGAGTACATTGTGACTATGTCATTCCTTCTTCTTTGGTTGTTGATTTTGTGAAGCACCATGGATTTAGCCAGTGTGTTTCATGTTTACCATCTGTGCAAGATGTATGCTCTGTGAATCTGCCACCTGGTGGTGGCATCAACGTATTTACCATGGGATGATTGGGTTGTTGCATTAACATGGATCCGTTCATCATGTCAACATGCATTAAGTAGCCTGTGATAACTCAACAAAGCATGGAATCACACAAATTGTGGGAGGCATTAACGGTATATCTGCATGATTACCATGCTCCTTTGAAAACAAATCTTACCATGTCTCCTTTCTGCTCACACTATGGCACTCGATGTCGCCTTCCCACCGCTGTTGCATAGTCAGCTTCGCAATGAAAATGCTCAAATCCATCTTAAATTGACTGACAGAACATAATGTTAAGCGCTTTCATTTTTTTTTCTTCACGTCAAAAGAACTTCAAATACTGAGAGGAACGTATGCAAGTGTATCATACCCTCTATTCTTCCGAAGGTGAAGAGGTTTAAGCTCCCTATTCATAGAGAGGGTGAGGAGGGTGTGTGTAATAGGCAACTATTTAAAGCCTGCAGATGTGGGTTTAGTTTAGGTAAAGAATGGTTTATCGGCAATTGCTGGCTTCACAAGTGTAGAATGCTATCACTCTCACGTTGTAATGTCCATGGAGTGGTTGGTTCAGGAGAGGTGCTGAGTGGACTACTAAACACATGGATCCACACTCATGGATGAATGCCACTTAGGGGACAGGAAATGGTGTTAGGCGGGGAAGGCACTGGCGAAGGATAGCTAATACCATTACGCCTATGTTGCAAAGTCATTGACGATGATCCAGGCCTTTTATCAGTCACTCTGCAGGACAATACGTGTTAACTGCTGCATACCCTCCAGACTTTCAGGGTAATATAATGTATGTCGAAGCTTCCAAGTTTTAAATTGAAAAAGGGTAGAAATGGTAATGCTGGTTTTGTTCTTATGCACCAACTGGAGAAATCAGTCAAAAGATTGGTTTAGAACAGCTATTATAGAGATTCAAAGTGAACTGTCGTGACAGACAGTAACAAGTCTGTTGTGGAGAGGCCTTGAGGAATTGTTGCTGCACACACAGGCCACATTCAAGCTGGTACTGGATTAGCTTTGAGGCTGAGCAAAAAGCGAGAGAATTGAAATGCAAATGAGCAGGGGATTACTGAGAGAGAGCATTCACTCCACTAGCGTCTCTTCCGTTAACTGGTACCGTGTTTCAGAATTTGTTCTTTCCTCAACCATATTTAATTGCAGATCTATTCACAGTTAGTCATTCACCTTCTGTCATCGAAGTCAATTGGTAAATTACCTTGTCTCACGCTTGTCTGCAATGTGTAATGAGATAAACAAGTACTTGACTCTTGACTTTGTGTAGCATGACCTTGTTTATCATATTCCCTATACCATAATCACCCAAATACACAATCTATCCTTCCTCACATTCTTCCATATCTTCTCCACTCAATAAAATGCCTTCTGACAGCAAGACCCCATCCCTACTTAACCTCAACTCCAAAAGACTAATAATAGTGTTGACAAATCAAACAACAACAGAGATAATGTTTTCTCCATCCAGAGTTCTGGGGTTTGTTTGGCCATGGCCGTCCCATGAGCTGTACATGAATCCAAAGAAAATGGCGAAAAATGAGGAACTGAGTCATCTCCCCTTCAAAAGAATGCTTCCTGCACACCCCAACACTGTGAAATCTCTAGCTGCAGGCATGAGGTTGACTTCAAAGTGCTCAACTGTGAATTTACTTTGATCCGTTTTCAGATTTGGAGTGAAGAGGAAAGGTTGTGAATTGTTATTTTAACACATTTATGTTTTTCTGCAACATAAACATTTGTTTGTTTTGCTGGAATATACTCTATTTTTATGATGATTCAGTATAGCAAACGAAAAAGGTTTTCTTACTAATTACTGAGGTTGTCTACATGCATTGGTTTTCCACTGCACCACTCTTTCATACCACTGGAGACTAAATACATAAGGTATGAGAACTGGGATGAAATACTGTACATGTGTATTTAATTATTTGTTATTTAAATGCTTGTTTTCTGTGTATTTGAGTAATAATGTGGCCTGAATAAACTACTTCTATTGGAAGTATTTTAAAGTATTTTTAAATCATTTCCCAAAAAATGGCCTATTTGAAACTATTTTCAAATACTTATTTCAAATAATATTTTAAAATGCTATGGTTAAATGCATAGGATGGTATTTATGAGTCAGTGTATTTGAGTATTTCCAAATACATTCCAATATTCAACGATAAATTCAACGAAAAATCTAAAAACGTACTTTCAAAAAAGTGAAAATATTGAAATTCCCTAAATATACTGAACGAAAATACAACATGCAACAATTTCAACGATTTTACTGAGTTACAGTTCATATAAGGATATCAGTCAATTGAAATAAATTCATTAGGCCCTAATCCATGGATTTCACATGACTGGGCAGGGAGGGCACACAGTGGATTGCGAAAGTATTCACCTCCCTTTGAATTTTCCTTATTTTGTTGCCTTACAACCTGGAATAAGAAAATTGTAGAGCCACCTTTTGCAGCAATTACAGCTGCAAGTCTCTTGGGGTATGTCTCTATATAAGCTTGGCACATCTAGCCACTGAGATATTTGCCCATTCTTCAAGGCTGGTGTACAGCAATACAGCAATACCACAGATTCTCAATTGGATTGAGGTCTGGGCTTTGACTAGGCCATTCCAAGACATTTAAATGTTTCCCCTTAAACCACTCAAGTGTTGCTTTAGCAGTATGCTTAGGGTCATTGTCCTGCTGGAAGGTGAACCTCCGTCCCAGTCTCAAATCTCTGGAAGACTGAAACAGGTTTCCCTCAAGAATTTCCCTGTATTTAGCGCCATCCATCATTCCTTCAATTCTGACCAGTTTCCCAGTCCCTGATGATGAAAAACATCCCCACAGCATGATGCTGCCACCACCATGCTTCACTTCACTGGGGATGGTATTCACGAGGTGATGAGAGGTGTTGGGTTTGCACCAAACATAGCTTTTTCCTTGATGGCCAAAAAGCTCAATTTTAGACCAGAGTACCTTCTTCCATATGTTTGGGGAGTCTCCCAAATGCCTTCTGGTGAACACCAAACGTGTTTGCTTATTTTTTTCTTTCAGCAATGACTTTTTTTCTGACCACTCTTCCGTAAAGCCCAGCTCTGTGGAGTGTACGGCTTAAAATGGTCCTATGGACAGATACTCCAATCTCTGCTGTGGAGCTTTGCAGCTCTTTCAGGGTAATCTTTGGTCTCAGGGTTATCTTTGGTCTCTCTGATTAATGCCCTCCTAGCCTGATTCGTGAGTTTTGGTTGGGCGGCCCTCTCTTGTCAGGTTTGTTGTGGTGCCAGAACAACTACACTCCCTTTACTAATTATGTGACTTCTGAAGGTAATTAGTTATGCCAGATCTTATTTAGGGGCTTCATAGCAAAAGGGTAAATTTACACACACTAATTTTACGTTGTTTTTTTAAATTGCATTTTTTTTTAAACTAGTAATTTTTTTCATTTCACTTCACCAATTTCGACTATTATGTGTATGTCCATTACATGAAATCCAAATAAAAATCTATTTAAATTACAGGTTGTAATGCAATAAAATTGGAATAACGCCAAGGGGGATGAATACTTTTGCAAGGCACTGTAGGCCCATCCACTAGGGAGCAAAGACCAACCGCTGGGAGCCAGGCCCAGCTGATCAGATCAAGTTTTTCCCCACAAAAGCTCTTTACTACAGACAGAAATACTCCTGTTTCATCAGCTGTCAAGATGGCTGGTCTTAGACGATCCCGCAGGTAAAGAAGCCGAATATGGAGGTCCTGGGCTGGCATGGTTACACGTGGTCTGTGGTTGAGCGGCCGGTTGGACGTACGGACAAATTCTCTAAAATGACATTGGAGGCGGCTTATGGTAGAGAAACTAACATTCAATTCTCTGGCAACAGTTCTGGTGGACATTCCTGCAGTCAGCATGCCAATTGCACGCTCCCTCAAAACTTGAGACAGCTGTGGCATTGTGTTGTCTGACAAAACTGTACATTTTAGAGTGGCCTTTTATTGTCCCCAACACAAGGTGCACCTGTATAATGATCATGCTGTTCAATCAGCTTCTTGATATGCCACACCTGTCAGGTGAATGGATTATCTTGTCAAAGGAGAAATGCTCACTAACGTGGATGTAAATACATATGTACACAAAATGTGAGAGAAATATGCTTTTTGTGCGTATGGAACATTTCTGGGATCTTTTATTTCAGCTCAGGAAACATGGGACCAACACTTTTCCATTTATAGTTTTGTTCAATATAGTATTTGAACTGATCCTTTGATTTCTATGAGCAATGCATTTGCAAAGTCAATGCATATTTTAATATACTATAGAGGCAAATGTATTGTATATTAAATCAAATCAAATTTATTTATATAGCCCTTCGTACATCAGATGATATCTCAAAGTGCTGTACAGAAACCCAGCCTAAAACCCCAAACAGCAAGCAATGCAGGTGTAGAAGCATGGTGGCTAGGAAAAACTCCCTAGAAAGGCCAAAACCTAGGAAGAAACCTAGAGAGGAACCAGGCTGTGTGGGGTGGACAGTCCTCTTCTGGCTGTGCCGGGTGGAGATTATAACAGAACATGGCCAAGATGTTCAAATGCTCATAAATGACCAGCATGGTCGTATAATAATAAGGCAGAACAGTTGAAACTGGAGCAGCAGCACGGTCAGATGGACTGGGGACAGCAAGGAGTCATCATGTCAGGTAGTCCTGGGGCATGGTCCTAGGGCTCAGGTCCTCCGAGAGAGAGAAAGAAAGAGAGAATTAGAGAGAGCATATGTGGGGTGGACAGTCTTCTTCTGGCTGTGCCGGGTGGAGATTTTAACAGAACATGGCCAAGATGTTCAAATGTTCATAAATGACCAGCATGGTCGTATAATAATAAGGCAGAACAGTTGAAACTGGAGCAGCAGCACGGCCAGGTGGACTGGGGACAGCAAGGAGTCATCATGTCAGGTAGTCCTGGGGCATGGTCCTAGGGCTCAGGTCCTCCGAGAGAGAGAAAGAAAGAGAGAAGGAGAGAATTAGAGAACGCACACTTAGATTCACACAGGACACCGAATAGGACAGGAGAAGTACTCCAGATATAACAAACTGACCCTAGCCCCCCGACACATAAACTACTGCAGCATAAATACTGGAGGCTGAGACAGGAGGGATCAGGAGACACTGTGGCCCCGTCCGAGGACACCCCCGAGTATAGCCCACAAAGATCTCTGCCATGGCACAGCCCCAAGGGGGGACGCCAACCCAGACAGGATGACCACATCAGTGAATCAACCCACTCAGGTGACGCACCCCTTCCAGGGACGGCATGAGAGAGCCCCAGTAAGCCAGTGACTCAGCCCCTGTAATAGGGTTAGAGGCAGAGAATCCCAGTGGAAAGAGGGGAACCGGCCAGGCAGAGACAGCAATGGCGGTTCGTTGTGTAAAGTTTATTGTATTATGTTACAACAGTGTTCAACCTTTCTGTAATTTCCGTCTTGCTCAGATGGTGTCAGTCCCTCTTAAAGTACAGTTGTTAGGTAGGCCTAGTTATTTACTTATTATGTACATACATACTACATAGGCTAGTAGACTATGTAAGGGATATTCAGTGATACCTTCTGGAAACAAAGCTTGTATTATAAGGAGGATGGGATCCACCCAAATCATTTGGGTTCCTGGATTCTTTCACAGCATTATAAGGCTGCATTGAGACAATGACTTATCAATGACCCAAGCCCAGCTCATTTAATCCCTACAATTGTGCTGCTGAGCTGTCATAATGCTTCAGCAAATGTATATTATCCCAGGGGCGCTGGAAGACAAAATGTAAGTAACCTCATTTATGTCCCTCTTACTGCCCTGAATGCCTTTGCTGATCCTTCAGCTATTGTATGCAGTAATCATATGCCTATGAACCAGAGTTATACTGTTAGCACTGAGGTGGTGTGCAGCTCACCCTGCACTAAGATAAATAACCCGAGCGTGTCAACCTCTGCTAAGCTTCCCAGTAAAGAAAGAAAAACAATCAAGTATCCCAGAAAAGTGTTAAAAATAGCCCACGTTAACAAATGTATCTTATTTTAGTTTTTTTTTTACCTTCATTTAACTGGGCAAGTCA
This sequence comes from Oncorhynchus tshawytscha, assembly GCF_018296145.1. Lineage (NCBI taxonomy): Eukaryota > Metazoa > Chordata > Actinopteri > Salmoniformes > Salmonidae > Oncorhynchus > Oncorhynchus tshawytscha. The sequence goes on along the minus strand of NC_056454.1, from coordinate 17,095,727 downwards.
GTTAAGAACAAATTCTTATTTTCAATGATGGCCTAGGAACAGTGGGTTAACTGCCTGTTCAGGGGCAGAACGACAGATTTGTACCTTGTTAGCTCGGGGGTTTGAACTTGCAACCTTCCGGTTACCAGTTCAACACTCTAACCACTAGGCTACCCTGCCACCCCAATGAAACAAGGTTCACGAAACCAATAATTTGCTAGCAACAGATGGCATTCATATTCTGACTTACCGTACTCTGATACTAACTTAAATAATACCTTTGATGATACAGTGGTAGCAATACATGGTTATAAGATCTACAGAAAAGACAGAAATGCCAAAGGTGGAGTTGTGGCTGTTTATATTCAGAACCACATTCATGTGAAGCTTAGAGAGGATCTCATTTTAAAAACTGTTGAAGTAATATGGCTACAGGTTCATCTGCCTCACCTAAAGCCCATTCTGGTGGGAAGCTGCTATAGACCACCAAGTGCTAACAGTCAGGATCTGGATAACATGTGTGAAATGCTTGATAATGTATGTGATATCAATAAAGAGGTATGTTTTCTGGGTTATTTAAATAACAAGTGCCTGCAACCTGGTCCGGGTTATCAATCAACCAACCAGGGTAGCTACAAACAGCACCGGAATGAAATAATTTGCATATACTGATCACATCTTTACTCATGCTGCAGAAATTTGTTTGAAAGCACTATCCAAATCAATCGGATGTAGTGATCAAATCAAAGTTTATTTGTCACGTGCACCGAATACCGTGAAATGCTTACTTGCAGGCTCTAACGAATAGTGCAAAAAAGGTATTAGTTGAACAATAGGTAAGTTAAGAAATAAAAACAGTAAAAAGACAGTGAAAAATAACAGTAGCGAAGCTATAAAAGTAGCGAGGCTACATACAGACACCGGTTAGTCGGGCTGATTGAGGTAGTATGTACATGTAGATATGGTTAAAGTGACTATGCATATATGATGAACAGAGAGTAGCAGTAGCGTAAAAGAGGGGTTGGCGGGTGGTGGGTGGGACACAATGCAGATAGCCCGGTTAGCCAATGTGTGGGAGCACTGGTTGGTCGGGCCAATTGAGGTAGTATGTACATGAATGTATAGTTAAAGTGACTATGCATATATGATAAACAAAGAGTAGCAGCAGCGTAAAAGAGGGGTTGGCGGAGCACACAATGAAAATAGTCCGGGCAGCCATTTGATTACCTGTTCAGGAGTCTTATGGTTTGGGGATAAAAACTGTTGAGAAGCCTTTTTGTCCTAGACGTGGCACTCTGGTACTGCTTGCCATGCAGTAGTAGAGAGAACAGTCTATGACTGAGGTGGCTAGGGTATTTGATAATTTTTAGGGCCTTCCTCTGACACCGCCTGGTGGAGAGATCCTGGATGGCAGGCAGCTTAGCCCCAGTCATGTACTGGGCCGTACACATTACCCTCTGTAGAGCCTTGCGGTCGGAGGCCGAGCTTTAGCTGTACCAGGCAGTGATGCAACCAGTCAGGATGCTCTCAATGTTGCATCTGTAGAACCTTTTGAGGATCTCAGGACCGATGCCAAATCTTTTCAGTTTCCTGTAGGGGGAATAGGCTTTGTCGTGCCCTCTTCGCGACTGTCTTGGTATGTTTGGACCTTTCTAGTTTGTTGGTGATGTGGACACCAAGGAACTTGAAGCTCTCAACCTGCTCCACTACAGCCCCGTCGATGAGAATGGGTGCGTACTCTGTCTTTCTTTTCCTGTAGTCCACAATCATCTCCTTAATCTTGGTTACGTTGAGGGATAGGTTGTTATTCTGGCACCACCCGGCCAGGTCTCTGACCTTCTTCCTATAGGCTGTCTCGTCGTTATCGGTGATCAGGCCTACCACTGTTGTGTCGTCTGCAAACTTAATGATGGTGTTGGAGTTGTGCTTGGTCATGCAGTCGTGATTGAACAGGGAGTACAGGAGGGGACTGAGCACGCACCCCTGGGAGGCTTCAGTGTTGAGGATCAGGGTGGCAGATGTGTTGCTACCTACCCTCACCACCTGGGGGCGGCCCGTCAGGAAGTCCAGGATCCAGTCCCTCAAAGCTCATCACTAAGCTAAGGATCCTGGGACTAAACACCTCCCTCTGCAACTGGATCCTGGACTTCCTGACGGGCCGCCCCCAGGTGGTGAGGATAGGTAGCAACACATCTGCCACGCTGATCCTCAACACTGGAGCCTCCCAAGGGTGCATGCTCAGTCCCCTCCTGTACTCCCTGTTCACCCTGTTCACTCCCTGTTCACCCACGGGTCTTGTGTTTCTGGGATCACAATATAGTAGCCATATCTAGGAAAACCAATGTTCCAAAGGCTGGGCCTAATATAGTGTACAAGAGGTCATACAATAAGTTTTGTAGCGATTCCTATGTTGTTGATGTAAAGTATATTTGTTTGTCCGTGATGTGTAATGAGGAGCAACCAGACACTGCACTTGACACATTTATTAAATTGCTTATCCCAGTTACTAATAAGCATACACCCATTAAGAAAATGACTGTAACAACTGTTAAATCCCCGTGGATTGATGAAGAATTGAAAAACTGTATGGTTGATAGGGATGAGGCAAAATAAATGGCAAATAGGTCTGGCTGTACAACCGATTGGCAAACGTACTGCAAATTGAGAAATAGTGTGACTAAACTGAATAAAAAGAAGAAGAAACTATAATATGAAACAAAGATAAATGACATAAAGAATGATAGTAAAAAGCTTTGGTGCACCTTAAATGAAATTTTGGGCAAAAAGGCAAACTCCTCTCCATCACTCATTGAATCAGATGGCTAATTTATCACAAAACCCACTGATGTTTCCAACTACTAAGATTAGCAAACGTAGGTATGACATGCCAGCAACAAACACTGACACTAGACATCCAAATATATCTGACCAAATTATCAAAGACAAGCATTATAATTTTGAGTTCCGTAATGTAAGTGTGGAAGAGCTGAAAAAAATATTGTTGTCTATCAACAATGACAAGCCACCGGGGTCTGACAACTTCGATGTAAAAATTCTGATGATAACAGCGAATGCTATTGCAACTCCTATTTGCCATATTTTAAATTTAAAGCTATTAGAAAGTGTGTGCCCTCAGGCCTGGAAGGAACAAAAATTATTCCACTTATTCCCCCAAATAGCCAACCAATCAGCCTGTTACCAACCCTTCGTAAACTTTTGGAAAAAATGGTGTTGACCAGATACAATGTTATTTTACAGTAAACAAATTGACAACAGACTTCCAAAACTCATATAAGGAAGGACACTCAACAAGCACAGCACTTACACGCATAACTGAATATTGGCTGAGATAAATTTATAATAAAAAGATTGTGAGGGCTGTTTTGTTAGACTTCAGTGCAGCTTTTGATATTATCGATCATAGTCTATTGCTGGAAAAACATATGTGTTATGGCTTTACACCCCCTGCTATATTGTGGATAAAAAGTTACCTGTCTAACAGAATACAGAGGGTGTTCTTTAATGGAAGTTGGTGAATACATGACTCCATATGTGTTATTTCATAGCTTTGATGTCTTCACTATTATTCAACAATGTAGAAAATAGTAAAAAATAAAATAAAAACCCGGGAATGAGTAGGTGTGTCCAAACGTTTGACTGGTACTGTATATACTAGGAGGTGTCAGAGGAAGGTCCAACAAATTGTCAAAGACTCCAGTCACCCAAGTCATAGACTGTTCTATCTGCTACCGCACGGCACGCGGTAACGGAGCGCCAAGTCTAGGTCCAAAAGGCTCCTTAACAGCTTCTACCACCAAGCCATAAGACTGCTGAACAATTAATCAAATGGCCACCCAGACTATTTACATTGACATCCCCCTTTGATTTTACACTGCTGATACTCGCTGTTTATTATCTATGTATAGTCACTTTACCCCTACCTACATGTACAAATTGCCTCAACTAAACTGTACCCTGGCACATTGATTTGGTACCGGTACCCCCTGTATATAGCCTCGGTATTGTTATTTTATTTTTTACTTTAGTTTATTTAGTACATTTTTTTACCTCTATTTCTTGAACTGCATTGTTGGTTAGGGGCTTGTAAATAAGCATTTCACAGTAAGTTCTACACCTGTTGTATTCAGCATTTCACTGTAAGGTCTACAGCTGTTGTATTCAGCATTTCACAGTAAGTTCTACACCTGTTGTATTCAGCATTTCACAGTAAGTTCTACACCTGTTGTATTCAGCATTTCACAGTAAGTTCTACACCTGTTGTATTCAGCATTTCACAGTAAGTTCTACACCTGTTGTATTCAGCATTTCACAGTAAGTTCTACACCTGTTGTATTCAGCATTTCACAGTAAGTTCTACACCTGTTGTATTCGGCGCATGTGACAAATAAAATTAGATTTGATTTGAACTTGTCCCTGGTCCAATGGCTCAATTTACCCCACAGCAACCATTTTGACTATATTAGCCCACACAGCTAAAAGGCTGCATTTTATGCTAGGTTTGGGACCTTATATTGAAGCTTATAGAGACCCCAAATGATGTATCAAACTGTTTTTAAACAATATACTTTGAGTTAGATGCAAGCATCATGAAACCTATAACACAATACATTTATTTGACTTTGTGAAAATCTGTTTTTTTGGACCTAAATTGATTCCCACTTTTTCCATGTGGTTTCTTCCTTCAGACTCATTGAAATTATGACCTATTCCTAAATATTTGGTCACATGACAAATGTTATGTATAGAAACTAGGGGTCTCAACTAACCCTTTCGTTAAACTAACCCTACTCTCCCCTACTGTCCTGTAAAAATAGTCCACCCTCCAACATCTTTAGTAAGGATTACTGTTTGAGGATTATTAAAACAGAAGAGGAAAGGTTTCACATTCCAACCTTATGTCTATGCTATTGTCTCCCATGTTGAACTCAAGCAAAGAGTTTGAGCATCTCTGGGTTGTAAATCCTAATCCAGTCTACAGTCTTATTTGCATGGCATGTGCAGAGCGCCCTCTGCTGGCAAAACCCAAGCATGGCACAATACCTCTGAGGGAAAAGTTCACACACTACTTACAGTAAGGGGGAAAAGTATTTGATCCCCTGCTGATTTTGTACATTTGCCCACTGACAAAGAAATGATCAGTCTATAATTTTAATGGTAGGTTTATTTGAACAGTGAGAGACAGAATAACAACAACAAAAATCCAGAAAAAAGCATGTCAAAAATGTTATAAATTGATTTGCATTTTATTGAGGGAAATAAGTATTTGACACCTCTGCAAAACATGGCTTAGTACTTGGTGGCAAAACCCTTGTTGGCAATCACAGAGGTCGGACGTTTCTTGTAGTTGGCCACCAGGTTTGCACACATCTCAGGAGGGATTTTGTCCCACTCCTCTTTGCAGATCTTCTCCAAGTCATTAAGGTTTCGAGGTTGACGTTTGGCAACTCGAACCTTCAGCTCACTCCACAGATTTTCTATGGGATTAAGATCTGGAGAAAGGCTAGGCCACTCCAGGACCTTAATGTGCTTCTTCTTGAGCCACTCCTTTGTTGCCTTGGCTATGTGTTTTGAGTCATTGTCACAATGGAATACCCATCCATGACCCATTTTCAATGCTCTGGCTGAGGGAAGGAGGTTCTCAACCAAGATTTGACGGTACATGGCCCCGTCCATCATCCCTTTGATGCGTTGAGGTTGTCCTGTCCCCTTAGCAGAAAAACACCCCCAAAGTATAATGTTTCCACCTCCATGTTTGACGGTGGGGATGGTGTTCTTGGGGTCATAGGCAGCATTCCTCCTCCTCCAAACACAGCAAGTTGAGTTGATGCCAAAGAGCTCCATTTTGTTCTCATCTGACCACAACACTTTCACCAAGTTGTCCTCTGAATCATTCAGATGTTCATTGGCAAACTTCAGACGGGCATGTATATGTGCTTTCGTGAGCAGGGGGACCTTGCGGGTGCTGCAGGATTACAGTCCTTCACGGCGTAATGTGTTACCAATTGTTTTCTTGGTGACTATGGTCCCAGCTGCCTTGAGATCATTGACAAGATCCTCCCGTGTAGTTCTGGGCTGATTCCTCACAGTTCTCATGATCATTGCAACTCCACGAGGTGAGATCTTGCATGGAGCCCCAGGCCGAGGGAGATTGACAGTTCTTTTGTGTTTATTCCATTTGCGAATAATCGCACCAACTGTTGTCACCTTCTCACCAAGCTGCTTGGCAATTGTCTTGAAGCCCATTCCAGCCTTGTGTAGGTCTACAATCTTGTCCCTGACATCGTTGGAGAGCTCTTTGGTCTTGGCCAAGGTGGAGAGTTTGGAATCTGATTGATTGATTGCTTCTGTGGACAGGTGTCTTTTATACAAGTAACAAACTGAGATTAGGAGCACTCCCTTAAGAGTGTGCTCCTAATCTCAGCTCGTTACCTGTATAAAAGACACCTGGGAGCCAGAAATCTTTCTGATTGAGAGGGGGTCAAATACTTATTTCCCTCAATAAAATGCATATCAATTTATAAAATTTTTGACATGCTTTTTCTGGATTTTTGTTGTTGTTATTCTGTCTCTCACTGTTCAAATAAACCTACCATTAAAATGATAGACTGATGATTTCTTTGTCAGTGGGCAAATGTACGAAATCAGCAGGGGATCAAATACTTTTTCCCTCACTGTACTGTATCTAGCGATTGATTATTGAAGACAGAGAAAGCCTCTGGCTTAGATCAGGCATAATAAAACATTGAAGCTACAATCAGATAACCTTGTTACCTGGTCCCTTAGTAGTTGAGACTATTTCCCTTAAATATTGATGACTCCCTGCAAGAGAAGCAGAAGTGAGAATAGGAGAGATGGGTTCCAGAGCCAGACATTCATACATAATATGTGGGAAGTTGGGGCAGACAAAGAGTACCAGTCAATCGTTTGGACACACCTACTCATTCCAGGGGTTTTCTTTATTTTTTACTATTTCCTCATTGTGGAATAATAGTGAAGACATCAAAACTATGAAATAGCACATATGGAATCATGTAGTAACCAAAAAAGGTGTTAAACAAATCTAGATCGATATTAGATTTGAGATTTTTCAAAGCAGCCTTTACCTTAATGACAGCTTTGCACACTCTTGACATTGTCTCAACCAGCTTCATGGGGAATGCTTTTCCAACAGTCTTGAAGGAGTTCCCACATATGCTGAGCACTTGTTGGCTGCTTTTCCTTCACTCTGTGGTCCAACTCATCCCAAACCATCTCAATTGAGTTGAGGTCGGGGGATTGTGGAGGCCAGGTCATCTGATGCAGCACTCCATCACTCTCCTTGGTAAAATAGCCCTGACACACCCTGGAGGTGTGTTTTTGAGTCATTGTCCTGTTGAAAAATAAATGATAGTCCCACTATAAGGAAGGAAGTGGATGGCTGCAAACGTTCTACTTTTAAACTCGAACAAAACAGAGATGCTTGTTCTAGGTCCCAAGAAACAGAGATCTTCTGTTGAATCTGACAATTAATCTTGATGGTTGTACAGTCGTCTCAAATAAAACTGTGAAGGACCTCAGCGTTACTCTGATCTCTCTTTTGACGAACATATCAAGACTGTTTAAAGGACAGCTTTTTTTCCATCTACGTAACATTGCAAAAATCTGAAACTTTCTGTCCAAAAATGATGCATAAATATTAATCCATGCTTTTGTTACTTCTACGTTAGACTACTGCAATGTTCTACTTTCCGGCTACCCGGATAAAGCACTAAATAAACTTCAGTTAGTGCTAAATACGGCTGCTAGAATCCTGACTAGAACCAAAAAAATGTATCATATTACTCCAGTGCTAGCCTCCCTACACCGGCTTTTTGTTAAGGCAAGGTGTCACGCCCTGGTCTAAGTATTTTGTGTTTTTCTTCATGTATTGGGTCAGGCCAGGGTGTGGCATGGGGTTTTGTATTGTGGTGTGTTTTGTCTTGGGGTTTTGGTGTGTATGTATTTGGGATTGTAGCTAGTGGGGTTATCTAGCAAGGTCTATGGCTGTCTGGAGTGGTTCTCAATCAGAGGCAGGTGTTTATCGTTGTCTCTGATTGGGAACCATATTTAGGCAGCCATATTCTTTGAGTTTGTCGTGGGTGATTGTCCTTAGTGTCCTTGTTCCTGTCTATGTGTTAGGTTACACAAGTATAGGCTGTTTCGGTTTTCGTTACGTTTATTGTTTTTGTTAGTGTTTGTTATTTGATTCGTGTTTTACGTTCGTTATTAAATATGGATCGCAATCTACAATCAATCTAGCTTCCTGTGCGTGTCCTCGGTCCAGTACCACCAGCACCACGCATCAGGCCTACAGTGCGCCTCGCCTCTCCTGCGCTGTCGGAGTCTCCCGCCTCTCCAGCGCTGTCGGAGCCTTTCTCCTCTCCTGCGCTGCCGGAGTCTCCCTCCTGTTCAGCGCTGCCAGAGCCTTCCTCCTCTACAGCGCTGCTGGAGTCTCCTGCCTGTTCAGCGCAGCCAGAGCTGCCAGCCTGCATGGAGCAGCCAGAGCTGTCAGCCTGCATGGAGCAGCCAGAGCTGCCAGCCTGCATGGAGCAGCCAGAGCTGCCAGGCTGCATGGAGCAGCCAGAGCTGTCAGTCTGCATGGAGCAGCCAGAGCTGCCAGTCTGCATGGAGCAGCCAGAGCTGTCAGTCTGCATGGAGCAGCCAGAGATGTCAGTCTGCATGGAGCAGCCAGAGCTGTCAGTCTGCATGGAGCAGCCAGAGATGTCAGTCTGCATGGAGCTGTCAGTCTGCATGGAGCAGCCAGAGATGTCAGTCTGCATGGAGCTGTCAGTCTGCATGGAGCAGCCAGAGCTGCCAGTCTGCATGGAACAGCCAGAGCTGTCTCTGCAAGGAGCTGTCAGTCTGCATGGAGCAGCCAGAGCTGTCAGTCTGCATGGAGCAGCCAGATATGTCCGTCTGCATGGAGCAGCCAGAGATGTCAGTCTGCATGAAGCAGCCCGAGATGCCAGTCTGCAAGGAGCTGCCAGTCTGCACGGAGCTGTCAGTCTGCAAGGAGCTGTCAGTCTGCAAGGAGCTGCCAGTCTGTAAGGAGCTGCCAGTCTGCAAGGAGCTGCCAGTCTGCACAGAGCCGCCAGAGCTGCCAATCTGTAAGAAGCCGCCAGAGCTGTCAGCCTACATGGAGCAGCCAGAGCCGCCAGTCAGCATGGAGCAGCCAGATCTTTCAGTCTGCCAGGATCTGCCAGTCAGCCAGACTCTTCCAGATCTGCCAGTCAGCCAGACTCTTCCAGATCTGCCAGTCAGCCAGACTCTTCCAGATCCGCCAGTCAGCCAGACTCTTCCAGATCCGCCAGTCAGCCAGACTCTTCCAGATCTGCCAGTCAGCCAGACTCTTCCAGATCTGCCAGACTCTTCCAGATCTGCCAGTCAGCCAGACTCTTCCAGATCTGCCAGTCAGCCAGACTCTTCCAGATCTGCCAGTCAGCCAGACTCTTCCAGATCTGCCAGTCAGCCAGACTCTTCCAGATCTGCCAGTCAGCCAGACTCTTCCAGATCCGCCAGTCAGCCAGACTCTTCCAGATCTGCCAGACTCTTCCAGATCTGCCAGTCAGCCAGACTCTCCCGCCAGTCAGCCAGGATCCGCCAGATCAGCCAGGATCTGCTGAAACCACCGCCAGCCAGGATCTGGTAGATCTGCCTACCTGCCTGAGCTTCCTCTCACTCCTGAGCTTCCTCTCACTCCTGAGCTTCCTCTCACTCCTGAGCTTTCTCTCACTCCTGAGCTTTCTCTCACTCCCGAGCTTTCTCTCACTCCCGAGCTGCCTCAGTCCCGAGCTGTCCTTCAGTCCCGATCTGCTCCTCAGTCCAGTGGGGTTCTGGGTGAGGACTACTAGGCCATGGTCGGCGGCGAGGGTGGACTATCCAGGGACGCGAGGAGAGGGGACTAAGACATTGACTGAGTGGGTTCCACGTCCCGCGCCGGAGCCGCCACCATGGACAGACGCCCACCCGGACCCTCCCTATTGTTTTGAGGTGCGTTCGGGAGTCCGCACCTTAGGGGGGGGGTTCTGTCACGCCCTGGTCTAAGTATTTTGTGTTTTTATTCATGTATTGGGTCAGGCCAGGGTGTGGCATGGGGTTTTGTATTGTGGTGTGTTTTGTCTTGGGGTTTTGGTGTGTATGTATTTGGGATTGTAGCTAGTGGGGTTATCTAGCAAGGTCTATGGCTGTCTGGAGTGGTTCTCAATCAGAGAAAGGTGTTTATCGTTGTCTCTGATTGGGAACCATATTTAGGCAGCCATATTCTTTGAGTTTGTCGTGGGTGATTGTCCTTAGTGTCCTTGTTCCTGTCTATGTGTTAGGTTACACAAGTATAGGCTGTTTCGGTTTTCGTTACGTTTATTGTTTTTGTTAGTGTTTGTTATTTGATTCGTGTTTTACGTTCGTTATTAAATATGGATCGCAATCTACACGCCGCAGTTTGGTCCGACTCTCCTTTACACCTAGAAAACCGTAACAGAATCACCCACCACAAACGGACCAAGCAGCGTGTCAACAGGCAGGAGCCGCAGGAGAAGCAACAAAGGCAGCAACAGCGGCGCAATGAGGATTGGACATGGGATGATATATTGGATGGCAAGGGTTGCTACACATGGGAGGAGATCCTGGCGGGAAGGGATCGCCTTCCATGGGAACAGGTGGAGGCACTTAGGAGAGCAGAGGCAGCCGGAGAGAGGAGCCGGCGATATGAGGGAACACGGTTGGCAAGGAAGCCCGGGAGTCAGCCCCAAAAATGTATTGGGGGGGGGCTCACAGGGAGTATGGCTACGCCAGGTAGGAGACCTGCGCAAGCTCCCTGTGCTTACCGGGGGGCTAGAGAGACCGGGCAGGCACCATGTTATGCAGTGGTGCGCACGGTGTCCCCAGTGCGGGTGCATAGCCCCGTGTGGTATATTCCAGCTCCTCGTATCGGCCGGGCTAGAGTGGGCATCGAGCCAGGTAAGGTTGGGCAGGCTCGGTGCTCAAGAGCTCCAGTGCGCCTGCACGGTCCGGTCTATCCAGTACCACCTCCACACTCCAGCCCTCCGGTAGCAGCTCCCCGCACCAGGCTTCCTGTGCGTGTCCTCGGTCCAGTACCACCAGTACCAGCACCACGCATCAGGCCTACAGTGCGCCTCGCCTCTCCTGCGCTGTCGGAGTCTCCCACCTCTCCAGCGCTGTCGGAGCCTTTCTCCTCTCCTGCGCTGCCGGAGTCTCCCGCCTGTTCAGCGCTGCCAGAGCCTTCCTCCTCTACAGCGCTGCTGGAGTCTCCTGCCTGTTCAGCGCAGCCAGAGCTGCCAGCCTGCATGGAGTAGCCAGAGCTGTCAGCCTGCATGGAGCAGCCAGAGCTGCCAGCCTGCATGGAGCAGCCAGAGCTGCCAGGCTGCATGGAGCAGCCAGAGCTGTCAGTCTGCATGGAGCAGCCAGAGCTGTCAGTCTGCATGGAGCAGCCAGAGCTGTCAGTCTGCATGGAGCAGCCAGAGATGTCAGTCTGCATGGAGCAGCCAGAGATGTCAGTCTGCATGGAGCAGCCAGAGCTGTCAGTCTGCATGGAGCAGCCAGAGATGTCAGTCTGCATGGAGCTGCCAGTCTGCATGGAACAGCCAGAGCTGCCAGTCTGCATGGAACAGCCAGAGCTGTCAGTCTGCAAGGAGCTGTCAGTCTGCATGGAGCAGCCAGAGATGTCAGTCTGCATGGAGCAGCCAGAGATGTCCGTCTGCATGGAGCAGCCAGAGATGTCAGTCTGCATGAAGCAGCCCGAGCTGCCAGTCTGCAAGGAGCTGCCAGTCTGCACGGAGCTGTCAGTCTGCAAGGAGCTGTCAGTCTGCAAGGAGCTGCCAGTCTGTAAGGAGCTGCCAGTCTGCAAGGAGCTGCCAGTCTGCACGGAGCCGCCAGAGCTGCCAATCTGTAAGAAGCCACCAGAGCTGTCAGCCTACATGGAGCAGCCAGAGCCGCCAGTCAGCATGGAGCAGCCAGATCTTTCAGTCTGCCAGGATCTGCCAGTCAGCCAGACTCTTCCAGATCTGCCAGTCAGCCAGACTCTTCCAGATCCGCCAGTCAGCCAGACTCTTCCAGATCCGCCAGTCAGCCAGACTCTTCCAGATCCGCCAGTCAGCCAGACTCTTCCAGATCCGCCAGACTCTTCCAGATCTTCCAGATCTGCCAGACTCTTCCAGATCTGCCAGTCAGCCAGACTCTTCCAGATCTGCCAGTCAGCCAGACTCTTCCAGATCTGCCAGTCAGCCAGACTCTTCCAGATCCGCCAGTCAGCCAGACTCTTCCAGATCCGCCAGTCAGCCAGACTCTTCCAGATCCGCCAGACTCTTCCAGATCCGCCAGTCAGCCAGACTCTTCCAGATCTGCCAGTCAGCCAGACTCTTCCAAATCTGCCAGTCAACCAGACTCTTCCAGATCCGCCAGTCAGCCGGGATCTGCCAGAACTGCCAGTCGGCCAGGGTCCGCCAGTCAGCCAGGATCCGCCAGTCAGCCAGGATCTGCTGAAACCACCAGCCAGCCAGGATCTGGTAGCTCTACCTACCTGCCTGAGCTTCCTCTCACTCCTGAGCTTTCTCTCACTCCTGAGCTTCCTCTCACTCCTGAGCTTCCTCTCACTCCTGAGCTTTCTCTCACTCCTGAGCTTTCTCTCACTCCCGAGCTGCCTCAGTCCCGAGCTGTCCTTCAGTCCCGATCTGCTCCTCAGTCCAGTGGGGTTCTGGGTGAGGACTACTAGGCCACGGTCGGCGGCGAGGGTGGACTATCCAGGGACGCGAGGAGAGGGGACTAAGACATTGACTGAGTGGGTTCCACGTCCTGCGCCGGAGCCGCCACCATGGACAGACGCCCACCCGGACCCTCCCTATTGTTTTGAGGTGCGTTCGGGAGTCCGCACCTTAGGGGGGGGTTCTGTCACGCCCTGGTCTAAGTATTTTGTGTTTTTATTCATGTATTGGGTCAGGCCAGGGTGTGGCATGGGGTTTTTGTATTGTGGTGTGTTTTGTCTTGGGGTTTTGGTGTGTATGTATTTGGGATTGTAGCTAGTGGGGTTATCTAGCAAGGTCTATGGCTGTCTGGAGTGGTTCTCAATCAGAGGCAGGTGTTTATCGTTGTCTCTGATTGGGAACCATATTTAGGCAGCCATATTCTTTGAGTTTGTCGTGGGTGATTGTCCTTAGTGTCCTTGTTCCTGTCTATGTGTTAGGTTACACAAGTATAGGCTGTTTCGGTTTTCGTTACGTTTATTGTTTTTGTTAGTGTTTGTTATTTGATTCGTGTTTTACGTTCGTTATTAAATATGGATCGCAATCTACACGCTGCAGTTTGGTCCGACTCTCCTTCACACCTAGAAAACCGTAACACAAGGGCTGATTTCAAGGTTTTACTGCTAACCTACAAAGCATTACATGGGCTTGCTCCTACCTATCTTTCTGATTTGGTCCTGCCGTACATATACCTACACGTACGCTACGGTCACAAGACGCAGGCCTCCTAATTGTCCCTAGAATTTCTAAGCAAACAGCTGGAGGTAGGGCTTTCTCCTATAGAGCTCAATTTTTATGGAATGGTCTGCCTACCCATGTGAGAGACGCAGACTCGGTCTCAACCTTTAAGTCTTTACTGAAGACTCATCTCTTCATTGGGTCATATGATTGAGTGTAGTCTGGCCCAGGAGTGTGAAGGTGAACGGAAAGGCTCTGGAGCAACAAACCACCCTTGCTGTCTCTGCCTGGCCGGTTCCCCTCTCTCCACTGGGATTCTCTGCCTCTAACCCTATTACAGGGACTGATTCACTGGCTTACTGGTGCTCATTCATGCCGTCCCTGGGAGGGGTGCGTCACTTGAGTGGGTTGAGTCACTGATGTGATCTTCCTGTCTGGGTTGGCGCCCCCTCCCAGGGAGTATATTCTCTCTTTCTCTCTTTCTCTCAGAGGACCTGAGCCCTAGGACCATGCCTCAGGACTACCTGGCATGATGAATCCTTGCTGTCCCCAGTCCACTTGGCCGTACTGCTGCTCCAGTTTCAACTGTTCTGCCTGTGGCTATGGAATCCTGACCTGTTCACAGGACGTACTACCTGTCCCAGACCTGCTGTTTTCAACTCTCTAGAAACAGCAGGAGTGGTAGAGATACTCTTAATGATCGGCTATGAAAAGCCAACTGACATTTACTCCTGAGGTGCTGACTTGCTGCACCCTCGACAACTACTGTGATTATTATTATTTGACCATACTGGTCATTTATGAACATTTGAACATCTTGGCCATGTTCTGTTATAATCTCCACCCGGCACAGCCAGAAAAGGACTGGCAACCCCTCATATCTTGGTTCCTCTCTAGGTTTCTTCCTAGGTTTTGGCCATTCTATGGAGTTTTTCCTAGCCACCGTGCTTCTACACCTGCATTGCTTGCTGTTTGGGGTTTTAGGCTGGGTTTCTGTACAGCACTTTGAGATATCAGCTGATGTACGAAGGGCTATATAAATCAATTTGATTTGATTTGATTTGACTAAGCGCAAACCAGGTGGGATGGTGTATCGCTGCAGAATGCTATGGTAGCCATGATGGTTAAGTGTGCCTTGAATTCTAAATAAATCACAGATAACGTCACCAGCAAAGCACCCCCACACCATCACACCTCCGCCATGCTTCCCGGTGGGAACCACACATGCAGAGATCATCCCTTCTCACAAAGACACAGAGGTTGGAACCAAAAATCTCCAATTTGGACTCATCAGACCAAAGGACAGATTTTCATCAGTCTAATGTCCATTGCTCATGTTTCTTGGCCCAAGCAAGTCTCTTCTTCTGATTGGTGTCCTTCAGTAGTGGTTTCTATGCAGCAATTCGACCATGAAGGCCTGATTCAAACAGTCTCCTCTGAACAGTTGATGTTGAGATGTGTCTGTTACTTGAACTCTGTGAAGCATTTATTTGGGCTGCAATCTGAGGTGCAGTTAATTCTAATGAACTTATCCTCTGCAGCAGAGGTAACTCTGGGTCTTCCTTTCCTGTGGTGGTACTCATGAGAGAAAATTGTTTAAAAAAAATAAAACAAAGAAAAACCCTTGAATGAGTAGGTGTTTCCAAATTTTGAACTGGGACTGTGCAAAATTATAATAAATCATAAATTATAATAACTAATAACTTAATTTGTATAGCGCTTTTCAACACAAGTAAACAAAGCTCTTCACATCATAAAATAATACATTAAAAGTGCTGACAAAGAAACAATGATAGGAGAATGGAAAAAAGAAAGCAAACTAAAGTCATACATTGAAATCATACATTAAAAGAATCTTTATAAAAATGTGTCTTCATCAGAGATTTAAAAAGAGCCACTGAATATGCAAGTGTCCTCTGGAAGACCATTCCAAGGTCTAAGGGCCCTAATGGCAAACGCCGGTCTCCTTTTGTTTTCAACCTTGGAATGGTCAACAGTGGCCTGCCAGAGGATCTCAGAGACATAGAATGGGGCTAAGCCTTACATGTGATTAATAATATTTTAAAATCTATTCTAAAAGTCACTGGTAGCCAGTGTAAAGAAACAGGTGTGATATGGTTACATTTTCTGGTGCCTATTAAAAGCAGAGCTGCAGCAATGTGAACTAAGTGTAGACAATGGAGTGATTTCTGGTTGAGATATGTATACAAAGAGTTACAGTAATATAGGTGTGAGGAAATAAAAGTGTGTATAACTTTCTCCAGATCAGTGACTGAAAATACTTCAATTTAGATATATATGTTACATGATTAAAGCAGGTCTGGACAACCAGTGTTGGGGAGTAGTGAACTACATGTAGTTCAACTAGTAACTTAACTACATGCAGTAGCTTGGTGGTATTTGAACTAAATTCTAATCTTGGGAGTGTTTTTTTTAAAGTTTTTTTGTAGTGTGTAGTTTTTTGTACTTGTTTGCCATGAAGCGGTGTAGCTTAATACTAGACCTACACACTACTTCTTTAGCAAAGAGAAAAGAACCTTAATTCTCACTTGAAACATAATTTTGGTTTTTAATAGGCTAAATTAATTCTGTTAACATCTGACAATTAGTAGTCCACAGTGGCGTAAGGGACTTAAGTAAAAATACTTTAGAGTGCTATTAAACTCGTTTTTTGGGGTATCTGTACTTTACTTGACTATTTATATTTTTGCCAGCTTTTACTTCACTACATTTCTAAAGAAAATAATGTACATTTTACTCCATACATTTTCCCTGACACTCAAAAGTACTTGTTACATTTTGACAAGTAAATGTTCCAATTCACACACTTATCAAAAGAACATTCCTGGTCATCCCTACTGCCTCTGATCTGGCAGACTCACTAAACACAAAACACTTTGTTTTGTAAATTATGTCTGAGTGTTGGAGTGTGCCCCCGGATATCCATTAATAAAAAATAAAATAAAAAATGGAAATTGTGTTGTCTGGTTTGCTTAATATAAGGAATTTGAAATGTTTTATACTTTTACTTTTACATTTGATACTTAAGTATATTTGAGCAATTCCGTTTACTTTTGATACTTAAGTATATTTAAAAACAAAAACTTTTAGACTTTTACTCAAGTAGTATTTTACTGGGTGAATTTCACATTTACAAGTCATTTTCTATTAAGGTATCTTTACTTTTACTCAAGTATGACTGTTGAGTACTTTTTCCAACACTGGTAGTCTATGATATTTCAGATTTAGATATGATTATATATCACAAAGTGGTTTCCATGTAGTGAACTACTTTTTCAAAGAAACTTTAATTAAGGAAACTACATATTTTGTTAAGGTAGCTTTGTTTAGCTTAAATATATCCCGTGTGAAGTATAATGAACAAAATTATAAACGCAACATGCAACAATTTCAAAGATTTTGACTGAGTTACAGTTCATATAAGGAAATCAGTCAATTGAAATAAATTAATTGAGCCCTAATCTATGGTTTCACATGACTGGACAAGGGCCCACCCACTTGGGAGCCAGACCCAGCCACTCAGAATCAGTTTTTCCCACAAAAGTGCTTTATTACAGACAGAAATACTCCTCAGCAGCCCCTGGAATTTTTCGAATAATTTGTTTATACACTAATAAGCCACCAATTGTTTTAAAGAGCCTTTAAAAAGCAACAAATCCCTTTGAAAACAGCCTATGTAGCATCGATATGAGTCAGAAACAGTTATTCTAGTGTCAAAATTGACTACAAAGTGTAAAACTGAGTTTGGAACATCCGTGCGTCACAACGAGTAAATGAAGATTGGGTTTTGTTTTGACAATGCCCACTAACATCGGGTGAACAGCTGCAGAGATTGCTCTCTATCCAATAGCATAGACAGTGAGACAGACTTACCCAGCAGCTCAGACTTTGCTTACATAAGACAAATCTCAAACGTTTTTTTACTTGAGAAATACTGCACCAAACACCTTAGTTAGATGAAAAATCATGCAACTAAAACATCCTCGAGATAGGTCTGTAATTACTCAGTGAGGAGGCGTCTAGACTGGGGTTTTTAAGGAGAGGTTGGACCAGAGCGGTTTTATAATAGGCTGGAAAGGAGCCAGAGGTCAGGGAGCTATTTACAATAGACAGAATGTTGGGGCCAACAGTAGGCATAACCTCTTTTAGTAGTCTAGTAGGGATCATGTCCAAGGGGAAGTATCACTGTTAGGAGGGCACCAAGAACACGCTCAATTGTCTTAAATAGAATTTAAGTTGTGGGAGTCCTCAGAGATCAGAGTAGACTAAGTGTGGGGAACATAAATTCCCTTTCAGTGTGAGTGGGGTTGGAGGGGTCGAAGGGAGGGGAGGGTATGACCTCTGGTGTGCTCAGCAGATACTAGCCTTCAACACATACTAGTGTGGGATTAGAGCAGGGGATGTATCAGGGGGACAGAGCATCAAGAAGACACTTTATCATATTTTTGGTTGAAGCACCTCAGTAAGTATCGGCAAGTAGAGATGTTCAGTTCATGGACAACTTGAGAGGTTCAAAGGACCAGGATATATGAAAGGGTGTATGTTTTATTTTTCTAGCAGTTTATTTACTCAACCCAAACCATACATCTAATTTTCACATTTGGTTTATTCTACCTTAATCTTTTTAAATGAATAAATGAAAACAAAAACCTTATGAAAGATCTACTGACTTACTCAATGCCAATCTACTACTTTTGGCTAAATATAGTGAGGACGGGACAAGACAGGGGCATCTTGAACCTGTGATAGAAAATCACTGGCTGTGAAGGTAGTAGTAGCCTAACCTTCACAGAGTCTGCTCTGAGGTTTGCTTGGGTGGATATGCTCAGAGTAAAGTTGTTTGTAGCTTGTCGCTATGAGGACACAACTGCAGGGAGCAATGTAATTATTTTGCCATGGCTCCGTGTTTTGTACACCAAGTAGGATAAGGATGTATCTTGGATCTGATTTATTGCGGCCACTTTTTTCTTTAACATTTTTTTTTTTTAAACAACGTGCTTTCCCTTCAATTCTATATTATTCTTCCCAGGACATTTAGTTGAATCTGAAAAGAAAAAAACAAACATGCAAATACCCTAGCCTCAGAAGAGTAAGTGGGATCAACTGTTAGATCAAAAGTGGGATCAATGCACGATTATAAGTGAAAAATGTAAATGCTTCTGTAGTTCGTTTTTAGTTACTTGCATTCAATTGTTAATATTAATAACTTCGAGGGGGTTTCCATCACAAAAAAGATTGCTGTTTTGATACTGCTGTAAAAGTGCAGCAACTGCAGTTGACTGTGGTATTTTGGATGCAGTAGTTGCAGAATAACTGTAGTGTATTGCAATTACACTGCAAAATTACTGCAATAAAAAAACATAACTTGGACAAAGTACTTTCAGTTATACTGCAATCTTTTTTTCATGTTTTTTTTTCTGTTAATAATGCACAAACAATTGAAGAGGGGGTTAGAAGTATTGTTTATTTATATCTATGGAAAGCTGAATAAATACTTTATTTTAATTTCACAAAGTAACTTGGAGAACCATCCAGTTCGTCAGATACATTCAAACCAATTAGTTTTGACATTGCACAAGTACGCAGCAACATTGAATTTTTGGTAATGCTTTATCTGTTGTCTGGCTGGTTGTCATGTGGCTCTGAGAGGAAAGACCTATGTGTTTTTGCACCCCTTGTGTGAGATTTTACACATGAATGGGGCTAGATGTGAGAGGTGAGCTGGCCTGACCTCAGGTCACAAAGCAAGACAATTCCAAGCATTGCTTTTATGGTGTGGAACACTCCTGTGGCCCCACGGTGGGAGGAGTTTCAGCAACTGCCATTTTAGAAAAGAGTTGGTAGCATTGCTACTTCAAGTATTCCATTACTAGCTCTCACACTGAGATGGAATGGGATTCACACATGGATCTGCATAGAAATAAAACTCCCTACTGTTTAACACAAAAATAAACAGTTTACCATATTTTTAAAGCATCTATGCCAAATAAGTGTCTCTAGTTACTTAACTTATCTCAAAATTAAAAAAGTGCATAGGTTACATACATGGACTTATACTTGCAGGATGAACTGTACCTTCAAGGTAATTTTAACAACATAAAAATGTATGCATTGAGAATAAGGGCTTTGAACATAAAATGTATGCATACAATGCCGATTCCTTTACATCCAATATCACCTTGACTCACAAGTTGACAGTTATACTGTGTTAGTAACCAAGTGGGAAATGGAAATTTACCACATACGACTGGTAAAAACCCATTTGAACGGCCCTCCAACTGGTAATTTCTTATGGGAAACTCGTCTACCATCCTGAGCTCCCACTTCTCCCACATGCTGACGTCACCTACAAAAGAAATGAATTTGATAACGGCATTTCGGCAGTTAAATACAAAAACAAAACATCATTGATAAGAAGCACTGTAATTTGTTAACAAGCATGATAGCTGTACTTTTAGTTTATGGTTTACACAGCTTGTTGGCCATTAGCCAATCAGTGTTTCTCAACTAGTTAAAACCATGTGAATGGATCCAACTGGTATTTACGACTTCACAACTGGTAAATTCCCACCTCCAACTTGGTTATGAACGCAGCATTACTCTATGGATAATTCCGAAACAGAGAGTCAGTGAAACAATACCATACAGGGGGAAGAATGAGGGGTTTCATGTACACTCTTTCTTTGGTTGTCCCCATGGGAGAACTCTCTGTGGAAAGGGTTCTACATCTAACCCAAAAGGGTTCTACCTGGAGCCTAAAATTATTCAAAGGGTTCTCTCATGGGGACAGCCGAAGAACCCTTTTAGGTTTTGGATAAAAACCTTTTTGTCAAAGTGTAGGTTTCACATGATTTCTTCACAAAACTAACACAGTGTCATTAGTATTCCACCTAACAGTCTTATTCTCACTATATTATAACATAATTTGAAAACTCTAACTATGATGATGACATACTGTAAATAAGAAGTTTGTTGCCACTTAGAAGCCAGAACAGAGAAGAGGCACTCTTCAGAAGGGAGTGACAAGTGGTAAACTACAGTAGGCCTACTGTATGGTGCTCTGGCATCACCTGAATGTAGGGGGAAGTCAAAGTGGTTCCCTTCACTACTCAGGACTAGTACTGAGTCTATTGCAGGACTCTCCAACCCTGTTCCCGGAGAGCTACCTCCTGTAGGTTTTGGCTTCCACCCCAGTTGTAACTAACCTGATTCAGCTTATCAACCAGCTAATTATTAGACGTGCGCTAGATTAGGGTTGGAGTGAAAACCTACAGGACGGTAGGTCTCCACAAACAGGGCTGGACAGCCCTGGTCTAGTATGTGCAACAACATGAAGCCAGCCATCTTTGTTTTTGTTGGAAACATCATCTATCATATCAATAATTTAGTACTTTCCACAACACTGGCATCTTTGTAATTTTCTGTAAGGATGAAGCACCATGTCATATAGCCTACAGCAGTGGTTCCCAACCAGGGGTACTAGGACCCCTGGGGGTACTTGGCCTATCCACAGCGGGTACTTGAGAAGGCTCAAGAGACCATAGACTTACTGGTCAAATGTACATGAAGGGGTACTTCAGGGGTACTCCGGGCACAGGAAAATTCAGTTGGTGGTACAGTAACCGAAAAAGGTTGGGAACCACAGGCCTACAATATGCATTTTCACCTATATTTATAATATTTAAGACATTGTAGCCTACTAAGCTATTCATATCATTGTTCTCTTCAAATCATCACATTTGCATAAGTGTTCATTTTGGCACTCTTTTTTAGATTGAGTCTAGTCTTAGTGATTTTTGACAAAAATACAATTAAGTCTTAGTCACATTTGTCATTTAAATAATGATTTAATCTAGTTATTGTCAAAATGATGAAAACAGTGGGACATTTTAGTCAACTACATGCCCTTTCATGCTTGTCACATTTGAGTTATAAATCATAAATCCCTGACTTCCATGAGCACAAACATACATAGCCTTGTCCTACAAACTTCCATAGCATTATATTATCTTCCTAACAGCAGAAATATACCGTGTAAGAAAAATATTATATTATATAAGAATTATCTGGCCATGTAAAATCCTAATTCAGCCTACATAAATATTGCACATTAAGTACAAAACAGACACACACAAGCAGAGGGAGAGAGCGAGTGCGAGATTTTCACCCAATGGTATCTTAAAGTAGCATGATTTGCACCTCAGCATGTCCAAACGTAGAACGGGAGGTATTAATGACTGTTTCGCCCAATGATGTAGTCGAGTAACCAAACATCCGAGTCCCAAGTCCCCTGTGCTTGAGTCCGAGTTCGAGTCACCAATGGTCGAGTCGACCCTATGGTTAAAGTTCAAGTCCCAGTGCTCGAGTCTGAGTCATTGGGTCCACATTAACTTAAAATAAAGTTATTTAGACAGCCAGATATAGCGTAGTGATATGTGAGGGATTTAGTCTATAAATTGTTTGTGCCAAAAAATGTTTCCATATAGGCAACAGGTAACGTTAACAGGGCCACGATATACATTTCATGAATAAAGCCGACGTTATTCCTTATTCAAAATGTTAGAGACGCATGATTGTTCTATAGCATATTTCTATGCGAACATTCAAAAGCGTTGCCTCCTGGTGAACGCGACCCAGGTTGTTAGCTGTAGCTAGCTAATGAGCCAACATGACTAAACAAGGTAGCCTAAACAAATGGTTAACTGTCCAGTCCGCAAGATCCTAGTTTAAGAACGGCCTGCAATATACTTTATGAATGTAAAATGCGGCCCAATGCACGATAGAAAGAAAAGTATATATTTTAGATGAGATTTGGGTTTAGTATAGGCATATAGGAGTAATCACAGTGGGGGGAACAATTTATTAAGATGGAATTCCGAAATGACCGTAGTTAAATTGACTTTGCAAGAAAAGTAATGCTTGTTAATTATTATTTTTCTGGACACAGATTAAGCCAATTCCTCGTTATCTAAACAACATGTTCAATTGAGAATGCATTAATGATTTAGGTAACATTTTACTTAAAATCCAGTTATAACGCATTATGGTGATGTTATAAGGCATCGTAAGACGTGTCATGTAATATACCCTTTTATAATGTTATAATCTAATAATGATGCTGATTCCTGGATAAATAATAGACGTTTTGAGTCAGCTGCAAATGTCCATTATAAGCATAACATATAAATCTCTTTATACGAGATTATAAATCATGTTGTTTATAACAAGTAATAAAGCATTTATAGGCCTACCTGCAGGCAATGTTAACAATGTGTAACCACGATTTACCTCCACTAGCCTATTCAGTTGTGTAACTTTTCAAAAAGTCATGTAAATCTCACCTACTTAGAACAACGTGAACTAATGAATCTACCATATCATATTGATTTCTGATTGCATAAGAAACCAATGTAAAATCTAAGACCGAAAATACTTCAGACTGATTAAGAGAGTAAACTTTGCTATTTTATCTCCACTAGTCTGCAATCAAATAATTCATCATGAGACGCATAGGCTACTTGAACTAAAATGTTGCAGTTGATCCATTATTGATATATTTGTAGCCAATCGATGATCGATCAATATGACTTCGAACAAGAAAAGAGCTCATGGCCAACATTTCCATTGTAGTAAACTCGTGTTTTGGATTGGCCGAGGGTAAAGATCGGAAGTAGTTTATTTATGCTAATGAAGGAGTTGGGGTTGTAGATATTTACGTTCGACGGCGGGAACCGCCCTTCATTCACCACATGGTTAAAAGCAGGGGACGTTCGCGCCACTTTCACAATTTTACTACGATTCACAAAGTCCTGTCGAATCAAAATAGCAGCATACGGGGATGGGTTTATTTGTGTTTTTTTTACTTCGCTACGACGCATTTGACAAGTTTATGGTTTAGTTTCGTAGGTATGCCTGGAGCATTGACAGTAAACGGTAAGTCTGCAGTAGTGAGTGAAGATGGTGGATTTCAGAGGCGAATGTCTTAGTACGCGCATGTTATTGACAAGAAACCTGTTGTTAGCCTCTTCATGGGATGCGACTGTAGAAGTTAAACAATGCTTATTTATGCATTTTATTTCCCAAATTGATGCAGGGAATATATTCTCTATCGGCTGTTTTTGCATTTAAAACAATGTAACGTTAAGAGGCGCATGGCCCCTTCCTCCATAGTTCTGAGAATGAGGGAGATTTGAAAAGCGTGCACTGCTCCCTCTGCAATGCTTCTACTAGTGTGGCTAGTGTAAGTGAACATTACTTTAGGTAATTATGGATATGTCGCTGGAAATATATTTGTGTAATGGTATACATTTTATGACCAGGCAATAAATAAAGTTGCGTTATTTTGTCTGTGTTCAGTGGCGTGTGCGTTGAAGTGCCTCCAGAACAAAGCAGTAACACATGGGGCTGAAGGCCGCGCGCCTCTGCTAGCTTGGCAGGCTATGCCAGCGAGCACTTAGCTAGCTAAATTACTTTGCCTGTCATTCAGATAGCTCGTTAGCCACCCGCTGGTTGATAGCTGTATAAAATTATTGCTGGGCAGACTTTGTTTCGCGTGTTAAGTGCCCATATCATGCAGTCGGTGACATCAACAATGTTGAAAAATATGCGCAGAGTTGAAGGCCGGGAGGCAACTTTAGCTTGCTACAGTAATGGCTGGCGGTTTTGAGCTTCGTATCTGTTCTTGTTTTCATACGTTGGTGTAAATCTTCCCCACATTTTGTACCAGACTCTCAATCTATGATTTAGCACTAACATTAACATGCCGAAGTTGGTCTCAACGTGACACTTGTCGTGGCATGGGCTGCCAGCGAACGTTAGCTAGCTTCTCACATGCTTTGTATGCAGCGTCTTGATGTGTGGATTCATGTTAAGTTCGCGATATATCATTCGCGTGGGGTGCTTGGCCAACTAGCAAGGCATATTTCCATACCTCAACATGTGTAGTCTATGGATGTGTTAAGTTGCTTATGGGTTATATTGGTGGTTTATTACAACTAAAATGTATATTGGTATTGCGGACTCGGCGGCGCCATGTTAGCTAGTGCACAACGTGGGGGAGGGGTATTGAATTTAACGCATGTGCAGTTCCTACGACGTGGGCCACAAGTTGCGCATTTCATACAAGATTTACGTTTGCCATGACTTCCAAGAATCTCACTATTGGATTAATTAGCACCATGTTGGTAGATTGCGTGCTTGATCTTTACGCCTGTCCAAATCGCCTTGTGTGATGCATTGACAATATCCGTTTAATTAATTCCGTAAACACACTTGAAAGTAACATTGACCCAACTAATATCAGCATGGGTTACTTTTCAATTTGTATTGCCAGGCATGTCACAATGTATTCCTGTTCTGAAATCGTTTTGCGTGATGTAGGTTTAATTTCTCAACTAGTGATCAATTCTCAACCTTAGTCCTATGTATTTTAGAAAATTCTGTGCATTAGTCTTTACATAAACATAAATTAATTGACTTTTTTCTCCTTTTGCAGACACTCAATGCATTGTGATGCACCCCTAGAATCAGATCCCAGATCACAAGTAATTGACCCCGAAGCCTAGCATCTGTTGGTGTTGGAATGCTTCACTGAACTGGCAGTCACTGTAGCGTCAAAGTGCTTACAGTGCAGGTAGTCTTTTAATATCTACTGCAGTGAAGGCACTTTAAGCACTATACTGACACTGTCTTCATTGTACACTAATCTTCTGAACCTTCACTGGTGCTTATGCTAAGGTGCATCTAGTGCAGATAGTGAATTAGACTAGCACCTACTGCCCTAAGTGCTCCTTCTGGCATAAGGGTCTGGGACTCATCTGGTCTATGACGTGTATGATTTATTCTTGCAGATCTCTGCTAGTTTTGCATAGTTGCACTACAAGAAAAATTGAGTTGTGCAAATCTATGCAAAACTGTCGGTGGCCTGTGTGTCCATCTGTCCTGTTTGTCTACATTGACATCGGTTGAGCATCCTGGAAGGCTCTTGGACATCCAAGACCCTTTCTCCCACAGCAGTGTTAATGTGCGCTGCGGATGGGTTTCAGCAGTATTAAAGTGCTTATAGTGCAGGTAGTTTTATGGATATCTACTGCAGTGTGAGCACTTGAAGTACTTCTAGATGCATGCATCACCACCGGGTACAGCAGATGCCACTTGGGGCTGGTGCCACTGGTCTCTGGTTAGTTTTGCTGGTTTGCTTTCAGCTTTTCAATGTACTGCTGTGCAAATCCATGCAAAACTGATCATAGCAGTGATTTAAAATCATTCATCAGAATAGCAATCCCTTTCTGTGCAGGTTGGGATAGGCAGCAATGCTCATTACTTGTATGGTATTGCACTTGTCCCGGCCTGTTGAGGACTTGGGGAATTGTCCTGCTGCTGAAGGTCTCCCGGGTGACATTACAGACCACAATCTCTCAATGTTTCCAATAGATTTGAAGGAGTGTCTTGATTTGCTGACTGCTTTAATAAATTATTTACTTTTGCTTACGGCCTCACTCTGTAAACAGTATCTAGATTTCATTGTAGTTGTCCATCCAACTGAAGATTGTGATTTCAAAGATGAATGTGAGTAACATTGTGTTGAAAGCAAACATTTTAATGATCTAGGACAAAATAAAATGTTGATTTCAAGATATTGGGATGACTGTTTGTGAAATGGTTTCTCAACTTTATAAGCCATATGTCATGGCTTTGTAGATAGTTTGTAGCCACTTAGCAGAATTATTATGCTCTTGAGTATGAAACCAAGCCCATTTGAAATTACATGACCAATGTGGTGAGATGTTCTGTGGCAGGGATGTCAAACGAATCCCATGCAAGGCAGAGGAGGAAGTGCGGCCTGAAATCTGTCCACTAGAATAAGCCCACGGGGTGAGGAATTGAGGGCGATGCGCATGTCTAATCTGGTAAACAAAAAATGTATTTACTATTTTGCTACATGAGCCTTACTTGATTGAATAGAAGTTCTGTGATGGTTATGAATGCACTGATTGCATTTTGGCAACGGCCCCAATAACTAAATCGCCGTTGTGTGCAAGAGATGGACATATATAACCTGTTTTAGTATGGACATTGAGGCCTTCCACCATTTTTAAAGTAGCCAAATAGGGTGGGGATTCCTGTGTTTGCAGGAATCAGCCAATGAAGAAAATTGACCACCTTTAAAATAGAGATGGCACGACCCGTGCTGCAGTGGCGCAAAGATTTAGCCTGTTCATATTTGCACTCATTGGCTAGAATGGTCCTGCCTTCCATCTTTGAGGACAATCAATTGTCTTTGTTAGAGCGGTCACTCTAAGACAGTCTTTGGCAGTGTTTGTGCTTTTTCTTGTCTGACAGGTGAGGGGAGTTCCTATCTAATCAGGTACAATGGAGTAGTGACAACACCAACACTCGACCCTCCATTAAATGAACTTGACACCTGGGGTGTGTTCAGCAGGACATTGTTTTGGAACATTCAGAAGGAAATGTAATGTAGAACAAATATTCCTCCATGTAGATAGAAATGCCACGAAAAGCCATCTGCAACATTTGGCACATGAACTGAACTAGTCAAATTGATTGGTTTAAGCCTTAAAGAGATCCTATTAACTACATGTAGGGTGAGACGTGTTATGTTTACCAGCAGCATTCTCCTAGCCTGCAAGATCCATCTGACAAAGATAAAATGTGTGTAGGCTATACTATTTCCTATCTAGAGTTATCCTGGTTACTAAATTCTCAATTACCACTTGAATAGAGTAGGCCTGTCTTAAGATTGATGCAGGTACCATCTGTCATGTAAAATGTTCACGTGCGCCAGGGATTGTGTGTTGTCAGTTGAACTCTTTGATATTTACTGACTATTGCATAAACTGTATTTATGTCAGGAGGTAAAATTGGCTCTGTGGATGTGACCAGAGAATGATAAAATAGAAAGCATACACGTTGCAGTTATGATTGTATCCAGCAGAGGGAAGCAAATGCATTAAGCTTTCCCTCGGTTTTTAGCGATTTCATGGCCCAATGGTAGGAATTGAGATCGCATTTTAGCACGTATTTATGGTTTTACGTGCGATCAACTGGCGATAATCTGGTGGCCATCTGTTTTTATGTAAGAAAATATGAATAATTAGTGGGTGTTCTGCAACTATAGGCTGAGATTGTGTATTCAAGTGTCCAGTCCACCAAAGGTATGTTAGTGTGAACATGTAAATAAATATCTACGGTGTATACATGAGTCCAAGATCTGAGCCATCCTAAAAAAAATTGTAAAGCATAACAAATGCATCTGATTTTTTGCTGGTGTGTATGGAGTTCATTATCAGCCTACATCTTTCAATATCAGCCTGCCAAAATGATGTGGAAGGTCTGAACTGCCATATTTTCAACGCAGCATACAAAGTTTGGTTTTGAGTGTGTCTTCATGTGTATACAGTACATTGTGTGTGTGTGTGTTCTACTGCAAGGAGTCATTGTTGTCCAGGCCTAGCCCAGCCATATCATCACTTACCAAGTTGTGGGCAGTGTCTTGAGGGTATCTGTGGTTGTATGCCAGGGTGACATACCTGCCATAACCTGTGGGGTTGACTGTTTGTCACAAATCATGTCTACAACCAAGCACAATGAAGGTAGAGTAACAGTTGAGTTTAGGCATGGTTTATTCCAAAATAGAAAGCTTTAAGGCAAACAGACAGAAGTGAACAGTAGATAAAAAGCGACATGTGAGAGAGCAGCTGAGACCCATCGGACCCCGAGCCTGAAACTGGGGATCTCAGGCTCAGGTTTGAATAATACATCGGTGCAGGTTTTCATAACTTGTGCAATAATATGAAAAATAAGATGGAGCGTTTGGGAAAACATTCCTTAAAGCTGGTCCTTGGTCAGCCACAGCACTAGTCTTTCATTCCCCAGAGGACCAATGTGCCATCTGTAAGGTCTGAGGATCCCAACTGCACTCTTAACACATGCAAAATATAATTTTTTGTTTGTACTGCATCTGTCTGCCTAAGCACCATAATATCGATTTCAGTTCCATGTGATTGTGTTATAAGCATAGTGTACTGGATTGTGCACTTGAAAGTGACATCTATGCTACTATTATAAATGATTACAAAACACAACACTGTGGCAAAACTGGACTTGTTTGTAGAAAATTAGAGTACTGCAATCAACTGTGATCAAGTACATATCAGTATATTTGAATTTCAAAGAACTGTGATTGACAATGTAACATTACTATGCCTTAGCCATGTCAGTGTCCTGCATTTTAGCTTCCTTTTGACTAATTTCACTATAGGTAGTATATAGCTTCATCTAGTTAAGCTTTCTGTGCTAAAGTTAGGTCTTATTTTTTTTTTTTTTTAAAGACCTACACAAGGCCTTTTTCAGATCTGGCGTTTAAAACCAATAGACATTTTGTTTCTCATTCGTCTTAAATATTTAGAAAACTTAATCAGACCCTGGTAAATAGGGCAACTAGCTTAAATAACGAACCATTTTGTACAAACATTCCATACAAAACAAGAGAACACAAACCCCAAAAACATATACTTATGTTCGTATATAAAAATAAGCATCTCCCTTTTTCTCACGGGCTCTGGGCCTATATAGCTTGGCAGCTTGTAGTCCTAAAAAATGGAAAGGAGTTAGCATTTTCTACCTCTGGTTTGCTAGGCATTCCTATGGGAGGAAATAATGTGGTTTTGGGATAAATGCTGAAAATGAGGTCTTATACATTTTGTTCTATGAGATAATATCAGTCTGTTAACATTACCTTTATGAATTATGAAGTCTTCGTGCTTAAAATGTCAGTTGCTAACGAGTAGCCAACTGTCAGAGAAATGGAACTACAGTAATAGCCAAATTCTTCGTCACACCTTCTGCTTTACCAGCTTGGATGGTAACGTTATTGTTTTGGTCCAGGCTGCAACATATCTCTTCAGCGAGAATGTGCTTTTTTAGTTTCCCTGAACAATGTTGTCCAGAGACTACTTTGGCCCAGCTGATAAGGTAAACTAAAAGGCTGAACACACCGCTTGCGTCGTAAAATACGTTTTGAAATCTGTTATTCAATTATTGCACCCACGCTGCTCGCGCGCGCCAAAGAGCGTCTGCGTTGCCATGGGCTAAAATAGAAGTCATTCCAATTTGTGATGCAGATCGCGCTGCAAGTTCTGCCTCTCCCATCTCATTGGTTTATAGAAGCAGGTACCCACTTGCCATCTCCTCATTGGTTATACCCACGTGGGTGACCGACATACGAACGAGGTCAGTGGCAGTAATGCACCTAATTTATGACAGTTGCCAATCGCGATTTAAAGTCATGAGAAGAAAAAGCCTGGAAGGAAGAGAGATGACTAGAAACGATTTGGTTGACCGTTTGTGTGGATTAATTGGTGGAGTAGAGGACCTTGTGCATTTCAGGTAAAATAACAACTCTGTTTATATCCCAGGACAAATTAGCTAGCAACAGCAAGCTAGCTAAATTTCCATAAATGTTTAATGCTTTTTGAACCTGTCCCCAAATTAATATAATTGGTTAGGAGTTTGTTTTGATATTTTAAGCTGCGTTTGGTGTGGGGGGACAATACATTTATGCATGATGGTGCACGCACACAGCCGGTTTAGGTTCCGTGTAAGCCTGTTATATTTTTACATCAAAGGCATTTGACCAAAGGTGTACATTAAAAAAAAACTTATGACATCCCACTTGTTTTGATTACATAAATGCCATTAAAAAAAGTGATGTTAGCTGATATCTCAAAGAACAAAATGTTTAAGATATCTTAAGCCTGTTTACCACGTACCTTATTTTTGGCATTTAACAACAATTTCCCCCATAGGCATTGGCCAACGAGCCATGGCGGAGTTAACCTCCCATTAGTGCCTACAAAACGATGCTATTGCTCTCTAGAGACCCATTTCCCCGGCGTGTCATGAAAAGTTGGGCACGAAATTACTCGTCAGATACCTTGTTTGCCATACAGTGGATATGATCACATCCAACTTAAAATGCAGCTTGTGCAAGTTAACAATTGGTTGTCTATAGCCATCAATCTTGAGTGTTTTCATGGTCATCACAAACTCACTGTTTAAATGTGTTAAGGTCCCGACATCAGCGTTAGCTATCCTGCTACAGAGCTTTCTAATGTTAAACGAAGTTTCAAGGTAAACAGAAAATGGCTCTATAGGGCCAGTCTGTAAGCCTGAGAGTCAGTCATGATCAGAGTGGGTAAAAGTCACAGGCATGCAAAGTGAACAAAACAAACGATTACTTGAAACTTGGCAGCCAAAAGCAGATTAAATGGAAAAATTAGAATCATTCAACATTTATTAACTGAGCGTACAAATGTAATTTTTTTTTCAACACTTCATGATTTGTTTTAGCTGCGTCCGTTCTTTTTGTCTTTTGGAGCGTAGAATTATATTATACAAAAAAAAGTGCACTCCCCTACAGACTACGTAGTGAAAAACAGTTTCTGAAATGAAACTTCACACACAGCGCACTCCGTTCAATAAATGGACATCAGGAGTGCTCCCGTATATCTTGTGGTTGTGCTGTGTAAACTGATTTAGAGTGTGTGTGCACGTGCAATGCAATATCAGTCTATCTACAGTACATACATGATCTGAGCCGCCATTCATTTTTTTTTTTGCATAACATTGATCTGATTTTGTGCTAGTGTGTGTGCACACTTCATTAGCAGCCTACATCATTCAATATCAGTCTGCATACATCATGTATGTTCGTTGTGGAAGGCCTGAATTACCATATTTTCAACGCAGCATACAACGTTTGTTTTTGAGTGTGTGTGTGAGTCACAGGAAGTTGGTGGCACCTTAATTGGGGTGAATGGGCTTCTGGTAATGACTGGAGCGGAATCAGTGGAATTGTATCAAATAAATTAGCCTGGTTTGCAGGTGTTTGATACCATTCCATTTTCTCCATTCCAGCCATTATTGAGCAGTCCTCCCCTCAGCAGCCTCCTGTGGTGATTGTATAAAGTACGCCTGTGTGTCCTACTGCAGGGAGTCACTGTTGTCCAGGCCCAGCCCAGTCATATCATCGTCCCTGCTGTCTCCTGATTCGTCCTCGCTGTGCCCGCCGATTATCACTTGCTGCACGGCCAGCGTGGCGCCGTCTGAAGTCAGGCTCTGGAGACCCTCCACACTCATTGTCACCATGGTGCCTGGGGAACAGGCAACCAGGAGAGGACACATCAGCGACATTACATTTAGTCTCTTATTGAGAAAGAAGTTGCTTTACCAGGAGAGCCTTGACTTTGCCTTGTGACTGAATTCGCCTTGTGGCTATCATTCCCAATAGAGTAAGCTCTCTTGTGCCTAGTTGCTTTAAAAACAAGTATAGCCAACAGCTCTAGCAACTCGCAATACACAGTAGTGCTGATCCAATGAGCAGTGTAGCAAGCCAGTAGCCATATGTACCGTCTGCCATCTGGACCTGTTGTTGGGTCATCCCCGTGGCGATGGAGTCAGGCCAGAAACGCTGTAGCGGCCGGTTCGGAAGCGGTTTCTTTGTTTTGGCCGTCTCCGAAGAGCTGGCGTCAAGCATGGGCTGCAGGATCCGCCTCCGCGCATTGATGAACCTGAACGGAAGGAGAGATTGGACCCATCATGAGAAGGGGAACGAGTGTTGACCAATCACTTAAGGGAATTGAAGAGTTTGAAACATTACTTGAGGTTCCCTTTAAGAGAAGTCGTTCTGTCATTTCATGCACTTAGGTGGTTATTCATGGTAGTATGGCATGGGTTCATGTAACTCACCAGTTGTTGACCTGGAGGAGGCTCAGGTTAGTTTGGGTAGCGATCTGCTTCTTCTCATCCTCTGTGGGGTATGGGTGCTATGGAAACAAAACAATTAAATATAACAGTAATTACGTAGGGCAAGATTAAAACACTGCAAGCCAACCAAATCCCAGAATCATTCCAGGTTGTAACCCATAGAGTTGGCCTGTGTTCTACTCACCCCGATGTGCTGGAAGAGCCAGGAGCGCATGACGTTGGTCGCTTGTTTGGGAAGGACGCCACGCTTGTTCTTGGACGAGCTGTCGTTGTGGCCGAAGAAGCTCAGGTCCTGGTTGAGCTGCAGCTGAAGCTGCAAGAGAGGCGGTTACATTAGCACACTCTTCAGCAGGCAGTAAATGTCAACCTTTTATGTTTTAGTCCAGACAGATGTCTTACCTGTGTGTTCTGAATGTGTACAGTCTGGGGAGAGAGTGTCTGTGACACCAACTGACCCTGTGAGTTGACTACTGTGACAGGCTGGTACACTGCGCCACCTGGAGGACACGCACACGTAAGGGCTGCAAACAGACCACTTTAAACTGCAGGTACAGAGAAAGACTGAAAACAGCTGGTACACTAACAGTCCCATTGAGCTGATGGCGGTGAGCAGTGGTGGTTGGTGTCTGAGGGTACCGGTGGTTGTTGTATGCCAGGGTGACATACCTGCCATAACCTGTATGGGGTTGACTGTTACGTTGCCTTGCCGCAGGGCTGACGCTGCCACCACAATCCCCTGGGGACTGAGGGTTCCTTTGAAAGAGCTGGAGGTCTGCACAACACACACAGGTGAGTTAAACACTATTCCGCCATGGGGCGGTAGGGTAGCCTAGTGGTTAGAGCGTTGGACTAGCAACCAAAAGGTTGCAATTTCAAATCCGTTCAGTCATTGAAAATAAGAATTTGTTCTTAACTGACTAAATAAAGGTAAACTGAGCCTTCATTTTTTTGTTTTTTTTTACCTTATCAGGTGTACATGCTACATAGGGTGTGTCTGTGGTGGGTGTATAGCACGAGTGTACGGTGGTATGTACAGTGGGGGCAAACAAGTATTTAGTCAGCCACCAATTGTGCAAGTAATCTCCCTCGATCTGGGGCTCCACGTAAGATCTCACCCCGTGGGGTCAAAATGATCACAAGAACGGTGAACAAAAAACCCAGAACCACACGGGGGGACCTAGTGAATGACCTGCAGAGAGCTGGGACCAAAGTAACAAAGCCTACCATCAGTAACACACTACGCCGTCAGGGACTCAAATCCTCCAGTGCCAGACGTGTCCCCCTGCTTAAGCCAGTACATGTCCAGACCCGTCTGAAATTTGCTAGAGAACATTTGGATGATCAAGAAGAAGATTGGGAGAATGTCATATGGTCAGATGAAATCAAAATATAACTTTTTGGTAAAAACTCAACTCGTCGTGTTTGGAGGACAACGAATGCTGAGTTGCATCCAAAGAACACCATACCTACTGCGAAGCATGGGGGTGGAAACATCATGCTTTGGGGCTGTTTTTCTGCAAAGGGACCAGGACGAATGATCCGTGTAAAGGAAAGAATGAATGG
This sequence comes from Oncorhynchus tshawytscha, assembly GCF_018296145.1. Classification (NCBI taxonomy): domain Eukaryota; kingdom Metazoa; phylum Chordata; class Actinopteri; order Salmoniformes; family Salmonidae; genus Oncorhynchus; species Oncorhynchus tshawytscha. The sequence goes on along the minus strand of NC_056454.1, from coordinate 17,061,906 downwards.
GGCCATGTATCGTGAAATTTTGAGTAAAAACCTCCTTCCATCAGCAAGGGCATTGAAGATGAAACGTGGCTGGGTCTTTCAGCATGACAATGATCCTAAACACACCGCCCGGGCAACGAAGGAGTGGCTTCGTAAGAAGCATTTCAAGGTCCTGGAGTGGCCTAGCCAGTCTGCAGATCTCAACCCCATAGAAAATCTTTGGAGGGAGTTGAAAATCCATGTTGCCCAGCAACAGCCCCAAAACATCACTGCTCTAGAGGAGATCTGCATGAAGGAATGGGCCAAAATACCTGCAACAGTGTGTGAAAACCTTGTGAAGACTTACAGAAAACATTTGACCTCTGTCATTGCCAACCAAGGGTATATAAAAGTATTGAGAGAAACTTTTGTTATTGACCAAATACTTATTTTCCACCATAATTTGCAAATAAATTCATTAAAAATCCTACAATGTGGTTTTCTGGATTTTTTCCCCCCCTCATTTTGTCTGTCATAGTTGAAGTGTACCTATGATAAATTACAGGCCTCATCTTTAAGTGGGAGAACTTGCACAATTGGTGGCTGACTAAATACTTTTTTGCCCCACTGTGTGTGTGTGTGTGTGTGTGTGTGTGTACCTGGGTCTTGGTGGGAGAGTAGCCCTGTCCAGGTGAGTAGGGGCTGCCAAGCTCTCCACTCAGCATGGTCTCGCTGTTCATCTTGGTCTTGAGGCAGGCGATGTAGCGGCTGCAGAAGTCTTTACAAAGGTCACTCACCTTCTCCAGCTCGAGCAGGTGGATCCGCAGCACCTGGATGGCCTTCACCATCTGGAGTCAAAGGTGAGGGAGGAGGAGTTAGCAGAAGCAAGGACGTTTGCACTAGAAATGGCATGTATGTTGTCTGTAGTGTTACGTAGTACATTCATAATTCCACTAGTAGCTACTTTGGTATAAGGCCTTTGTCATGCTGTGTGTGTGTAATGTGTACCCAACTTGCTTTATTAACCCTTTGACATGAAACAGTAGCTCACTTTGATGCGCTCAATACGGAAGTGGTCCAATGAAGCGGATGCTAAGATACAGGACTGTTTCGTTAGCACAGACTGGAATATGTTCCAGGATCCATCTGATATCATTGAAGATTTTCCACATCGGTCCCCGGTTTCATTAATATGTGCAACGACGACGTCGACCCCAGTGACCAACCAGAAGCCATATCCCAACCATATTCCATATCCCAACTAGAAGCCATGGACTACAGGCAACATCCGCACTGAGCTAAAGGCTATAGCTGCCGCTTTCAAGGAGTGGGACACTAATCCGGACACTTATAAAATGGGATTGCGTTTATAAATGGTATCATCCCTCCCACAAACTCCACTGGCCCCCAGTTCAATATATGATCATCTTCAAATTGCTTAGGCTCACCTACAGAGCACTAAATGGACTGGTGACCACATACCTTACTGACCTCCTGCACCCCTACACTCCCACCTGTTCACTGTGCTCCTCTGACACTGGCCTCCTCACCATCCCTCGCTAGTCTAGTTCACTTACATGGGTAGTCTGTCATGTTTAGTGTTCTCCATGCGCAGTCTCATGTTTACTGTACTTTTATACACAATGCATTCGGAAAGTGTTCAGACCCCTTGACTTTTTCCAAATTTTGATACCTTTTTCCACATTTTGTTACATTATTCACATCAATCTACACAATATAACCCCCAATGACGAAGCAAAAACAGGTTTAGACATTTTAGGAAATGTTTTTTAAAATGTTTATAATGAAATGACATTTACATAAGTATTCAGACCCTTTACTAAGTACTTTGTTGACGCACCTTTGGCAGCGATTACAGCCTCAAGTCTTCTTGGGTATGACGCTACAAGCGTGGCACACCTGTATTTGGGGTTCCTCTCAAGCGCTGTCAGGTTGGATAGAGGGCGTCGCTGCACAGCTATTTTCAGGTCTCTACAGAGATGTTCCATCAGGTTCAAGTCCAGGCTCTGGCTGAGTCACTCAAGGACATGCGGAGACTTGTCCCGACGCCACCTCTACGTTGTCTTGGCTGTGTGCTTAGGGTGATTGTCATGTTGGAAGGTGAACCTTTGCCCAAGTCTGAGGTCCTGAGTGCTCTGGAGCAGGTTTTCATCGATCTCTGTATTTTGCTCTGTTCATCTTTCCTTTGATCTTGACTGGTCTCTCAGTCCCTGCTGCTGAAAAACATCCCCCCCCCAGCATGATGCTGCCACCACTGTAGGAATGGTGCCAGGTTTCCTCCAGATGTGACACTTGCCATTTAGGCCAAAGAATTCAATCTTGGTTTCATCAGACCAATCTTGTTGCTCATGGTCAGAGTCCTTTTGGTGCCTCTTGGCAAACTCCCAGCGGCCTGCCATGTGATTTTTACTGAGAAGTGGCTTCCGTCTGGCCACTCTACCATAAAGGCCTGATTGGTGAAGTGCTACAGAGATGGTTGTCCTTCTGGAAGGTTCTACCATCTCCACCGATGAATACTACAGCTCTGTCAGTGACCATCTGGTTCTTGGTCACCTCTCTGACCAAGGCCCTTCTCCTCCGATTGCTCAGTTTGGCCAGACGGCCAGTTCTAGGAAGGGTCTTGGTGGTTCCAAACTTCTTCCATTTAAGAATGATGGAGGCCACTGTGTTCTTGGGGACCTTCAATGCTACAGAAATGTTTTGGTACCCTTCCCCAGATGGGTGCTATTGACACAATCCTGTCTCGGAGCGCTACAGACAATTCCTTCGAACTCATGGCTCGGTTTTAGCTCTGACTTGCACTGTCAACTGTGGGACCTTTATATAGACAGGTGTGTGCCTTTCCAAATCATGTCCAATCAATTGAATTTACCACAGGTGGACTCCAAGTTGTATAAACATCTCAAAGATGATAAATGGAAACTGGATGTCGCTGAGCTCAATTTCGAGTCTCCTAGCAACAGGTCTGAATAGTTACCTAAATAAGGTATCTGTATTTTTAATACATTTGCAAAAAAAGTAAACGGTTTGCTTTGTCATTATGGGGTATTGTGATTGACAATGATTTTTGTTTAATACATTTTAGAATAAGGCGGTAACATTACAAAATGTGGAAAAAGTCAAGGTCTGAATACTTTCCGAATACACTACTTTAATAAATGGGATTTTATTGCTTTTTATCCTACTGATTTTATTGTGTATGTAAAGGGACTTTGGGTGTTGTGAAAAGTGTTTAAAATAAAATGTATTTATTATTATAAGAAATCCCACTAAGACCTCTGACGAGCCATCATTCAAAACGTCAATACAGGACTAAGATCGAATGCTACTACCCCGCTCTGACATTCGTCGGATGTTGCAGAACTTGCTTACAAAGAGAAACCCAACCGCGAGCTGCCCAGTGACGCAAGCCTACCAGACAAGCTAAATTGCTTCTATGCTCGCTTCGGGGCAAGCAACACTGAACCATGCAGAAAGCACTAGCTGTTCCGGACAAGTGTGATCTCATTCTCTGTAGCCAATGTGAGTAAGACCTTTTTTTAAACGGGTCAACATTACAAGGCTGGTCGGGCCCAGACAGATTACTAGAATGCATACTCAGAGCGTGGCTGACCCCGTCTGTAATACCTACATGTTTCAAGCAGACCACCTTAGTCCCCTGTGCCCAAGAACGCCAACGGTAACCTGCCTAAATGACAACCACACCGTAGCACTCACATTTTGTAGCCATGAAATGCTTTGAAAGGTTGGTCATGGCTCACATCAACAGTCATCCAAGACACCCTGGACCCACTCCAATTTGCATACCACTCTAACAGATCCACAGATAACGCAATCTCTATTACACTCAACACTGCCCTCTCCCACTGGGACAAGAGGAACACATGTGAGAATGCTGTTAATTGACCACAGCTCAGCATTCAACACCATAGTGCCCCCCAAGCTCATCACTAAGCTCTGTACCCTGGGACTGAACACCTCCCTCTGCAACTGGATGCTGAACTTTCTGACAGCATAGGCAAGAACACATCTGCCACACTGAGCCTCAGGGGTGTGTGTGCTTAATAGTGCTGAGTGATTTTAACCAATGAAAAAAAAAATCAATTAAAAAGTTAAAACTGACCGATGTCGGTTCAATTATTTGAATTTCGTTTCGTTCAGTTATTTTCTTTCTCCGGGAGCTCAATGCGCACATTTTCTCTAGAGAATAAATCCGATCAAGCCTGAACTGTGCCATGTAGTATGAAGTTGTAGTTTCCAACAGGCCAATATTCTACATAATTACCAAGTTTTCTGTGCTAAACTAACTGCAATGACCATAATCCAACGCCGCCTACTTGTCCAGTCTAGTAATTTTACTCCTACGTTAGGTTAATGTGCTGTCACTACCATCATGGGACATTTGATTTAGTCTGTGTTTCAGCATTCAACCCACATAATGCATAGTACATTTAATGTAAAAACAAATTTGAAACAAAAACCATGATTCTGTCTTAATAATTGAACAGAAATCGAACAGACCTCAAACACTAATCGCTCAGCACTAGTGCTTAGTTCACTCTGTACTCACTGTTCACCCAGGACAACAACCTATCCCTCAACAGCAAAACAAAAGTAGATCATTGTAGACTACAGGAAATGGAGGGCCAAGCCTGCTCACATCCACTTCGGCAGGGCTGTAGTGGAGTGGGTCAAGAGCTTCAAGTTCTTCTGTGTCCACATCACTAAGGAATTATCACGGTACAAACAAAGACGGAGAACTCGGGAGACTGAAAAGATTTGGCATGGGCCCTCAGATCCTCAAAAAGTTCTACAGCTGCACCATTGAGAGCATACTGACTGGCTGCATCACCGCTTGGTATGGAACTGCTTGGCATCCGACTGCAAGGCGTTAGAGGGTATTGCGAACGGCCCAGTACATCACTGGGCCAATCTCCCTGCCATCCAAAACCTCTATACCAGGCGGTGTCAGATGAAGGCCCTAAAAATTGTTAGACTCCAGCCACCGAAGTCAGTGTTCTCTCGGTACCAATGTACAAAGTTTGGAACCAACAAGACCCTGAACAGCTTCTGCCCCAAGACATAAGACTGATAGTTTGTTTAATGGTTAACCATCTCTTTTCTCTCTACCTTGTTGGGAAGGGCCTGAAAGTAAGCATTTTACTGTTTGTCTACAGCTGCTGTTTATGTGACAAATAAAATGTGATTTGACATTCAATGTGTCAATTGCAGATATTTTGTGAATAGTGTCACTAGAGGTCATAGTGATGCAAAATCATTCAGAGTATTGACAGCAGACGAGGAAGCTGACCAGTTTGTCGAGGTCAGGATCCTCGCTGAAGAATGCTTTGCCCTCTTTCTCCTGGCTGCAGACAAAGTTCTCGATATCCACGTCAAAGCTGGCTGACGTGATGCAGTCTGAGCCCTGTGTCGACTGCTCACATTTCTCAAAGAGCAGGGCCAGGAGAGGAAACAAGGGATGCCTGCCACACACACAAAGAAAAACATTACCAAATTGCTACTATCTACAGTTGTCACATGTTGCCATTTCTACCCCATACTTTTATTTAGGTAGGGCACATAAGCCCGATCATCGTAGACTGCCATCGTCACTAACATTATCCTGATTAAAAGTAGTTGAGGGGGTCGCTTGACTAAAGTTTTGGCAGGGGGCCAACAGTCAGGAGATGTACCGGTAAATGGAGGCCTTATCTACATCAAAGGGTGTCTGGGGTTCAGTGGGGGCAGGGCTGGAGGCTGCAGCCAACCTTTCCTCACTGAACTTCTGATCATGATCAGCATCACTCTCCTTCTGCTCCACACCCTGCATGAGGAGAGGAGAGATGACAGCAAAGTAAGGCGCAATAGTGGTGGACAGGTAAAGCTCAGAACCCTTCCTCAACAATAAGGCATGAGAAGATTGGAAATGCCAACAAGACCAATAGGTTTAGGCACTGAAAATTATCATAATAAAATGCCATTTACCAGACGCTTTTATCCAAAGCGACTTAGTCATGCGTGCATACATTTTACATATGGGTGTCCCAGGAATCAAACCAACTATCATGGCCTTGTAAGCACCATGTTCGACCAACTGAGCTACAGAGGACCACTGAGTACTTCAGTACAAAATGGAAAGGATATAGCCTATCTTAACAATTCTAAAATTGGTGGATGATGCAGAAGTGTCCTGGCCATGGCAGTATCTCTTTGGTCAGTGCCAGAATAGAAAGATGGGTGGTGGCATATATTTAACTGTTATTGATAGCCATGCCAAGCTTTAACTTGTGCTGCTTTATTCAGATTGTCAGTCACATTCATTGATTGGAAGCCAACTTGCTCCACCTCTTCTGCTTTTACACCATGACTTTGAAAGCAAATGCACTAAAAATACTTTTTTCCTAGAGCTGAAAAATTCATACCCCTTGACTTTTTCCACATTTTGTTGATACAGCCTGAATTTAAAATGGATTGAATGTAGATGTCACTGATCTACATTCAATACCCCATAATGTAAAACTAGAATTGTGTTTTTAGACATTTTTACAAATTACTAAAAAGTGAAAAGCTGAAATGTCTTGAGTCAATAAATAGTCATCCCTTTTATGGCAAGTCTAAATAACTTCAGGAGTAAAAATGTGCTTAACAAGTCAGATAATAAGTTGCGTGGATTCACTGTGTGCAATAATAGTGTTTTTTTTTTTGAATGACTACCTCAACAATGTACTGTGTGCACATACAATTATCTGTAAGGTCCCTCAGTCAAACAGTGAATTTCGAAGAGGTTCAACCATAAAAACCAGGGAGGTTTTCCCAATGCCTTGCAAATGTTTATTTCATTTTTTAAATTGAACCTTTATTTAACTAGGCAAGTCAGTTAATAAGAATAAATTCTTATTTACAATTACGGCCTACCCCGGCCAAACCCTAACGACGCTGGGCCAATTGTACACCGCCCTATGGGACTCCCAATCACGGCCAGTTGCGATACAGCCTGGAATCGAACCAGGGTCTGTAGTGACGCCTCTAGCACTGACATGCAGTGCCTTAGACCGCTGCGCCACTCGGGAAGGGCACCTATTGGTAGATGGATAAAAAAGCATCTTTAATATCCCTTTGAGCATGGTGAAGTTATTAATTACATTTTGGATGGTGTATCAATACACTCAGTCACTACAAAGATACAGGCAACCTTCCTAACTCAGGTGACAGAGAGGAAGGGAACCACTCAGGGATTTCACCATGAGACCAATGGTGATCTTAAACCAATTACAGAGTTAAATGGCTGTGATTGGAGAGAACTGAGGATGGATCAAAAAATGTGTAGTTACTCCACAAAACGAACCTAAATGAGAGTGAAAAGGAAGCATGTACAAATATAAAAATATTCCAAAACATGCATCCTGTTAGCTATTAGGTACTAAAGTAATACTGCAAAACATTTGGCAAAGAAATGAACTTTTTGTCCGAAATACAAAGCATTATGTTTGGGGCAAATCCATCAATGATGGTCTGCTTTCCAACAGACACTGGGAGACAAATCCACCTTTCAACAGGATAATAACCTAAAACGCAAGGCCAAATAGAGTTGCTTACCAAGACGACATTGAATGTTCCTGAGTGGTCTATTTACAGTTTTGACTTAAATGGCTGTCTAGCAATGATCAACTTCCAACTTGACAGAGCTTGAAGAATTTAAAAAAAGAATAAAATGGGCAAATATTGTACAATCCTGGTTTGTAAAAGCTCTTAAGAGACTTACCGAGAAAAACACACAGCTGTAATCTCTGCCGAAGGTGATTCTAACATGTATTGACAGGGGGTTGAATACTAATCAAAATGTTTTATTTTCCATTAATTACAAAATAATTAATTTTTCTTCCACTTTGACCTTGTATTTGGTGTAGATCATTGACAAAAAGGACTAAAACAATTTTAAATCCCACTTTGTAACACAATGTGAATAGAGTCAAGGGGTGTGAATACTTTCTGAAGCCACTGTATATCCATCTCCTTGCCCATACATTTTGCAATACTAGTCATTCTAAATCCATTAATGACTCCATTAATGATACTTTGCCATTAACTGACCGATTAAAAATGTCAATTATCATCTCAAGAACTTCAAATCTTCCCTTCACCCACCCTTGTGGTTTTAGGCAGGTTTAAGTAGGCCTCAAATCGGAGCCTCAGACTAAATTTGTCCTTCTGACCCACCTGCTGCTCTCTCTTTGTGTACTTGTCCATGGAAACTGATTGGGCAGCCATCATATTCACTGCAGACGCCACAAACACTGAAGCATTATAAGGATGTGGAGAGTTGGCGGACCTAGAAAGAGACATAAACCCACACATTTTTGAGAAGTAAAGACTATTACTGTATCAATGATGATGAATTATGATTATTCTAATGCAGGGCAAATATGAAAAACTGACTTCTAATTACAATGGTAGTACTGATATTGTATTGTGAATAGAGTAGGGTTGTGGTGGGAGAAAGTTGTTGCGCTTCAGTGAAAATCTATTTGAATGGTACATGTAAATAGTTTTTCCTTCTGACAGAACAAATGCTATTAACATTTGATCGTTGTGATAGTCTAAATACCATAACATTCCACTTTTATACTTGGCTAAATGTCCATATTTCAATGAATGGAGCATTGCAAATCTTGATTGCTCTGACAGAGGTGGTCTTCTACTTTACTTCAATACCATAAAACTATATAATCCAGCTGTCTATTTGACTGTACCGTCTGTGTTCAAAGAGAATGGGACAACATGCATCCATCTCATGTCTCCATCCAGATGAAAGGCATTTGATTAGGGGAACACAATGTATCGAGTTTATTCACTTCCATTCGAATGTTTTGTTCACGTTTAACTTGTGTTCAGCAACATACCATACAATGTAGCGAATTGACAAGAAAGCGATGAAGGTCAAACATATCCGTCTATCATAATTCATGTTTACACACCCACCATGTTGAACTGACTTGCTTTTCTCATTACCGTGCTGGCGGCAACAAAGCTAGTTTGTAGGTGGTTAGGTAGCAAGCAAGGATCGGATTAGCTGTAAACCATGTGTAGGAAGACGGTCGAGTGAGAATTCAGTCGAGAAAATTCCATTTTTGAGAACGTTAGCTACATAGAAAATGTTTACCTCTTCATATCCAGATTGTACGGTCGCTGGATGAAATACCACGCTGTAGCTATAGTAGGTCATTTACGAAAACAGCGAACGTAGCTAGGTCAGTAACGTTAGCTAATACATTTGTTTTATTTGACAGTCTTTTCGAAAACAACCTCAAACTTATGTCAACTATAATATGCATCACCCCCTCTACGGCCGAGACACCCACTGAAGCATCCTTGTTTTAAACGTAGGTTGACCACATTTACTCAAACGTAGCTAGCAGAAGTGCCATATTTATCAGCGGCGTTTGCTACGGATTCGCTAGCTAGCCGCGCGGGATAACAAACTGTTAGCTTAATGAAGTGCATATACACGCCTAGTTCATCCAATGTGTATGTACATTGTATTTCAGTATTATTACTGTTAATGTGTAAATATGTCTCTTTAATTTTAGATGGTTGTAAAATCCTGCCCACAACAGTCAAGCAAGCAAGGAACAGATGCCCTTCCCTTCCCCATTCGCACTTCTACGGATGGGGATAACGCTGGGGCCTCTCATCTAGCTCTCGCCCTTTATTTTCCAGAATCCTTCTCCGCCCAGAACGAGGACATATTTTTTCCTCTTGTAGATTTGCATCTTCCTTGGCCCCGGCCATCTATTCACTGACAAATAAACTCCACTGGCCTGGCTGTGTCCCTAGCTTTAGCCCTAGGCATTTTTCCTTTGCGTCCCAGATTGTTTGATTGATAGGGAACAGAAAAACACGATTTTGAGTGACAGCTTACCTGAGTGCCAATCTTCGTCACACTGACAAGCGGCTGCAGCAATGGGGACTCGCAGTTGTCGCGCTGCGTCATCGCGTCTGGTCACGCAGGGTCATTTACTCATGAATATTTATAAAGTGGGAGTCGTCGTCTGGTGTGCCTTTTTCCTCGACCATAGAATCTAGGCACGCGGCTGGTAGCATACAAGGCTAAATCTAAACCACTGCTGCTCTCTAGTTTTGTTCAATCCAAAATTAAAAGCCCGTATACCAATTACATTAATGTAATTAACTTGTCATTTACCAATACCCATCCTCCTCCCACATCAGTGGGTATTATTACACAGAAGATCCATTCTTCTATGATGTGTATTGATTGTAATGCTGTGATTAGGTCATGTGTACTGTACTTTCAGGCCCAAAGTCATTCGGGAGTAATTCAAATAGACCGTAGAGTAAAAACATTTGCATGCACAGCACTATTCAAATGACCCCTAAGGTTAATCCCAGAAAATAAGAAATGTTAGATATTTTCTAACTTTATACAAGAGAAAAACCTCAAACATTACACAAATGTCAAAGCCTCATATCCCTTTCGTGTAGTTTAATATCATACATTTCCTATAACAATTGCAAGCACGTCTTAGGGATCGTAAAGTAGAGGGGGAAATAATTCTTAAGACACCCGGGGCAGGTATGTTGGGCAGTGGGATCAGAGACATGGTGTCTGGGGATATGGGGTTGGGGTGATGTGGCCTGGTGTCCAGGCAGGCTGGGCCATCTCAGTGTCTAGGGGAGGGTCTGCCGGAGGAGGGCTGGGGCAGACGGTACTTGGCCATCTCCAGGTCCAGGTCTGCGAAGGTGTAATGGTTGTAGTTGTGGTGCTGGAGGTTCTTGTAAGTACTGTTGTCGAAAGACTCGGGGGCTGGCGCTGGAGGTGCCGCTGCCGCCTCTTAAGGGGTTAGAACACAAAAACGGCTATAAGAGAAAGCACAGTAATATAGGTAACCTGGCTGACCAAGGGGCTGGAGTTCAGAAAAATAAAACCATAACTCAAAAAGATAGAAATAAGCAGTTTGCTGAATTAGTGAATCCCTTTTGGTTTTAGAGTCTTATTCACAACCCTATCAACCATCAAAACCTAGCAGAAAAACAGCACAGTGCTCCCTCCAACCCATTGTGTAAATCAAATTGAAGGCTGACTGGGGTACTGCAGGCTACCATTACAAACAAAATTCCTTAACTTGCTCTGTGTGGGATTTTAAAATAAATCCGATCAAGAAGCAATTATTGGCACCAGGATTGTCTTCGAAATGTTGTTTTATTTACACTAAGACTGCCATTTTTTCCATTCACTATAACGGGGGATCCTGTTTTCTGCAAACAATGCCTGCAGTACCACAGTCAGCCTTGAACATTCATGGCTTCAAATGAGAGGGGGCAGTTGTTCTCCCCTAGCTGGGCCAAAGTTTGTATTTAAACTATTTCGAAGATACTGTTGGATTTTCCAAACTCGCCACACTCTTGCCAAAGAGGTAGGCTCAAACTGCTCATGATAGCATATGCACAGATCAAATACAAGGCATGAACTCTGATTAAGGTGTTTACATGTGCCAATAATGAAAATAAATTCCTACAAAATAAGGGTAAAGTGTTCACATGACTAATGCCAAACTATTGCCATAATCAGTTTAATATCTAATTATTAGTGTGCATGTAAATATACTAGACAAAAGAGTGAGGGGGGAGGAAACAGAGCAGGATTAGTTTACTGCCATTTTTTTGTTTTGTGAGAAAATATCCAAATGTGAGCCTGTAAAATAACATGTATCGCAGCATCTTTTAAAAATATACAGTAACAATGATGGTGTGGGGTTAAAGTGTGCAGAAGACAAGGAACACCTCAATCTGCACAATGCAGGCAAGGCAATATAAAATAAAATACATTGCTATGTAATTAACATTCTATATGCAAATATAGATCCTGAGTCCCAACTGGGAACCATCAGTGCAGAGGTAAATGCAAGTAGAGCCGAGTTGAAACGCAGCATTTAACGCAAACATGCGTCATGCATTTGGCTGAAGTAGCCAAAATGATCGTGTGAAATGAGTCTACTTTCACTTTAAGAATTTTGCATTACACATGGCAAGAATACTAGCTAGAGCAAATTAAATGGCATAATAAAATGACTGGGAGAAAAAAAACAAAGCAAAAGTACTTATGTTAGGCACTTTAGAGTATTAACATTCAACAGTATGTGTTATGAAAAACAACATTTAGAAGAAATATAGCCATCTGTGGTTGGAAAGTTCCACAGAGGAGAGAAATAAAAGGGTTTTATGGAGGTGTGGTGTATACCCTCAGAAGCCTCAATCGGTACTGCATCAACCAGGGCCTCTGCAATCAGCTCCTCTCCTGCTTCAGTCACAACAAGGGTGGTGTCTACCAGCTCCTCCTCCGCAGCTTCATCTACCAGCTCCTCTGCGGCAGCTTCAACTGGGGCAGCTTCAGCAACAGCCTTGGCTGGTGCAGCTTCTGCTGCAGCTTCAACGGGGGCTCCCGATGCAGCTTCAATAGGATTTCAGCGTCAACTTTTACAGAGGCAGCTTCAGATACTTGTTCTACTGCTCCTTGAGCCTTGTTGGCAGCTTCCATGACAGCTTCTGGAGTGGCTTCTACTGCAGCCGCGACTTCTGGAGTTGTCACTTCAACCTCTGGGGCAGCAGCGATCTTAGGGGCAGAGTCTACCAGCTCCTCAGAACTTGCAGCAGGGGCAGTTTCAGGGGCAACCTCCACGGCAGCTTCAGCTGGGGCTGCTTCCTGGACTGGAGCGGGGTCAACCAGCTCATCACTTGCAACCACTAGTGTGGTCACGTGAACCTCTTTCGGCTACAACTTCTGTTTCTTTTTCCTTATCTTCAGTAACGGAATCCAGAGTCACTGCAAGTGTAGCCACTCGCACAGCTTCAGCAGTGGCCGCAAATAAATCTACTAGGATTGCTGGTTTTACCTTTGATTTCACTTCAGACTTGTCGGAGTCTGAGGAGGACGATTCAGCCGATGGGGCTCTGGGTTCAGTGGAGGCAGCAGCAGCCACTCCGGGTGGTTCTGCAGAGAATGTCTTCTGGCGCGGGAGCTTCAGAACATACAGTAAAAACAATCTCAGCGACAGGGGGAGCAGCATCCACGATTCAGTGGCAACATCGATTACAGGTGAGGCAAAATCGATGGGAGCAGCAATGTTAGCGACTGGGGCAGGTTTGGCGTCAGCCTCCGCTTCAACTGGGGCCTCTGTCACGACTGCTTCAATGGCAATAGCATGGGTGACTGCTGTGGCCTCAGGACTGGTGCAGCGGCTTCTACTACTGGTGTTTCTGGTGCTGCAGCGTCCTCTGCTAAAGGAGCTGCAGTCTCTGCAACACTCTTAGAAGCAGGAGCAGCCACCTCAACGACTGGGGAACTACAGCGACAGCAGGACTAGCCATTTCTTCGGCCACAGCAGTTCTACAGGCGTAGCTTCGGCATGGCTTGTGGAAATGGGAGCTGGTTCTGCAGATGTGGAAGCTGCAACTACTATTGTTTCGGCAGTGACAGGGCTAGCCACTGTTTCGATTTCACCTAGAGCCTGTGCTGGGAAAAGTCCTGAGGCTGAAAGCTTAACGGGAAGGCAAATGTGGTCTTGTAGGCTAGTAGTGCTGCCCTCTCTTCTGAGGCCTCTAGGGCTGAGCAAATGGTACAGGTTACATAAAACTACCAATACCAAACAACATACAGAAAACTCACCTAACCCCAATGCTTCTGTAGAACTACAGAAATACAATTGGCTTTAGAAAATGGTCATGATTTATCTGTAAGATTCCAGGAATTTGGTCATTGGAGTAAGTTTGTTGGCACATAGTTTGAATCATGGAGATAATCCAAGTGTGGGCTATACCAGAGAAAGAAATGTCATTCAGGTTTAGCTACTCAGGGGAAAATAAGAAGGACCTAGCAATGGCATATAACGTAAACCAGTATTTCCCAACTCCAGTCCTCGAGTACCCAAATAGCACACATTTTACCCCAGACAAACACACCGGAGTCAACCTGTCAACTAAGTTAATCATTAAGCTGAATCAGGTGAGTTTGTATGGGGCTACAACAAAAAATGTGTGCTGTTGGGGGTTATTGAGCGCAGGAGTTGGGAAAAATTGACATAAACAAAAACCTGTGCTCTTACTTGCAGCCTTTGCCTTTTTAGCTTTCTTTGGCTCCTCCACCTTGGTGCAGAACGCAGCCACAGAGGGGCACCTCAAAAGGACCCAGCTCTCTCGCTGGAGAGCCTGCACAGAAATAAATGCATTCCATTGTAAATGCAGCGTTCATTAGCCTTGGTGTAAGTCTATTTCTGCCCTCCTTATGGAATTGTCATGCTGACCATGTATGGCTTGACAAACATATCTGGGACCAGCCTAAGCACCCGTGCCCTGGCTCAGTTATTTAATGTGTTACCTAGCTATCATAATGAGCACGTATTTTTTTATTATGTATTGTAAAATGTCATCACTATAATTTACGTCTAAATAAAAAAGCCATAGGTACAGCCAAGTCTCAAAACTTCAGCTAGTTAACAAGCAGTCCAGCTCAGGTCAACAGGACCGGCGAAGTCGGTTGTTTAACAACATTTTTTGGGGCTACGTTGATTACAAACCAATCATCTAACGAATAAGTTATTTCTGATATTACAACTGAAGAACAACATATTTAGTCAATAACCAAAACATTTTACCTTGAGAGACCCCAGTCGTCCTAGCCAAAGTAAGGAAGTCGCCATTTTGGTGCTCCCTCTATTATTTTCCGTGGGGAAACAAAAGACGTGTACATACACATCATTGGCGTCTTTTCTTTTTTTCCTGTGTTTTTTAAAATTTAAATGGCGGATAGTGTAAATCCATTACACTATGTGATTCAAAACGGGGAAAAATACTAATAAAATGATCCTGCCAACTAACCCTTCACTTACCAAAACCCACCATTCCACTACCTTGCTTTCTTTGGCTCCTCCGCCTTGCGCGGGTGCAGTTGCAGAGGGGCTCCTCAAAAGGCCAGAGCTCTCTTGCTGGAGAGCCTGCACAGAAATAAATAACATTCCATTGTTTTGTATTGTAAATGCAGCCTTCGTTAGCCTGGGTGTCTATTTCTGATCCTTTTCTGATCTACGCCAGGCCAACATCCACATATTGTGGCGAATAGCCTCTTAGAAACCCAATGCGCATCTCCGCTGCGTTTTCTAGATAATCCTCTGTGGAGTGGCATATACGGCGCAGTCTGAAAAACTGTCTTCTTAGAAGTCCTCTTTTTAATGGCTCAGGATGGAAGCTGTCCCCGTTAGAGTATATCTGTCCGTTACTTTTCTATACAGAGTTGTAAACAGGGTTCAATTTGATTTCTCAATCCACATATCGAGGTAATGAACACGTTGAGTGTCACATTCAATAGTGAATTTGAGATTGGGGTCAATGTCATTGAGTAGTGCCATAAAATCTGACAGCTCTTGTTCAGTTCCTTCCCATATGCAAAAAATGTCGTCAATATATCGATACCACTTCAGGACTTTATTCAAAAATGGATTTTCGTTTTCATTATTAGCAAAACGTTCTTCAAAAAGACCCACATAAAGGTTCGCATAGCTCGGGGCGAATGTGGAGCCCATCGATGTTCCATTCGTTTGGAGGTAGTATTCATCATCAAACCTAAAATAGTTACGTCAAAACATATTCTGCCAGCTTTAGAATGAAGTTTGTTGGTGGATATTCATTAGTATCTCTGTCTCCCAAATAGTGTGCTAGTGCTATATAAAGCAGGCAGTTACTGTTCGAATGAACGCTAGAATGGAAAAAACGAGTGACCTAAGCGACTGAGCGTGGTATGACCATTGGTGCCATCTCAGAAACAGCAGGCATCTTGAGCTTTTCATGCACGACAGTGTCTAGGTTTACCGAGAACGGTGCGACAAATAACATCCAGGTAGCGGCAGCTCATTGAGGTCGAAGAACAGAAAGAATCATGCAAATAACAGCGCAGTACAGAACAGCATCTCGGGACGCACAACTCGTCAGTCCTTGTCACGGATGGGCTATTTCAGCAGACTGCCACACCGGGTTCTACTCTTATCAGCTAAAAACAAGAAGCGTCTCCAATGGGTATGCTATCACCAACAATGGACAATTAGGAGTGTAAAAACATTGCCTGGTGCAACATATCCCAGCTCCTGTTGTGTCATGCTGATGGCAGTCAGGATTTGGCATAAGCAGCATGAGTCCATTACCCATCCTGTCTGGTGTCAACAGTACAAGCTGTTGGCGGTGGTGTGGGAAACGTTTTCCTGGCACACGTTAGGTCTCTTGATACCAATTGAGCAACGTTTCCATGCCCCAAATAATTCAGGCTGTCTGACCCAGTACTAGATGGGTGTCACTAATAAACTGGCCACTGATTGTGTATGGGTAGTCTCTTGACTTAAGCATTGCATGTGATGTACAATAATGACTTACAACATATCAATCCACTTTCGGATGAAACATGCAACGGAGACAAAAGTAAAACAATATGGATCAGAGTTTATTTTTCCCTTATCCAACTTAAAACATTTCTGGATCTTCATCCTATGCAAAAGCATATTTCACAGCTCAAAGTGCAGCATCAGCTTGTCCTCCAACACGTACGTCTAATACAGACTCATTTGCAAGAGAATTTCTAGATACACGGAAACAGCTGTATACCCCACAAACAAAATGAATGAACATTATTTTAGCCTTGATTAGATATAGTAGCCTACGTAATTTATTACTAGATGTCCGCTTCAAAGAACAGATTGACAGGAAAAGACAACAGAAAAGTTGATTGGTGATGTTTACTTGGGGGCAACTTCCTCCAACTTGGGCTCTGAAGAAGGAGAGAAAGGGTGTGAGATGAGAATTCTATGTAACGCTTTTTTTTTTTTTTAAAGATTCATGACCTTTATAAAACTACTAACCTGGGAACTTGAACTCTGGGAAAGCTGTGAGGTCACCACCGCCATACAGCCTCTGGAGTTTAGTCAGCTCTTCTGCCAAGTTCTTCTCATATGCAGGGCCTGCATCTACCAAACCACCACTAGCCCTGAGAGAGAAAAATAGGCCTAAACGTCAGCTTGATGACAAAGGGTGTGATTGTAAGCAAAACCGAAGCGCTAGCCACAAAAAAAAAACCTGTCACTTACGCGCTCTTTGAGGAATACTCGCGGATTGAATGCAGGAATAGCTTCTGGATGGGGTCCAGTTGAGCTGAGAGTCCAAGAAAAGACAATTATTTTCCATTCATTCACAGAAATTCCAACTATGACCATGCCCCTTTGGCTTAAACCATATGATTAAAAAAACAAATCCCATCTGTGACCTAAACCCTCATGCACAAAACAGCACCTGGGAGTGGTAGACAGTATAGCATCTACAGGGGTAAGAGAGGAAAGGATTGAGTGTGAAAGGTCTGGTAACAGGTTAAATAAGTTCTGTGTCATGCTAGGCATCACAAGTTCATAGCATCACTTGGCAGACACTGGATCTATATTTGAGATTGAGATGTCCAATTTAAATCCCTGCATAACCAATTCATGTACATAAAAAAAGGTAATAATTGACAACCTCTTCCCCTACTCATGTTTAATTCCACACACAGCAACCAAGGTGCAAACTCAAACTCACCGAGTGCATTGACCACAAAGTGGATGGAAAGTTGACATTTCCAAAGTAATCTCATTACAGCACCAAACAAATACAGAAGTGAGGGGATCAATTACAGATAACTGATATCATGCACCTCCTGGGTAAAACAAGTGCGACAAGGGAAGAGTAGGAAATCAGACCCCATTTCACAATGTAATCCGTCAGTAGCTGCCCAGAGGCAACAGACTGGCCAAAACCCTGGTTGGTTAGTATGACCATAACATTACTTTTGACAGTACACAGTAACTTTAGCATTAACCGTACAAATAATCTTTAACATAAACACGCCAAACAGTAGTTTTAATTATAAAAAAACAAAATTAGGGGCATTGAGAATCAAGTCTTTGAAACAATATTTGGTTAAGGGAATAGAGGACGAGGAAATGAGGAGCTGTGCAAATACATTAATTGGCAGGTAAATGACATCACAATAATCAAGTGAAAATAGAAAGGAGAGGCTGAGAAACAAAGATGAGGGCAGTTCAGAATTAGTGAGTGCTGGAAAAACATGGCAAAATAAAGTGCAGAAAGACACTGAGCCAAGCAGATCATCACAGATGAACCCATGAGAAAATGATGATGCATCCAGATGCATGCATCAAGGTGGTCAAAGCAGCATGGTTACAAGTTAATGCACACAATCCCAGAAGGACCACAAATACACAGAGGAGAATGGGGTTGTGTGGCTTGAGTCTACATGGCTGCAATGTAGAAATGTGGTAGTTAAGGGATAAATAGCATGGAGTAAATAAGCCCACTAAAAGAGATAAGCCAATAAGCTGCCCAATGCAAGAATGAAAAGCACTTTTGTGATTTTGGGTATCTTTACAAGTTATCCTTACAGTTATAATATATTAACATCAAATGGGAATACAAATATGACTGTTGGTAGACTGTAGGGTCCACAGAGAGGAGAGAAGGGTTTAGGGGGAGGGGGGGTGTGTATACCCTCAGACGCCTCAATCGGTACTGCATCAGCCGGGGCCTCTGCAATCAGCTCCTCTCCTGCAGCCTCTGCCACTACAGGGGAGGTGTCTACCAGCTCCTCAGTGGCAGCGTCAACGGGGGCAGCTTCAGCCACAACCTCTGCAGTAGCTTCAGCCACAAGCTCAGCTACAACAGGGGCTTCGGCTGCAGCTTCAGCGGGGGCAGCTTCAGCCACATCTTCTGCAGCAGCTTCAACTGGGTCAGCTTCTACTGGAGCCTCTGCTACGGCTTCAACATGGGCTTCAGCCGCAGCTTCAACGGGGGCAGCTTCAGCCACATCTTCTGCAGCAGCTTCAACTGGGTCAGCTTGTACTGGAACCTCTGCTACGGCTTCAACATGGGCTTCAGCCGCAGCTTCAACAGGGGCAGCTTCTGCAGGGGCAACCTCTACTGGGGATTCAGCTGCTGGTGCAACGGCTTCAGCGGGTGCAACGGCTTCAGCGGGTGCAATGGCTTCGACAGCGGGTGCGTCTTCAGTGGCAGTTTCAACAGCGGGTGTGGCAGCTTCGGCTGCAGCAGGAGTAGCAGCTTCAAAGGCAGGGGTGGCTTCAACTGCAACGGCTTCAGCTGCAACAACGGGGGCAGCTTCAGCTGCAATGGCTTCAACTGCAATGGCTTCAGCTGCAACAACGGGGGCAGCTTCAGCTGCAATGGCTTCAACTGCAATGGCTTCAACAGCGGGGGCAGCTTCAGCAGCAATGGCTTCAACTGCAATGGCTTCAACAGCGGGGGCAGCTTCAGCAGCAACAACGGGAATGGCTTCAACTGCAATGGCTTCAACTGCAATGGCTTCAACAATGGGGGCAGCTTCAGCTGCCAGAGCAGCGGCTGGAGTCGGTGCAGCGGCTTCAGCAACTGCTTCACCTGAGAGGGCAACGGTTTCTACAACTGGTGTGGCTTCGACTGCAGCGGGAGCTGCTACAGCTTCAGTGGCGGCGACAATTGGCTCTGCGGCAACTGCTTCAAAAGGTTTGAGGGTGGCAGCAAGTTCTGCTGCGGCAGCAGCTGCTGGTGTCGCGTCTTTCCTGGGAAATTCCACATATGTTCTGTGTGGGACAAGCTTCTCTATATCGAAGTATGTTTTGCCCTGGGACTTTTCTAGGACGGAGGAGGGGTGAAAACAAAGGATTTATTTACTTCTATTCATACTCTATGTAGTCTAAAAGGCTTGGACACCAACTTCTCCATACAAATGTGGACGAAACTTACCCAGCACAACATGGCTACCCCCAGAGTATTCAAGAATGTCCCTTTGCAAGACACATATGGTGACTAGACAAGTGCCAAATTTCAAGCAAGGGTACAAAAAGTGTTGTTGTAATATTAAAATGGACTGCTGGTGGCACATTAATTGGGGAGGACAGCTCAGTAATGTCTGGAATGAGCACACTTAACAGTATAAAAACACAGTTTGATACTAATCCATTCCAGACATTATTATGAACTGTCCACCTCTCACCAGCCTCCTGTGGGAGGGACGTATTAAAAACCCCAAATGTGAATCAAAGTATAGTTTCATAATTCAAGTGCTTATGTGCCACTAAACAAAAATTGGCCACTAGATAAAACTAACTTTCATTGACAATTCAACTTAAGGATACAGGTATTTGAAAAAATAACAGATTTATATGCCTATTACTGAAAGTTGAGAAATGTTGACACCTGGGGAAGGAAGACTTTAAATTCAAAATGTTCTTTCAACTTAATATATATTTTTTTAAATGGTTGAACTAGCCAAGATAATTGCTCAAATTGTGGTACAAGTAGCCTGCAAAAAAACAAATCTCTAGAAGATTCAGAATTGTAGATTTTTCAGCCTTTAGGCTCCAGGGACCCAAGAACGCTTGAGCGTCACTTTCCCTTCAGCATGTAGGCCTAGATGACTTCAGTTAGATTAACATCTTCAGTTCTTCTCCAAACATCGTCTTGACTTCTGCCAATGTCTTTGGCACCTACTGTACACAGCGTCTTTAGCATCTGAAAATTATTTAAAATGTAATCTGGGGGGGCAAACCTTTCTTCGGCAGGGTAGCCTAGTGGTTAGAGCGTTGGACTAGTAACCGTTGGACTAGAAAGGTTGCAAGTTCGAATTCCTGAGCTGACAAGGTACAAATCTGTCGTTCTGCCCCTGAACAGGCAGTTAACCCACTGTTCCTAGGCCGTCATTGAAAATAAGAATTTGTTCTTAACTGACTTGCCTAGTAAAATAAAAGGTAAACATTTTTTTTTTTAAATGCAACTTCATAATGACAGTGCTGGTCAATATTCAGTAAAGGCAGGATTATGGAGTGTTCTTGATTAGTTATGGAAAAGTTCCACAATACTTCATTTTTAAAAGTCTCACGACAAATATAAATCTTCTGGGACAAATGGAGTGGTCATGTCACAAGTGTGGTGTTTAATCAGCCAGATTGGGGTGTTTATTCAGTCTTGCCATCACTGGGTCTTCATCCTCTTCTTCCTGGGGCAACAGATTAATGCCAAACTGGGCCCTTTTATTACAGCTAAACGAAATCTCTAGATGGTTCACAGCCTAGTCTCTCACTTTGTCATGGTGTGCCAAGTATTTGACGCCTTTGTAAAATATCCAACAAAATGATGCTAAAAGGGTCAGTTTATGGAGTTAGTCAGTCTATTTGCCTAATTATACTTGTACCACAATTTGAGCACTCTCACTATGCTCAAGAATTGACATCTGCTCTAGTGATGGGAATTTGGGCTCTTTTTACTGACTCTGATCTTTGTCTCGTTCAGTCAAAATAACACATATTTAGACTCATTTCATTCATTCGAGTCCATTAATGCCCAGAGCACGCAGGACACCCTGCTGGCGAACAATGAACTAAACTTGAGTCATGATTCTACAAGCTTCTCATTCAAATGTTGCTCACCATAGGGGGCTTATTGGAGCTGTCACTTGTGACAGACTTGTAAAAGTGTGCTTAAAAACAAAGTATCGTAAAACTTTTTATTTTTTAAACTCGGAGCATGGCGACATATTTCAGCAAATAAACACCCGTTTCAAATAAACTTAGGGTCTAAATGAATTGTTTATGAGATTACCATGGACAAAGCCTCTGATTATTGCCACAGTCATTAAAAAATAAAAACACCTAACTCAAGCTAGCAGTGATGAAATCTGCAAAGCAAATTCTGTCGAGGCAACAGCCAGTCTTTTTGGAATAGATCCAAAACAGAGATGCGTGAAGTCGAACTTCAACGTTTAGGCAGTGGGCCGAAGCAAGCTATCTGCTTTAGCTTTCGAGATGATCGATCTCTGTTGAGGGAGGAGCTGGTTTTTGCATATCGTGTCTATTTATTCTGAACATATTTCCATTTGTTGGTAATGTCAATTCTTGCACATTTTTGCAAAAAAATTGCTTTTTTGTTAGAGAAAAACTTAACCGTAAACCAATCAAAATCCATATACTAGCCATGGTACTAACTCCTCCAACCACGTTATTCGTACCTA
The DNA here is from genome assembly GCF_018296145.1 of Oncorhynchus tshawytscha. Taxonomy (NCBI): domain Eukaryota; kingdom Metazoa; phylum Chordata; class Actinopteri; order Salmoniformes; family Salmonidae; genus Oncorhynchus; species Oncorhynchus tshawytscha. The sequence continues at coordinate 17,039,828 of NC_056454.1, read as the reverse complement.
AGGAAGTAGAAAGCTGGTGATAGCTCGAGAGAGACCTCTATCCGACAAACCACCATTATGTAGTCTTATATTTTCAATCTTCAAACTATTTAGTTATAGAAATGCGATACCATCAATGCAATATATAAAATGACTCCCAACATAGAACGCAGCAACCTTAGTAATGTATTTTTGTAATTTTCTACATGGTAGAATAGTAAAGACATCAAAACTATGAAATAACACATGGAATCATGTAGTAACCAAAAAAGAAATATTATAAAATATATTTTGATTTGTTTAGTAGCCACCCGTTGCCTTGATGACAGCTTTGCACAATCTTGGCATTCTCTCAACCAGCCATGTTATAAGTTCATTTGTGGAATTTCTTTCCTTAATGTATTTGAGCCAATCAGTTGTGTTGTGACAAGGTAGGGGTGGTATACAAAAGACGTACCAAAAAAACAACAAAAAAAAAACCACTTCCTTGGTTACTGCATGATTCCATATGTTACTTCATAGTTATGAAGCATTCTGCAGCGATAGGCCATCCCATCTGGTTTGCGCTTAGTGGGAAAATCATTTATTTTTCAACAGGACAATGATGCAAAACACACCTCCAGGCTGTGTAAGGGCTATTTGACCGAGAAGGAGAATGATTGAGTGCTGCATCAGATGACCTGGCCTCCACAATCACCCGACCTCAACACAATTGAGATGGTTTGGGATGAGTTGGACCGCAGAGTGAAGGAAAAGCAGTCAACAAGTGCTCAGCATATGTGGGAACTCCTTCAAGACTGTTGGAAAAGCATTCCAGGCGAAGCTGGTTGAGAGAATGCCAAGAGTGTGCAAAGCTGTCAAGGCTGGTCAAGGGTGGCTACTTTAAAGAAAATATATTATTAAAATATATCTAAAATATATTTTTATTTGTTTAACACTTTTTTTGGTTACATCATTCCATGTGTTATTACAGAGTTTTGATCTATTCACTATTATTCTACAATGTAAAAATAAAAGAAAAACCCTTGAATGAGTAGGTGTGTCCAAACTTTAACTGGTACTGTATATACAGTGCCTTTGGAAAGTAGTCAGACTCTGACTTTTTCCACTTTGGTACTTTACAGCCTTATTCTAAAATGGATTAAATAGTCCCCTGGGCTGCCAGCTCTAGGAAGAGTCTTGGTGGTTCCAAACTTCTTCCATTTGAGAATGATGGAGGCCACTGTGTTCTTGGGGGCCTTCAATGCTGCATACATTTTTTGGTACCCTGCCCCATATCTGTGCCTCGACACAATCCTGTCTCGGAGCTCTATGGACAATTCCGTCGACCTCATGGCCTGCTTTTTGCTCTTACATGCCTTTCCAAATCATGTCCAATCAATTGAATTTGGTGGACTCCAATCAAGTTGTAGAAACATCTCAAGGAGGATCAATGGAAACTGGATGTACCTGAGCTCAATTTTGAGTCTCATAGGGAAGGGTCTGAATACTTATGTAAATAAGGTATCTATTTCTAAATTTTTATAAATTTGCAAAAAAAATCTAAAAAATAAATAAATCTAAAAACCTGTTTTCTCTCTCATTATGGGGTATTGTGTAGATCACTGATTTTTATTTGATCCATTTTAGAATAAGGCTGTAAAGTAACAACATGTGGAAAAAGTCAAGGGGTCTTAATACGTTCCCTAGGCATTGCATCTATCTACCTCCCATCCCAGCACATGGGCTGTTAGTCTACACTTGTTGTTTACTTAGCATTTAACAAATACAATTTGATTTGACTCTAGCGCCGCAGGAGCATATACCAACCCTACGGTCAGCAGGTCAAACAAACTACTTAAATGAACGAGTCACTCAAATCATCAAATCTTATTGGTCACATACACATGGTTAGCAGATGTTATTGCTAGTGTCGCGAAATGCTTAAATGCACAACTAATCATGACTCGAGTACGTAAAAAGCGTTGTTCAAAAAGAACCAATCGTTCGTGAACTCCACATCACTAATCTGCTCAAGTATCATACACTACAAATAATTGTACTTACTCTCTGAACTGCTCTTCTTGGGCTTCTTGGGACCACCAGCATTCGTGCATAAGGCAACAGCTGCAGGAGCTCTCCTCAAAGAGCCCCAGCTCTCCGCATGCACGCACTGATCAAAGTACACACGAATTAGTGATAATTCACATGACTGCAACAAACTAATAATTGTTAGACAAAACTTGAGATTTGCAGTTAGTTAACGTTCAATGTTGAGTTGGTTGGCTATTACATTTAAGCGCAGAGATGTTAGCTATAGCAGAAGACTAGCTACTCCTACTACTTTCGTGCCATGGCGAGTAGGCCCCACCGCCCAGCCATCTAGCTGGCTAACATCAACGTTTACGTATAGTACGTTAGCGAGCGGTCACAATCTTAAATAAATAGCTGATATAGCTATATACTTTGACAACTTGTTTACTCACTCAATATTTTCTCATATTCTAAATTAACCACGTGTGCACTTGATATGAAAAGTATACAGCTAACGTTAGCTGGATAGCTAAGTTATCTAACGTTTGCTAGCGCTTTCCATGTTTGTAAAATCCAATCAAGCGCACAACTCATGTTTTTCTCAGCACAAATGGAAAAACAAATGAGCAGGTTATATAGGTGTCTTTTCGAAAACAATGATGCGTTAAAACTTTAAAGAATACTGTGGTTATGTGCATGACATTTCATTACCTTGAGAGAGCCAAGTCGCCCTATTCTCAGCAAGGAAGCCGCCATCTTTGCGCTTTAAAATCCTTCCTATGGAAACACTGCTTGATCTTCGGCCCACAGTCTGCCTGTGTGTGTTTTAATAACAAAACAAATAAAAATATATTACATCATTTTTTTATCATCACTTTATAACAGAATGCATGTGATCATTGTTAGGGAAGTGAGTTAATTTTGCGACACAACAATTAACAAATATGAAACGTGTGCATTGAAGCAGTAATAACAATAGTTATTGTACACGTCTGCAATATAGAACGATTACATGATTGATCATTTATGCGATTGCCAGTTTGTAGTTTAATTATTCTTTACGAATGTGAGCTCAGGGTCAATATGCCGTTGCCATAAGTTCAGTGAACGTTTTACCAACTTTAGTAAAGTCCAATGGCTTCTTTAGTCAGGAAGCATCCTCAAACTAAAGTTCGACCAATGGTGGATATTTGCTATATTTCTATAGCCTAGCTATGAAGTTAGAATTAAAATAGGATATCTACCAATAGGTCTGGAAGGGCAAATCTTGAAGCTCCTGTCTGCCTGGTGGTCACAGCATCAAGCGGTTTACGTAACAGAAGCTCAAACAGTGACAGTACACGCCCCCTCCTCAAGTCTGGGACACATCAGTGCAATGAAAGTGCTTGTGGCAAAGATAACAGCAAATATTTTTTATAACTAACCCATTGTTCTATCAGTGTAACAGTGTGCAACAGTTTTTATATAACCTTCAACATAATATCAACATTTATAATGCACAGTTGATGGAAGCTATCAAGTTTGTTTCCGCACTTCCTTTTGTTTTCATACTGCTTCTGTATTCAGGTCCAGCTGCATAACACATTAAACAGTTTTTCAACTCATCTTGACATGAGTTATGTAAATCTCTATTCAGGCAATAGTTTTCTCCCTTGTTAAAGTCACCTTACTTATTTTAAAGCAACAAAGCTTAGTTCATAATTCAAAGGAGTGTACATTTTGTTCTTTGATGACGGAAATGAGGTGCGACAAATTCTTTCGCACATCTGACACAGAGTTTCTAAATCCAGAGGTGCAACATCACAACATTTCCGGAAACGCTTGTGAAGCAGACCAGGTCGGGATTTTATTAGTAAATGAGAGAAGTTAACATTTCCTCCATGGTTAATTTGATCGAAATCTAAAGGCACGAACTAGATTCGACCGTTAGATCCGATTATGTGTTTCTGTGCATGAGTTTATTAGCTCGCCAACGTCGCCATGGCATCCCCACAAGCGTAATCGAGGATGTATATTGGAGAAGCAGTTTTTAATTATCTTCATGCTGTACTGTCTTTGCTTCTGTGCTGGTCCGTGCTATCACGAATCCTTGGGACGTCCCTACCATAGAAATATTAATGAATAGAACGGGCTTGGAAGCTCTAACCTGTAGGTAGGGGTAAAGTGACTATGCATAGATAATAAACAGCGAGTAGCAGCAGTGTAAAAACAAAGGGTGGTGGGGGTCAAATGGCCACCTGGATTAACTGTTCAGCAGTTTTATGGCTTCGGGGTAGAAGCTGTTAAGAAGCCTTTTTGGATGTGTCGTCCGGTAGCAGAGAGAACAGTCTATGACGCGGGTGACTGGAGTCTTTGATCATTTTTTGGGCCTTCCTCTGACACTGCCTAGTACATAGGTCCTGGATGGCAGGAAGCTTGGCCCCAGTGATGTACTGGGCCATATGTACTACCCTCTGTAGCACCTTAGGGTCAGATGCCAAGCAGTTGCCATACCATGCGGTGACGCAACCGGTTAGGATGCTCTCGATGGTGCAGCTGTAGAACTTTTTGAGGATCTGGGGACTCATGCCAAATCTTTTCAGTGTCCTGAGGGGGAAAAGGTGTTGTGCCCTCTTCACGATTGTCTTGGTGTGTTTGGGCCATGATGGTTTGTTGGTGATATGGACACCAAGGAACTTGAAGCTCTCGACCTGCTCCACTACAGCCCCATCAATGTGAATGGGGGCGTGTTCGGCCCTCCTTTTCCTGTAGTCCACGATCAGCACCTTTGTATTGCTCACGTTGAGGCAGAGGTTGTTGTCCTGGCACCACACGGCCAGGTCTCTGACATCCTCCCTATGGGCTGTCTCATCGTTGTTGGTGATCAGACCTACCACTGTTGTGTGGTCAGCAAACTTAATGATGGTGTTGGAGTCATGCTTGGCCACACAGTCGTGGGTGAACAGGGGGTACAGGAGGGGACTAAGCACGCACCGCTGAGGGGCCCCTGTGTTGAGGATCAACATGGCAGATGTGTTGTTACCTATCCTTACCAACTGGGGGAGGCCCATCAGAATTTCCAGGATCCAGTTGCAGAGGGAGGTGTTTAGTCCCAGGGTCCTTAGCTTAGTGATGAGCTTTGTGGACACTGGTGTTGAACGCAAAGCTGTAGTCAATGAACAGCATTCTTACAAAGGTGTTCCTTTTGTCCAGGTAGGAAAGGGCAGTGTGGAGTGGGTAATCTGTGGATCTGTTGGGGTGGTATGTGAATTGGAGTGGGTCTAGTGTTTCCGGGATGATGGTGTTGATGTGAGCCAAGACCAGACTTTCAAAGCACTTCATGGCTACCGATGTAGTGCTACGGGGTTGTGGTCATTTAGGCAGGTTACGTTTACTTTCTTGGGCACAGCAACTATGGTGGTCTGCTTGAAACATGTATGTATTACAGATTCTGTAAGGGAAAGGTCTAAAATGTCAGTGAAGACACTTGCCAGTTGGTAAACGCATGCTCTGAGTACTCGTCCTGGTAATCCGTCTGAACTCGCGGCCTTGTGAATGTTGACCTGTTTAAAGGTCTTGCTCACATCGGCTAAGAAGAGCGTGATCACACAGTCGTCCGGAACAGCTGGTGCTCTCATGCATGCTTCAGTGTTGCTTGCCTTGAAGCAAGCATAAAGGGCTCGCGTTACTGGGCAGCTCGCAGCTGGGTTTGCAAGCCCTGACACATCCGATGTGCGTCAGAGCCGGTGTAGTAGGATTCAATCTTAGTTCTGTTTTGATGTTTTGCCCGTTTGATGGTTCGTCTGAGGGCATAGCGGGATTTCTAGCTCTAACCTTTAGCTCGGTGCGGATGTTGCCTGTAATCCATGACTTCTGGTTTTGATATGTACGTACGGTCACTGTGTGGGATGACGTCCTCAATGCCTTTATTGATGAAGCCATTGACTGAGGTGGTATACTCCTCAATGCCATTGGATGAATCCCGGAACATATTCCAGTCTATGCTAGCAAAACAGACTTGTAGCATAGCATCTGTGTCATCTGACAACTTCCCTATTGAGCGAGTCACTGGTACTTCCTGCTTTAGTTTTTGCTCGTAAGCAGGAATCAGCAGGATAGAATTATGGTCAGATTTTCCAAATGGAGGGAGAGCTTTGGACAGGGCTCTGTGTGTGGAGTAAAGGTGGTCTAGAGTTGAGTGTGGCCAGCCAACTGTATATTATCTGTGTTGTAGTTGAGCCACGACTCTGTGAAACATAAGATATTACCGTTTTTAATGTCCCGTTGGTAGGATAGTCTCGAATGGAGCTCATCGTTTATTCTCCGGTGATTGGACGTTGGCCAATAGAACAGACGGTACAGGCGGATTACCCACTCACCAACAAATTCTCACAAGGTACCCCGATCTCCGCCCACTGTACCTCCATCTTTTCTTCACGTGAATAACAAGGATTTGAGCCTAGTCTTGGAGAAACAGGTGAGGTGAGTAATCGCTGTTCTGATATCCAGAATCTCGTTTCGGTCATAAGAGACGGTAGCAGCAACATTATTTACAAAATAAGTTATAAACAATGCGAAAAACACACAAAATAGCACTTGGTTAGGTGCCCGTAAAACGGCAGACATCCCCTCCGGTGCCATTCTAATGTTAAAGGTGTAATAAGGATACTTGCAACCGAGGACAGACGATTTGTATCGAGCTTCAGCACTCAGCGGTCCTGTTCTGGGAGCTTGTGTGGCCTACCAGTTCACGGCTGAGCCGTTGTTGCTCCTAGACGTTTCCACTTCACAATAACAGCACTTACAGTTGACCGGGGCAGAAATTTGACGAACTGGCTTGTTGAAAAGGTGGCATCCAATAACGGTGCCAAGTTGAAAGTCATTGCGCTCTTCAGTAAGGGCCATTCTACGGCCAATGTTTGTCTGTGAAGATTGCATTGGAAGTGTGCTCAATTTTATACACCTGTCAGCAACGGGTGTGGCTGAAATAGCCGGATCCACTAATTTGAAAGGGTGTTTACATACTTTGTATATATAAGTCCATACCTTTGGCCAATTTGCAAACATATTGCAAGTTCCACCTACATTTTACTATTGGAACATCACTGTCATAAAAAGCTTCTCTAATTAATGAATTATTAATTTTTTTTATCAGTAATTGAGGCACTTAACTACTATGGTTGAATTTACAAGTGATGGATCTGTATTGACCACAGTTTGTTTCTAAAGGGTTAGAACACCATCTGGTATTGCTTTTACACACCATATAATTTCCCTTTGGTGAGACAGGGAGCTCAAACATTGAGCAGCTGGCCCACAAGTAAAATGTCCTTCCTAAACCAATGTTCTAAAAACAGTGACTTGTTTTAATATTTTATGACAAGAATATTCCATATAACATACATATGAGGGGAACATTTGTTTGTATAGAAGGGACAATTAACAATGAACAATTAAGCATTTGTTTGTGGAAATCAGACAGTTTAACAGGACGTTTTTCAACGACAAAAGGAAACTGGTATTGTAAATCAAAAGCTGTTTGGGTCCTTAAAGTAATGCTGTATCCAACAGACCCTTTTTCAGTACACGATACACTGACGTCACGCACAGATGTGGCAGTAAGAAAGCTATCGCCATCATTTATTCTAAATAAAATACATTTTTGGGGTTCTCACTTACAACGCTGTTTTGATTCTTGATTGAACAGTCACTAAGATTCTATTTGGTTGTGATCTTTGCAAAATTACTATTTTGTATGCAGCAGTGGTTAGCTATAATGCTAACACTCATTGATACAGGCTGTAGGAAAAGCTAGCCAAATAGCCATTTTACTGGTTGAAGTTGAAGTGTTTTTTTAAAGTATAATGCAGTTAATTTGAGATGATGACACAAACATTATATTAAGCAGGACATTCATGCAAGCCTTAAAATCCATGTGTAATCCAAAAGTAGTGGGAATTGCACTCATAAGCAACATGTGTACAGTGGGGAGGACAAGTATTTGATACACTGATGATTTTGCAGGTTTTTCTACTTACAAAGCATGTAGAGGTCTGTAATTTTTTTTATCATAGGTACACTTCAACTGTGAGAGACGGAATCTAAAATAAAAATCCAGAAAATCACATTGTATGATTTTTAAGTAATGAATTTGCATTTTATTGCATGACATAAGTATTTGATACATCAGAAAAGCAGAACTTAATATTTGGTACAGAAACCTTTGTTTGCAATTACAGAGATCATACGTTTCCTGTAGTTCTTGTCCAGGATTGCACACACTGCAGCAGGGATTTTGGCCCACTCCTCCATACAGACCTTCTCCAGATCCTTCAGGTTTCGGGGCTGTCGCTGGGCAATACGGACTTTCAGCTCCCTCCAAAGATTTTCTATTGGGTTCAGGTCTGGAGACTGGCTAGGCCACTCCAGGACCTTGAGATGCTTCTTACGAAGCCACTCCTTAGTTGCCCTGGCTGTGTGTTTCGGGTCGTTGTCATGCTGGAAGACCCAGCCACGACCCATCTTCAATGCTCTTACTGAGGGAAGGAGGTTGTTGGCCAAGATCTCGGTATACATGGCCCAATCCATCCTTCCCTCAATACGGTGCAATCGTCCTGTCCCCTTTGCAGAAAAGCATCCCCAAAGAATGATGTTTCCACCTCGATGCTTCACGGTTGGGATGATATTCTCGGGGTTGTACTCATCCTTCTTCCTCCAAACACGGCGAGTGGAGTTTAGATCAAAAAGCTATATTTTTGTCTCATCAGACCACATTACCTTCTATTCCTCCTCTGGATCATCCAGATGGTCATTGGCAAACTTCAGACGGGCCTGGACATGCGCTGGCTTGAGCAGGGGGACCTTGCGTGCGCTTCAGGATTTGAATCCATGACGGCGTAGTGTGTTACTAATGGTTTTCTTTGAGACTGTGGTCCCAACTCTCTTCAGGTCACTGACCAGGTCCTGCCGTGTAATTCTGGGCTGATCCCTCACCTTCCTCATGATCATTGATGCCCCACGAGGTGAGATCTTGCATGGAGCCCCAGACCGAGGGTGATTGACCTTCATCTTGAACTTCTTCCATTTTCTAATAATTGCGCCAACAGTTGTTGCCTTCTCACCAAGCTGCTTGCCTATTGTCCTGTAGCCCATCCCAGCCTTGTGCAGGTCTACAATTTTAACCCTGATGTCCTTACACAGCTCTCTGGTCTTGGCCATTGTGGAGCGGTTGGAGTCTGTTTGATTGAGTGTGTGGACGTGTCTTTTATACAGGTAACGAGTTCAAACAGGTGCAGTTAATACAGGTAATGAGTGGAGAACAGGAGGGCTTCTTAAAGAAAAACTAACAGCTCTGTGAGAGCTGGAATTCTTACTGGTTAGTAGGTGATCAAATACTTAAGTCATGCAATAAAATGCAAATTAATTACTTAAAAATCATACAATGTGATTTTCTGAATTTTTGTTTTAGTTTCCGTCTCTCACAGTTGAAGTGTACCTATGATAAAAATTACAGACCTCTACATGCTTTGTAAGTAGGAAAACCTGCAAAATCGGCAGTGTGTCAAATACTTGTTCTCCCCACTGTAGATGACACTTGCTTTGTGTGAGTGGAACTGGGATTCAATGTTTGCCATGTGTTTTCCAGAGTTCCCTCAGTGCAGCTGTTTGGGATGGATTAAGGGGCAGAGGAGCGGTTGGTGCCCTTCAGCAGCTGGAAGGTACAGGTGTAGAGCAAACACGACTTTAAAAAAACACAAGATTATACAGTATTGGTTTAGTAAACACACACAAACACCAAGATTTGGTTTGTATCTCTTATACTCTCACTGTGTTGTTTGTGCTGTTCACAGAGCCCCGGTGTTGTTGTTTGTTCCCTGCAGTGCAACAGTGAAAGCCCGGAGTTGAAGAGAGAATACCTACAGCCACATTGGGAGGCACATCAGGGTGAGTCATCACATCGACAAATTACCACATCGCCCCCTCATCATCCCTCAGCAAAGTGCAGAACTAACCTGCGGTGCGTATGCACTCTGCTCCCTTTCTGCCTCCTAATGTTCCCCTGAGCTAAGTAGTTCTAATGCAAAGTAGTCAGACTTAGAGGAGACTTTACATTCATATTTTTTTTACTCCCAACATTCACTGACATTCCAACACACACATACATACAGTACACACACACACCAAACTGACACAGATGCATACTGACGCCCCAAACACACACACACACACACACAGCTGATACTTTGTTCATAATATATCTTGATTGCCTAGTCACTTTTACCCCTACCTACACCTGCACATTGACTCGGTACCGGTACTTCTTGTATATAGTTTCGTTATTGTTATTTTGTCACATTTTTTTTTATTTTGAGCAGTTTTCTTAATTTGTAACTCTGCCTTTTTGGGAAAGGGCTCGTAAGTAAGCATTTCACAGTAAAGTCTACACCTGTTGTGTTCAGCGCATGTGACAAATAACATTTGATTTAACGGTTTTCCCTGATGTGGCCACTAGATGGCACTGTAGGCCTACTCCACCTAGCCACAACAGTAGAAACATAATCTGTCGCGACAAATCATCAGTATCGTAACACTTGAGGGGTATTCCAGAGGACTATTCCAGAAAACCGGATTAGTGATTTAGCGAAATGTGTCGAAACCGAATTTGTGAAAACTTTCCAGGCTCCAGAAAGAGAGCCTGGTCAGAAACCATAGCAACGAATGCTCTGAATCAAACATGCTACCTACTACGTCAACTTGATTTTAGCCTGTCTGGTGAATAAATATAAGACTTCTCCGCCAAACAGATTCTTGTTCATCACTACCGCCTATCCCTTCTTGGAAAATCCACTTGACATCGGAGCCTGAATTGTTCGCCGGGCTCTCCAGTGGGAACAAACTATTGGACCTAGAATACATCCTTTAGACCATAAAGAATTCTGAATTATTTTTCCGCACAGTCACTAATATATCTGGTCAATTTACTCAACCCATACCAAATGTAACTCAACGTGGTTTCGCTATGACTGCTATACAAACTCTGTGTATGTTTTTCCACTGGAAGTTTCCTGTACAATGTGGGCGATGCTCAACTATTTGGCAAGGCAACTGTCTGTAGAACCGTAAAAAGAGTCTACATCGCATTGAATATATATTTGTATGTATTTGTTGCATTCCCTGGCCATCAAGCTGTCCATATAATAATCAATGAGGACTTTTACAGAATTGCAGGTATAGTAGGCTGTGATAGGTTGACTGCCAGCGATGCTTTGCTAACCTCAAATTAATAAAGCTAAGCAACATAATAAACATGATAAATAGCCAAATTCATCCCGCAGATTTTCCAAACGTCATTGGTGCTATAGGTGGGACACATATCCTCCATTCAAAGACCATTCTAGACCAAAATGAAGGGGGAAAAAATCAATTCACAGCATAAACAAACAGGTAGCTAGCTATTGAATACTGTAGCCTACACAAATTAAATCATTTTCATAAACAGTCATGAAATTAAATGATCTTCCTTCTTTTGTCAGATGATCTGTGACCCCCATTGGGTTATAAACTAAACAGAGAACTCATTGTTGCCCAGGTTGTCATGAAAAGCACTATGAATTCAATAAATTATTATTATTCCTACATTAGGCTATGAAATGGACCTGCAATTGTGACATAGGCTACAACAACTTCCATATTAGGCCAAAGCCTTGACACTTAATATCACCAGCGGTGCAATAAAAGTGCTCTATAAAGTGCAAAGTGTTGTTACTAATCAGCCGTGTGTGTGAGCTAGGCCTATTAGACATTGGAATTTTGTCACTACACTTGGCCAAGCTCCGTATGCAATTTTCTGCCAGGCTCCCTCTATGGCTTTTGCAGCAGTGGATGTATTACTTGTTTTCGTAAATATATGAACATATTCGTTGTATGTTCTTACAACTGTTTCTTGTTGTAGACGTGAAATATTGGGCTCCGTCTTTTGACTCCGTATCAATAGTTTTTTTCTGTCATCGACTTGAGGACCTTTTTTAATGTTGCGTGCACGCGCCAGATCAACCAATCTGCGCTCCACTTAGCCTAACAACTTAAATGAGAAGCATCTGTTCTGGAACCAAGCAATCCTGTACTCCCTCATCTGGTTAACACAAGCCAGATATGTTCAAGGAACCCTGAATTTGTTAAACCATCTTTCTGAAATACTAATAACCCTCTGAACTAGAGTCAGGATGTGCCTGTAGTGTCATACCTTGACCACTAGGGGCCCAAGTCATTCCACTGTCAAAGTACAGTATGTTGCCATCATGAGCACGTTCCCCTGCCCAGGCATTGTTGACTCATGCCAGATCTCACCACACCTGGATAGGTATTGTACTTATCAGCTAACCACACAACAATCTGGTGCCCGACATCAAAGTCGTTGACGTGGCACGCAACCATTGGTTGATGAATGCAACGTCTAGCCAGGGGAACAGGATTCTGATCATGCTGCAGTGGCAGTGCATATCTGTCATTCATTGTCTACCCTCCATAATACTCTTACCATGCCTTTCCTTCTTAAAATAAACCCTTGTATGTTTGGCATGTATGTTCTGCATTGAAAGGCTTTAGGTGTTTCAACATCCTGTTTGACTAAGTCACGTTTTGTATGGGTCACCCCCACACTGACAGCTCCTTAAACCTTCAATAGTTGCTATGTTCGCTAGGAATATGCAGAAAGTAAACAGGGAGTGGAGGCATATGGAAGGATGGCACATTTCTGATCTACAGCAACAAGGCCACGTGTGTATGATGTTTGGAATGTTCAGAATGCTGAGTGCACAGGCTGACGCGCTACATGGCAAAGAGTATAACAGAGAGTGTAACAAGTGCTCCTCACCCATTCTGTCTATCTTAATCATATGAAACTTATCCACAGCTAAAATGAACATAAATACATCTAGAAATAAGACTAATAAGCTTTAATAATGGTAATATATGTTTTAAAACAAAATAAAAAACATTATGTGAAAGGTTATAATTAAAGTAAACCTTTTATTTTGTAGGAAACAACAAAGGCAACTAAAAATCTGTACATTCTGTATAAAACAACATTAAAAAAAAAACAATAAGAGAAAATCTAAATATTGTTCACTGAAGTAGTCTGCTGTACAAGTCGACATTCCCTGATAAAAGCTTTTGGATTGTCCATCCGGCCAGTCAGTCAAGTAGCTTGGTCTGTTTCCAACTTCCTCTGGTCCCATTCCTCAGACTATGCTGACTTTACCACTGTAGGAAGTTTGAGTTAAAACAGAGGAACACACATTCATTTCATCTACACCGCACCAGAGCCATACAGTATAGAGAAAGACTTTGCTCAATGCAGCCAGTTGAAAAAAAAACCTACCTTTGTGCTTTCATTTCTTCTTCCCCATAGTCAAGTTCTCACTTTTCTTTTTCTGCACCTAAAGTAGAAACAATCACAGGACTGTTAGTCACCGCTGCTACACATAAGAACATAAAAACATGTCCTTCTTAAATAAAAAAATTAAAAAACACATGTACACACACAAATACCTCTGACCTCATTCATGGCATCGTCAATCTGCTTGAGCTCTTCGTATCTGTCTCGCGACTCTCTCAGAGGCTGGACCATCACATCCTCAATCTGAGGGAAGAGCTGAGACACAGAGAGAGAGAGAGAAAGGAGGCAGGCGTTTACCATCATCACAGTCCTATCACTCCAACATTCTCTTTTTATAGTCCCATCCATCCATGGCTCACCTTCATGACTGTCTCAAACATGGGGATGAGGACAAACTTGATGAAACCGATCTGAGCGGTGGGTTTGGTGACCTTCTCTCTGTCCATGAAGGGGGCCACAGGCAGACCCTCTGCCTTCTCCCTGTCACTCTGTGGAAAGGGTGGAGAAGAGAGAGAAAGATGTCAGTGCAATCCATAATTCTTTATACAAATGGTAAATAGTGTATCTACAGTACTTTCAAAGTATTCACAGCCCTTTACTTTTCCCCACATTTTGTTGTGTTACAGCTTGAATTTAAAATGGATGAAGTCAAGATTGTGTGTCACTGGCATACCAACAATATCCGATAAGTTCACATTTTTACAAATTCATTAAAAATGAAAAGCTGAATTGTCTTGAGTAAATAAGTATTCATCCACTTTGTTATGGCAAGCCTAAATAAGTTCAGGAGTAAAAATGTGCTTAACAAGTCATATAGTAAGTTGCATGGACTCACTCTGTGTACAATATATACATAAATATATTTTAATGACTACCTCATCTAAGTATCCCACACATACAGATACTTGTAAGCTTACTCAGTCGAGCAGTGCATTTCCAACACAGATTTAACCACAAAGTCCAAGGATGTTTTCAAAGGCAAAGAAGGGCACCCATTGGTAGATGGGTAAAAAAAAAGCAGACATTGAATATCCCTTTGAGCATGGTGAACTTATTCATTACACTTTGGATGGTGTATGAATACACTCACTCCCTACAAAGACACAGGCGTCCTTCCTAACTCAGTTGCTGGAGAGAAAGAAAACCGCTCATGAATTTCTCCATGAGGCCAATTGTGACTTTAAAACAAATTCTGAGACAACTTAGTGATGATGAATTTTACAAAAGACTCGCAAAGAACCCTACTAATCAATTCAACTCTGATCCATATTAAATTGTCAATTTTTGAATGGAGAGGAAATTACAAAGACAATATGAGTACATGAAAGTTGACTGCCCAAACATACCTGTCATATACGCTCTACCCAAAATTCACAAGAGCATGACACCACCTATACCAGGCAGGCCCATTGTGAGTAGTAACGGACAGAGAATATCTCTACCTTTGTAAACCATTTGGTAAAACCCTGGGTGATCTCTCTCCCCACGTATACTAGAGACTCTATTGATTTTACATATTTAAAAAACAATCTGTGGACCATATACCTGAAAATTCAATTCTGTGTCCTCTTCATGTTACCATTCTATATACTTGAATAAAAAAACATGAGCTGGCACACACCCAGAGGCAATTATTTTATGTGCTGACTAAACTATGAGCTATAAAAAAAATAGAGTCGCACACTCTATACATAAACTTCCAGTAATTTATTGGGTTTCGGCATCACTGGATTCAGCACAACCTGTTTTTCAAACATTTCTAGATATACAGTACCAGTCAAAAGCTTGTACACACCTACAGTACACATTCAAGGGTTTTTCATTATTACCATTTTCTACATTGTAGAATAATAGTGAATACATACAACATATGAAATAACACATATGGAATCATGTAGTAACCAAAAAAAAAGTGTTAAACAAATCAAAATGTATTTTATATTTGAGATTCTTCAAAGTAGCCACCCTTTGGCTTGATGACAGCTTTGCACAGTCTTGGCATTCTCTCAACCAGCTTCATGAGGTAGTCACCTGGAATGCATTTCAATTAACAGGCGTGCCTTTTTAAAAGTTAATTTGTGGAATTTCTTTCCTTCTGAATGCGTTCGAGTCAATCCGTTGTGTTGTGACAAGGTACAGTAGGGTTGGTATACAGAAGATCCCTATTTGGTAAAAGACCAAGTCCATATTATGGCAAGAACAGCTCAAATAAGCAAAGAGAAACAACAGTCCATCAATAAGACATGAAGGTCCGTCAATGCGGAAAATGTCAATAACTTTGAAAGTTTCTTCAACTGCAGTTGCAAAAACCATCAAGCGCTGTGATTAAACTGACTTTCACGAGGACCGCCACAGGAGAGGAGGACCCAAAGTTACCTCTGCTGCAGAGGATAAGTTCATTAGAGTTAACGGCACCTCTGATTGCAGCCCAAATAAAGGCTTCACAGAGTTCAAGTAACAGACATCTCAACATCAACTGTTCAGAGGAGACTGCTTGAATCAGGCCTTCATGGTCAAATTGCTGCAAAGAAACCACTACTAAAAGACACCAATAAGAAGAAGATACTTGCTTGGGACAAGAAACATGAGCAATGGACATTAGACCGGTGGAAATCTGTCCTTTGGTCAGATGAGTCAGAATTTGAGATTTTGGGTTCCAACCGCCGTGTCTTTGTGAGACGCAGAGTAGGTGAACGTATGATCTCAGCATGTGTGGTTCCCACCGTGAAGCATGGAGGAGGAGGTGTGATGGTGCTTTGCCGGTGACACTGTGATTTATTTAGAATTCAAGGCACACTTAACCAGCATGTCTACCACAACATTCTGCAGCGATACGCCATCCCAGCTGTTTTGAGCTTATCATTTGTTTTTCAACAGGACAATGATGCAAAACACACCTCCAGGCTGTGTAAAGGCTATTTGACCAATGAGAGTGATTGCGTGCTGCATCAGATGACCTGGCCTCCACAATTACCCAACCTCAACCCAATTGAGATGGTTTGGGATGAGGTGGACCGCAGAGTGAAGGAAAAGCAGCCAACAAGTGCTCAGCATATGTGGGAACTCCTTCAAGACTGTTGGTAAAGCATTCCTTTGAGAGAATGCCAAGAGTGCGCAAAGGTGTCATCCAGGCAAAGGGTAGCTACTTTGAAGAATCTAAAATTAAATATATTTAGATTTGTTTAACACTTTTTTGCTTACTACATGATTCCATATGTGTTATTTCATAGTTTTGACATCTTCACTATTACTCTAGAAAATAGTAACAAATGAAGAAAAACCCTTGAATGAGTAGGTGTCCAAACTTTTGACTGCTATACTGTAAAAAAAAATATATATATATATATCTAGGAATGTTTGAAAAACAGTTGGCGCTGAATCCAGACCGTAACCCCTTTCTCTCCAATATTCTCCTAATTCTGAGATATTTGGATGACATTTTCGTGAACTATGCAGGCACCCAGGACAAACTTTTGGAATTCCATGCTTATCTAAACTCTATGAATGAACAACTTAATTTCACCATTAACTATGACCTATCACAAATCAGTTTTCTTCATGTGATGGTTATTAAGGACAAAACCTCCCTCTCCAACAGATCTCTATACGAAACCTACGGACAGGAACACACTCAGAGGTGACAGCTTTCATCCACGTCCACTTATTAAAAGTCTCCCTATATGTCAATTCAGTCGTATCAGAAGAAAATGCCGCTCTGATGCCTCTTATCCGAACCAGACCACGGACCTCACGCAAAGGTTTAAGGAAATGCGGTACAAAGACAATTGGGTAAAACATGCCAATGATCAGTTTGAAGGACACAGTTAGAAAGCCTTCAAACCAAAGTTCAAGAAAAAGCAGAACATTTCCCATCATGCTTCACCCAATACTCACCGATACTGAAACATTGGGGAAGGCATTTAAGGACATTATCAGGAAGGACTGGTACATTATTGATACTGACCCACAATTGAAACCCATTTTTAAATATCCTCACATACGGTCTTTAAAAAGACGCACACACGTGAGAGACATCGTGGTTAAATCTGATTTACCCACCAGAGAAAAGGGAGACTTTCCGGAGGGTAATTACAAATGTGGCCAATGAGCTCAATGCAGCTTCACGTACAAATGCAACTAGAAATGGTCAAGATGTCACGCAGGGGAGGGGACATTGAGAGGAAACTTCTTCAAAGGGAATCTTTCTGGATCCACAGGCTCAGCAAACTGTCTCCTCTTGGCCTTAACAAGGAATTTGACTTCAAACCGTTTTTATAGTTTCAATAAGTCCAAATGTTTTTTTTTTTTAATCCTAATTGAATATTGTATGTGTATGTATATTACTGTAAATATTGATCACATTCCTTGTGTATGTATCACGCCCTGCTCTGTTTCACCTGTCTTTGTGCTTGTCTCCACCCCCCACCATGTGTCTCCCATTTGTCCCCATTATCCCCTGTGTATTTATACCTGTGTTTTCTGTTTGTCTGTTGCCAGTTCGTCTTGTCCCGTCAAGTATTACCAGCGTGTTTTCCCGGTTTCGAGTCTTTCTAGTTATTGTTTTCTAGTCTTCCCGGTTCTGACCATTCTGCCTGCCTGCCGTTCTGTACCTCATTGACTCTGCCCTGGACTACTGACCAATCTGCCTGCCCTGACCCTGAGTCTGCTTACCATTCTGTACCTCATTGACTCTGCCCTGGACTACTGACCTCTGCCTGCCCTGACCCTGAGTCTGCTTACCATTCTGTACCTCATTGACTCTGCCCTGGACTACTGACCTCTGCCTGCCCTGACCCTGAGTCTGCTTACCATTCTGTACCTCTTTGACTCTGCCCTGGATTACTGACCTCTGCCTGCCCTCGACCTGCCCTGCCCTGGCCTGTCCCCTTGTATAATAAATATTATGAGAACTGTACTCTCTGCCTCCTCCTCTGCATCTGGGTCATATCCTGAGTCGTGATAGTGTGATCATATATTTTGATACATTGAATGTGTTATACATTATTTTTTATTTTTTTACCTAATGTTTCAGGAAGTGATGTCACTGAGCACTGCCCCTATATATAGGACCTTCTACACCCACTTGTACACCCACTGATGAGGACCTAAGGGTCGAAACGTAGTTATAAATAAATATCACCAGGGAGCAGCAGTGAGCAGCGTTTCCCTTTCTGTTTTCCAGGAGTTTGGCTACAACTCCAGCACCTGTGGAAAGTATCTGGATGTGCGCATGTTCTTCAGCTTTTGGACTTTAAAACAGTGAAAGAGTTTAATGGCCGTGATAGGAGAAAACAGAGGATGGATCAACAATATTGTTGTTACTAAACAAAATGAACCTAAATGACAGAGTGAAAAAAAGGAAGCCAAATAAACGAAATTGGACGTTCTTGAGTGGCCTAGTTACAGTTTGGACTTAAATCGTCTGGAAAATCTATGGCAAGACCTGAAAATGTTTGTCTAGCAATGATCAACAACCGACTTGACAGAGCTTAAAGAATAAAACAAATAATAAATGTTGTACAATCCAGGTGTGCAAAGCTCAGAAAGACTCATAGCTGTAATCACAGCTCAAGGTGATTCTAACATGTATTGACTCAGGGGGTTGAATACTATATTAGTGTTTTTTTAAACTTTTCATATTTATTTTACAAATGTTAGAAACATGACAATTCAATCAATTGTAATCCCACTTTGCAACACAACAAAATGTTTAACAAGTCGGGGGATATACCTGAAGGCACTGTATACTGTATGTCAAAATACAATGTTTCAGGAAATGTGTTGTTCCATTTTCACACAGACTAATGTATCAATATTGAGATATGAGGCAGGTATGACACATACCTTGAATTACACAGTAGGCTATGTACTGTATAAAAACACATATACAGTATATGGGGGTTTACACAGTAGGCTATGTACTGTATAAAAACACATATACAGTATATGGGGGTTTACACAGTAGGCTATGTACTGTATAAAAACACATATACAGTATATGGGGGTTTACACAGTAGGCTATGTACTGTATAAAAACACATATACAGTATATGGGGGTTTACACAGTAGGCTATGTACTGTATAAAAACACATATACAGAATATGGGGGTTTACACAGTAGGCTATGTACTGTATAAAAACACATATACAGTATATGGGGGTTTACACAGTAGGCTATGTACTGTATAAAAACACATATACAGAATATGGGGGTTTACACAGTAGGCTATGTACTATATAAAAACACAAACACTCCCCTTTGTATGTATTTGGACAGTTCTATTTGGCTCTATACTATACTAGTATTTTGGATTTGAGATTAAATCACATTCAGTGACAGTACAGAATGTCACCTTTTATTTGAGTGTATTTTTCATATATCTAGTCCCCCCATTTGAAGATGTCATAAGTATTTGGACAAATTTCACCTCAAATGAAACATTTAATCTCAAATCCAAAATGCTGGAGTATAGAGCCAAATTAAAAATGTTAGAACTACTGTTGAAATACATGCATTGGTAGGTAAGTGTACAGTATAGATAGGGATTCACATACCTGCATGAAGTACTCCTCCAACAGACAGTCCGCCCAGGGCTCAGCCACCTCCATGGGTCGCACCTCGTTAGAAATGTCACAGCACTTAATGAGCACCATCTTCAGCTGGGCGGGCCAAAGGTCACACAGTGCAGAGTTCAGTATAGGGAAGGGGTCTACTAGATTTTTTCACATATATAGCAGCACAAAGGACTAACAAACATACATAGTGAAGTTGTAAATATAGCATTACTGCATCGGGCAGTAGGACAAATACACTGCACAAACTGTAAGGGAGTGGAAAATACGCATTCTATGGTAGGGACAAATACATAGTCATGTATATCCTTACACAAGTGACATGCTCTTCATCAGTGAAGTCAAAGCTGTCCACTTTATGCTTGAAGGAGTCCAGTATCTCGCCATGTCGTGCCATGTCTGTGGCCAGTATCAGTGTGATGATTCCCTAAGACAGAAATAGGTGGTTAGATCAGAATATAGACTAGACTACTGCTATAGTAGTACACACACACACACACCCTACCTGGCGTATCTGTTTGAAGGCCTCGGGGTCGAAGGTGGAGAAGATGTTGCAGTCGGGCTGGGAGAAGATCTGGAAGGCTACGGCACAGTGGTGATTCTCCAGAGGGGAGATGTCATTGTAGCGTACTGCCAGCTCCGTCCGTGCATTTATCTGGTACCTGAGAGACAGAGAGGGAGACTTGGTCTCACAGGGGCTTGCTTGTTGAATGGAACCTGGACTATATCAAACTAGGATAGACAGATGGCAGTGGTAGAGTAAGAGAGAGAGAGAGAGAGAGAGAGAGAATAAAAGCATGGATTACATGTTGTTGTATCCGGGGTGATCCAGATCGTGGCACACTGCAGCTGTCATCAGAATCAGAATGTCCACCTGGGTGAACGTCTCCTGGAAGACACACAATTCACAATTATTATTATTATAAGTGGCACAACTAATGGGCCATCTGTGTTAGCATGTGTGTGTGTGTGTGTGTGTGTGTGTGTGCACGCATGTGTGTGTACGCATCATGCAACTATGCACACGTAGGTACATGCATGCTTGTGTAAGTGAGTGTGTGGTGTGTGAAAGAGTGTGTGTTTGTGAGATCTCATTAGCACATCATTAACATGGGCATCTTGTAATCGGCCATTATAGGCTTTGATTAATAAACCTGTCATGAATGGTTGTCCATGACAACAGGGTACGAGATGATGTCTAAGGGAGCGTCTCCAAGGGAGTATAATTTATCTCTCAGACACCTCCCAGCTTTTCTCTCCCTCCCCCTCGCCCCTCCTCTTCAAGTACAAACATCATTCTTCCTCACCAACCCCTCATTCTCATCCCTACAGTATTAGTACTGCCCTTTTATAGAGCTGAGGTATTACTGTAGTATATTACTGTGGTATTACCTTCGGTATTACTGTTGTATTACTGTAGTATTATTACTGTGGTATTACCGTCTGTGTTACCTTTGGTATTACCTTTGGTATTACTGTGGTATTACTGTTTAAGAGAGCATCTCCAAGGGAGTAGAATTTATCTTTCAGACACATCTCTCAGCTTCTCTCTAGTATTACTGTGGTATTACTGCGGTATTACCTGTAGGCTGCAGAGGCAGATCATGCTGTACATCATCTGGGTGACACAAAAACAGTGACGGAAGTTATGAAAGGGATTCATCCTGTAGTTGTCATGGATACAAAGCTGCAGGGAGGGAGGGGGGGATGAGAGAAAGAGGGAAGAATGAGTGAATGTGTGAGACCACCAGACAGCGACAACAAACCTACCACTCGTAACATGAAACAAGTGGAGCAGCAGCAGATTCTGAAAAGTTGTAGATATCTCTAGCCGTCTTACCAGCCACCGCTTCAGGGTGATGGGGTTCATGTTGAAGTCCTTGACCAGGTCCAAGTCGTGGTACATGTGCTCCAGGCAGCTCAGCATCTGGTCACATGAAGCAAGGAGGAGGAGTGAGACCGAAGGTGAGCGATACTTTGTTGCGGTTGACCACATATGGTCAACAGTTATATATGGTTGTAGTTGATCCTCTATTGTCAACAACTCTATGGTTGAGTTGAGTGTTTATGGAAGTTGAAACTCTAGGGCCCAACCCCCTGTCCTCACCTCATTGGGCTCCCACTGCCACACATCAAAGGTGGGTTGTCTGAGAGCTTCCACTGTCTCCTGAGACAGGTGGTACTACACACACGCACACGCATGCAGATAGAGAACAGAAGGGGCGGAGAGAGAAGAACAAAGTGAAGTCAGCATCTTACCTCGTTGGACTCCCACAGCCAGAGGCCAAAGGCAGGCTTTCTGAGGGCATCTATGGTCTGCTGCGAGAGCATGTACTGCAGGCGACAGAGCTCCCAGTTAACCCTGTTTTTCTCCGCTGGCTGTGGGCTCACCTCTACACACACATAAACACACACACACACCTGGGCATACCTGACTACAGGTTTAACCTCAGTTAGTTTCACCCTGTATTTCTTTAAGTGAGGCAGCTTGCCACTAGGTCCTTTGCACTCCGCCTACCAATGAAATCTAGGGGAAACACAGGCACATCTAAGATGGGTACACCTAACTAGGGACATGCTGTCAGAGACGGAAATGAAAGCGAGACATCTCGCGGGGTAATTTTTTTCTGGTAGGGCAGGGCGGGTGAGTGTGGGTGGGGGGAATAAGTAGACCAGAGATGGCTGTTGTTGGGCAGTTTCCCATTGAAAGCAATTTTGTCTGTAAGTGGGCGTTCCCTCTATCGTATGAGCACGCCAGATATTACAGAGGAACCGTGAGCTCACACGGGAAATCATGCTCACGCAAGAGAGGGAACGCCCACTTACACAGACAGGAACCTTGACCATTTTTTGAATGGAAATGATCTTTGATGCTGTGTCTGATAATAAGAGGTGCATCTCTCACACTATTTTAATTTAAATGCCATTTAGCAGATGCTTTTATCCAAAGTCATGTGTGCATACATTTTTTACGTATGGGCGTTTCCAGGAATCGACCCCACTATCCTGATGTTTCAAGAACCATGATCTACCAACTGCGCTACGGAGGACCAGAGGATAACCCAACTGATTCTTGACATTCAAAAGTGGTGTTCTGACGCTATGGACATACAATACCTGATAACAAGCTCATTGACAATGACAAAACACAGACTGACGGTGACAATGAAGTAGGAGGAATTTGCAGACCACTCACTTACTTTGGGGTAAGAGGGCACATCTCTGCGAGGTGTCAGCTTCTTGTTGTCATCCAGGAAATGACTACAGTACAAAGCAAGCAGTAACCAATTAATAGAATCCGACCATAGACACACACAACATAGTGCGAAGACTGTAATGAAATATTAAGATATAAGCAAGCCTTCGTAAGAATATCAGTAGGCCTATATAACAGGATGTAACAGTCTGTAACAATATCAGTATGAGCCATTACTGCTCGCACAAGCCGAGGCACGTGCAAAGCTACTTACTGATCTGGGGGCAGTCGTTTTAAAGCCCTGCTAATGACAGACAGGGGAGAGGAAGTTTTCCTCCAACACTTCCTCTACTAACTTCCTCTAACTAGGAGCTAAGAAAGACTATTCAATGTAAGACGCAGAAAACAAACACCATTCAGGCTTACATTGGACATCTTTATCAGGATTCAGGTCAAAGCTAAAGGGTCAAGATGAATCGTTATCATGATTCAAGTCAAAGCTAGAGGTCAAGGTTCAAAGATGATCAGATAACCATGTGACTAACCTGTTGTTCCGGGAGGCCATCTCCTCCCGGAGCTTCTTGATGTCGCTGCGACACTTCTCTATCTCCACCACCTTCATCCCTTCCACTGCAGAGAGAGAATGAGAGAGGGAAAGAAAGAAAGAAAAAAAGAGAGAGAGAAAGAGGGGTTAATATATCCTATGTAACCAATAATCAGGTGACCTGGGCCTGAAGCAGTCAGTCACCCGGAACAAATTAACCTCAAAACACCCCCCCCCCAGCCATCACAGTAGCAGTACTTCACAGTGAAGGACGATGTAATGATTAAAGATGGATTACTGATTAAATGTTCCCACTGGACTGCACAGTGAGGCTGGGGCACCATGCGTGTATGGAACAAATTGTGACAGAACAGTTGAAGGCCATAAAAAGGCCTTTTAAACATACAGTAGTGTGCAAATATTGGAGGAAATCCAATGTACTACCGGTACTTTGACGGAATGAGGCATATCAAGCCATCTATATCAATTCAATTTTATATCTGTTTTTACAATCTGATTAGAGAGATCTAACACATCAAATCAAAGCTCAAAGGGAAGCCAGCGAGCATAGTGTGGGACAGTGTAAACAAACTACCTTGCACACAACAAAATAGACAGAAATAGATTAAATAGGCAGCACTATGATTTACTCTCGGGTCAAGGACAGCTAGCATAGATGTCAGATCTTAATTTGATCACCATGTTGTAGGATAACTTTCCAGCAATGCAGGTAATTTAAAATGTGTAATGTATTTGATGTTTAAAAAGGCTTCTGAAGTTTTTAATTTCCACTTTGAAATGTCAGACTTGATTTTCCCTTAGGAAGAGTGTATCATCCCTTACAGAAATGCTCAGAAGTTTACATACACTCAATTTGTATTTGGTAGCATTGCCTTTAGATTGTTTAACTTTGGTCAAACATTTCGGGTAGCCTTCCACAAGCTTCCCACAATAAATTTGATGAATTTTGGCCCATTCCTCCTGACAGAGCTGGTGTAACTGAGTCAGGTTTGTAGGTCACCTTGCTCACACACGCTTTTTCAGTTCTGCCCACAAATGTTCTATAGGATTGAGGTCAGGGATTTGTGATGGCCACTCCAATACCTTGACTTTGTTGTCCTTAAGCCATTTTGCCACAACTTTGGAAGTATGCTTGGGGTCATTGTCCATTTGGAAGACCCATTTGCGACCATGCTTTAACTTCCTGACTGATGTCTTGAGATGTTGCTTCAAATATCCACATAATTGTCCTCCCTCATGACTTCATCTATTTTGTGAAGTGCACCAGTCCCTCTTGCAGCAAAGCACCCCACAACATGATGCTGCCACTCCGGTGCTTCATGGTTGGGAAGGTGTTCTTCGGCTTACAAGTTTCCCCCTTTTTCCTCCAAACATAACGATGGTCATTATGGCCAACCAGTTCTATTTTTGTTTCATCAGACCAGAGGACATTTCTCCAAAAAGTATGGTCTTTGTCCCCATGTGCAGTTGCAAACCGTAGTCTGGTTTTGGAGCAGTGGCTTCTTCCTTGCTGAGCGGCCTTTCAGGTTATGTGATATAGGACTCGTTTTACTGTGGATATGGATACCTTTGTACCTGTTTCCTCCAGCGTCTTCACAGGGTCCTTTGCTGTTGTTCTGGGATTGATTTGCACTATTCACACCAAAGTACGTTCATCTCTCAGAGGTAGAATTGTGATACAGTGAATTATAAGTTTCTTCCACAGCAAATCTACCATTCCAGTGTTTTACTTGCTATATTGTATTTACTTCGCCACCATGGCCTTTTTTTTGCCTTTACCTCCCTTATCTCACCTCATTTGCTCACATTGTATATAGACTTATTTTTCTACTGTATTCTTGACTGTATGGCTGTGTTGTTGTATATGTCGAACTGCTTTGCTTTATCCTGGCCAGGTCGCAATTGTAAATGAGATCTTGTTCTCAACTTGCCTACCTGGTTAAATAAAGGTGAAATCAAATTTTAAAAATAAGTGAAAAAATCTGTCTGTAAACAATTGTTGGAAAAATGACTTGTGTTATGCACAAAGTAGATGTCCTAACCAGCTTGCCAAAACTATACTTTTTTATCAAGAAATTTGTGGAGTGGTTGAAAAACGAGTTTTAATGACTCTAACCTAAGTGTATGTAAACTTCCGACTTTAACTGTATAGTGTCTAGCAGTGGCTATACATGTCAAGGCTACAGCTAGCATTGTACAAGTTTATGATAAAGCATATTTCCCACCTAGTCTATAGTTTTTCTATGTGATTTCTCTTTGGTCAATGTCCAGGTGAATAACATGAGCTCAGAAAATAATAATATGAGGTTAAACTAGAGTAGAGAACAAAATACTGATGTAGGAGGTTAATTTGAGCCAGTTTGCCACAGCAGGGAAATAATCCTGCTGCAACAGGAAATGTGAATTATTATGTTGATTATAATTAATGGACATTTGTGTAGAGGCTGATACATTTTTCATAAGGGAAATCAAGTCAGAAATTTCAACTTGGAAATGTCAAACTTCAGAAGCCCGTTTTCTCCCCAATTTCGTGATATCCAATTGTGATCCAGTTACGATATTGTCTCATCGCTGCAACTCACCAACGGGCTTGGGAGAGGCGAAGATTGAGTCATGCATCCTCCAAACATGACCCTCCAAGTCCTGCTGCTTCTTAACACATACTCGCTTAACCTGGAAGCCAGCTGCACCAATGTGTCGGAGGAAACACTGTTCAACTGACGATGAGGGTCAGCTTGCAGGCGCCTGGCCCGCCACTAGAGCGCGATGAGCCAAGTTAAGCCCCCCCGGCCAAACCCTCCCCTAAAAACCCTCCCCTAACCTGGACGACGCTGGGCCAATTGTGTGCCGCCCTATGGGACTCCCAGTCATGGCCGGTTGTCACAGCCTGAGATCAAACCCCATGCTGTCATGACACCGCAACACCTTCGACCACTGCGCAACTCAGGAGGCCCCTCCATTGCCAGCTCTTATCCCCTTACTTGCTAGCCAGCCAACTTGGGCTAACACAGTCACGTCAAACAGTGAAACCCGAATAACAGAAAAGTAGCATGATTTGCATTTATTTAAGCTGTTTTCTAGTATTTGGATACATCTATAACAATGAGCTAATGAAAATGTGCTCTCTCGTCAGGACACTGTTTAGAGGAGATAGCCAACAACACATCTAACAAAATCAATTCAAACTGAAGCTGGAAAGACAGCAAACTAGCTGTATTTCATTTCATTTTAACTGTTTTTCTATTGACATTTCTTTGTATACATATCCATAAAGATTACGCTAATTCATGATTTCGGCTGGTTGAGAAAAGCTGCCTGCCTCTCTGTCTCGTCCCGACTCCCAACTCGTTCATTAATATGGGACAGCTGGAGATTGAATTTCAATATTGAGACAATGTTGCAAATGTCGCAGAGACAGCTAGCACGGTTTATACAAATCTCCGCGGTTGAAAACCAAATTCTAGTCCAAAAGAAAGGGGAGATCATGTCTAAGATGATTTTCTACAGTGGAGATTTTTATAAAGTTTATAAATTGCCTGGTTGGGTTGATGGATAGCACAGTGAGATGGAACAGTAAATAGGCATTTCAACGTCATAGCCTTAGCCGGTAGTAACTTGTGGAATAGGCACTGGCTGGAACGCGGTTTTAACCCATCAGCATCCAGGATTAGACCCACCCCGTGTATAACAGGTGAATAGAGAATGTATGGTATGTCAGTCTATTATGTTAAACAAAAAGCTCACATATCAAATCAAAGATCCAAACTTGGTTAGTAGACAGTTTTGTACACTATTTGAAATGTAAAAACACTTTTTAACAACCACGAGACACAAGTATGTTTTAAAGCTGAACAAATTTGCATTGCTAAATAGCTCAAAACAAAACACCCCATTCAAACCCTACTAAATAGTTAAATCCCCCTCCTTCAGGGGTGTACGTTACTTTTCTTAACCTTAAAGGGAAACTTTCCCGCTAGACACTATTTGGGGTGTTTTTCCAGTCTCCCTAAAAAGCATACAGATGGCGCCGACAGACATGGCAGCTTTGCTTCTAGCTCCTAAGCAACTTTGCAGTATTTCGTTTTTTGGGGTGTTACTTCTTACATAAAAAAAACATTCTGGGCTAATTGTGTTATTACATACAGCCGGAAATAAATTTTGGATATCAGAGCGGCAGTAACCAGCATTACGACCAGGAATACAACTTTCCCGAATCGGATCCATTGTTCGCACCCCCCCGGGTAATTGAACTTATCCCAGAGGCTGCTCCAAGACGCCAGCAGAGACGCCGGCAGAGAAGAGGTATTCAGAGTGGACTTGTAGTCCAACTAATGTTCAGTCTCTGGTCAACAAAGTAGACAAGCTCAGGGCGAGGATCTCCTTCCAGAGAGACATCAGGGACTGTAACATACTCTGTTTCATGGAATCATGACTCTCTCCGGATATACTGTCCCTATCCATACAGCCAGATGGGTTCTCAGTACATCACACAGACAAGAATAAAGAAGTCTCTGGGACGACGAAGGGCGGTGGTGTATGTTTCATGATTAACCACTCATGGTGTGACTGTGATAATGTACAGAAACACAAGTCATTTTGTTCACCTGACCTAGAACACAATAAAATGCCGACCGTATTACCTCCCAAGAAAATGATCTTTGTTTATAGTCCCCCTCTAGCCGATACCACTATGGTCCTCAAGGAACTACACTGGACTTTATGCAAACTGGAAACCACATATCCTGAGGCCGCATTTATTGTAGCTGGGGATTGTAATAAAGCAAATTTGAGGAAAACACTATTGAAGTTCTATCAACACATTGACTGCAGTAATCGCGCTGGGAAAACACTCAACCACTGCTATTCTCTCTTCCGGGATGCCTACAAGGCCCTCCCCTGCCCATTTTGCTCCCCCATTCCTATATGCACAGGAAGTACCTGCGCTAAGGTCTATTCAACCCTGATCTGACCAATCAGAATCCATGCTTCAAGATTGTTTTGATCACTTAGACTGGGATTTGTTCCGGGTAAACTGTAAGAATAACAATGATGTATACACGGACACGGTGACTGAGTTAATCAGGAAGTGTATAGGGAATGTTGTTCCCACTGTGACTATTAAAACCTACCCAAACCAGAAACCATGGATAGATGGCAGCATTCACGTGAAACTGAAAGCGCGAACCACCGCATTTAACCATGGCAAGGTGACTGGGAATATGTTTGAATACAAACGGTGTAGGTACTCCTTCCGTAAGGCAATCAAACAAGCAAAACATCAGTACAGAGAAAGTGGAGTCGCAATTCAACAACTCCAGGGCTCTCGTTCTCTGTTGCCGACATGAGTAAGACATTTAAGCGTGTTAACCCTAGCATGGCTGCCGGCCCAGACGGCATCCCTAGCCGCGTCCTCAGAGCATGCGCAGAACAGCTGGCTGGAGTGTTTACGGACATATTCAATCTCTCCCTATCCCAGTCTGCTGTCCACACTTGCTTCAAGATGTCCACCATTGTTTCTGTACCCAAGAAAGCAAAAGTAACTGAACTAAATGTCTATCGCCCCCTAGCACTCACTTCTGTCATCATGAAGTTATTTGAGAGGCAAGTTAAGGATCATATCACCTCTACCTTACCTGACACCCTAGACTCAGTTCAATTTGCTTACCGTCCCAATAGATCCACAGACTATGGAATCACAATTGCACTACACACTGTTATATCCCATCTGGACAAGAGCAATACCAATGTAAGAATGCTGTTCATTGACTATAGCTCAGCCTTCAACACCATAATACCCTCCAAGCTCATCATCAAACTTGGGTCTGATCCCCACCCTGTGCAACTGGGTCCTGGACTTCCTGATGGGCCGCCCCCAGGTGGTGAAGGTAGCAAACAACCTCCACTTCACTGATCCTTCACCCATGACTGCGTGGCCACAAACGCCTCCAACTCAATCATCAAGTTTGCAGACGACACAACAATAGTAGGCCTGATTACCAACAATGACGAGACAGCCTACAAGGAGGAAGTGAGGGCCCTGGCGGAGTGGTACCAGGAAATGAACCTCTCAATTCACAACAATACGTCAACAAAACAAAACAGAGCTGATCGTGGACTTCAGGAAACAGCAGAGGGAGCACGCCCCTATCCACATTGACGGGACAGCAGTGGAGAAGGTGGAAAGCTTCAAGTTCCTCGGCATACACATTACTGACTATCTGAAATGGTCCACTCACACAGACAGTGTGGTGAAGAAGGCGCAACAGCGCCTCTTCAACCTCAGGAGGCTCAAGAAATTTGGCTTGGCCCCTAAGACTGTCAAACTTTTACAATGCACAATTAAGAGCATCCTGTCGGGCTGTATTACCGCCTGGTACAGCAACTGCACCGCCTGCAACCGCAGGGCTCTCGAGAGGCTAGTGCGGTCTGCCAACGCTGTATTCTATTCTACTGTATTTTAGCCAATGCCACTCCGACATTGCTTGCCCTAATATTTATATATTTCTTAATTCCATTATTTACTTTTAGATGTGTGTATTGTTGTGAATTGTTAGATATTACTGTACTGTTGGAGGTAGGAACACAAGCATTTCGCTACACCCGCAATAACATCTTCTAAATATGTGTGAATTTGTGTGAATAATGTGTGAATAAATTTGACTTGATTGGATTTTGATTTGATTATAAGGGATGAGAGATTGTTTCAGAGATAATTATGCACTATAGATATATTTCAGAATTTTTGCCCTGGGAATGTCCTGGAATCGCTGCAAATTCTGGATATTGTGGTTTGCTTACAACCAGGATATTTAGCTGCCCTGTTTCAACTGGTGAAATTCAGAAACACTCGTATTTGCGTGTAGTGAGGAGATTCAAAATGTTTATGACACATATAATATATTAACAACATATTAATGGACTGAGTATACAAAACATTAGGAACACCTTCCTCATACTGAGTTGCACCCCCCCCTTTTGCCCTCAGGACAGCCTCGATTCGTCGGGGCATGGCCTCTGCAAGGTGTTGGCCCATGTTGACTCCACGGCTTCCACTCCGAACAGCTCGATCCATCTCATCCCACAGATGCTCAATTGGATTGAGATCTGGTGACTGGGCAGGCCACTGCAGTAAGCTGAATTCACTGTCATGTTCGTGGGACCATTTCTGGACAATCCTAGCATTGTGTCATGGGGCATTATCCTGCTGAAAAAAATCATTTCCAGATGGTTACACTGCTGCCATGAAGGGATGCACCTGATTGGAAATGATTTTCAGATATCCTGTGGCATTCAAACTTTGCTCCACTTTTGTCAAGGGGCCCAATGTGTGCCATCAAAACACACCACCAGCCTTCAATGTTGACACGCATGTACTTGTGGTTTTCTTCATACTCTAGTCTTCCCATCAATGTGAAACAGCAGGAACCGGGATTCATAAGGCCAGGCAATGTTTTTCCAATTCTCCAGTGTTCAGTGTTTTCGTTCCTTAGCTCACTGCAACCACAGTTTTTTTTTTTTTGTTGAAAGAAGTAGAACTCTGTAAGGTCGTCGGCTGCCATACCCCATTCGTGTCAAGGTAAGATGAGTTGTGCATTCTTTTATGGGTATTTGGGCACCATTGTTGTACTGGACTGTCAGTTGACTAACTGTAGCCCATCTGTTGCTCTGCACAATTCATGTCAGCCTCCATTTTCCCCTTTCATCAATGACCCGTTTAAACCACTGGCCTGCCTTCTTGATACACACGGAAAACTGTTGAGTGTGAAAAACCCAGCAGTGTTTCACTCAAACAGGTGCGCCTGGCACCTACTACCATAGCCTGTTCAAGGGTACTTAAACATTTTGTCTTGCCAATTCACCCTCTGAATGGCACACATACACAACCCTTGTCTCAATTGTCTCAAGGCTTAAAAATCCTTATTTAAACGCATCTCCTCCCCTTTTCCACTGACTGAAGTGGATTTAACAGGTGACATCAACAACGGGTCTGTATTCACCTGGTCGGCCTATGTCATGGAAAGAGAAGGTGTTCCTAATGTTTTGTACACTCAGTGTATAGTGAAAATAGAGCAGCGGTGAAATTTCCCTTTAACATCTTTAAAAAAAATGTTTTAATGATGTTAAAGGGACATTTTTGTATGACTCAATCTCCCAGGGCTACCATTTCTATTAACATTTCCCATCCAGCCAAGTTAATGAGTGGCGATTAAACCTATTAAAATATGCCTGCTCACATACAGTAGTAGAACAATGTTCACTGCACGCTTTATTGCAGAGTTTTAGTCAGGGTTCGATTGCCTCATACACGGGCCACACATCAACTTACTGAGAGTGAATCTTGCCTATGCCAATCGGCCATCGCTCATCCATATACATATCCACATGTACATATTCTTATTCATTCCTTTACACTTGTGTGTAAAAGGTAGTTGTTGTGAAATTGTTAAGATTACTTGTTGGATATTACTGCACGGTCGGAACGAGAAGCACAAGCATTTCGCTACACTCGCATTAACATCTGCTAACCATGTCTATGTGACCAATAACATTTGATATGATTTGATTTTTGAATATGGTTTCAGGGCATCTGCTTGGTATTACATTTAAGTTATTTTTTTTCTCCATTGTATGCCACTCTTTAACTAAGAGTCACCATAGAACAAAATCATCTGTGAAAAGGACCATACTGTATTCTTCTATTTTCTGCATTCAGTGTATTTGTTCAGTAGACCCCTTAGTATTCCCCATGGTAGGTAACAATACTGTGATTTAAGCAGAGGCTGTCTCCTCTCTAGGGAGAAATAAACACACAGACAGACACAGTACTCACACTCCACTCTCTTCTCCAACATGGCCAAGCGGTTCGTCACCTCCGTCTTCAGCTCGTTGATTTTAAACGCTCTGCAAA
This sequence comes from Oncorhynchus tshawytscha, assembly GCF_018296145.1. NCBI lineage: Eukaryota > Metazoa > Chordata > Actinopteri > Salmoniformes > Salmonidae > Oncorhynchus > Oncorhynchus tshawytscha. The sequence continues at coordinate 17,007,217 of NC_056454.1, read as the reverse complement.
GAAAGAGTGAAGGACAGACCGAGAGAGATGGGGAAAGAAAAGAAAGAGGAGATAAGAAAGAGGGAAAGAGACAGAAAAAGAGTGAGAAAATAAGATAGAGAGAGAGAGAAAGAGAAAGGGACATAGAGCAATCATTATCTGAAAGCAGCACACAATTATACAGTGACACACAAATAGCATACATTTACGAGAACAAGGGAACAAAAAGCATTTACCAAGCCAGAGGCAACATTTCCACGAAAGCTACATCAGTGCTCTTACCTGGAAAACTGCTCTGCCACCTGTGTCAATACATTCTGGAAGAGTTCCTCTTTATCTGGAAGAAAAAGATGGTTCTGCGTTACACACAGGAAAAACACAACTCATGCACGTCTCTCTGTGCTGTAACGACAACACTGCACACGTCTGAAGCATTTCATTATATCAGAGCCTGGGGGTGTAACAGATATCGAGTGCCCCTTTTATCACACGCAAACACACACACGCATGCACACACACACACACACACACACACACACATACCTTATGTAAACCAGCAACAACAAGAGAATGAAACAAACACAACAGATGGCAAAAGAAGAGAGAGTGTTTTCTCTGTCTCACTACTGAACGCAGTAGTCGTGTTTCGAGGTGGTGCCAGCTTGATATGTTAACAAGGCACTTGTAATATCCCTTCCCACACACAGAAAATAACTCCATGACAAAAAAAAAGCTCTGCTATTGGTGCAGTGCAGACTTATGGCCAAAGTTCACCTGAGAGGCCAATAAAAGTGCAGGTATGTGAACTAGTAAAACCATCTGGCACCTGTTGGACTGATCCTATTGTACACCGTGTCACATTAATGCTGTCCTAATGTACACCGTGTCACATTAATGCTGTCCTAATGTACACCGTGTCCCATTAATGCTGTCCTATTGTACACCGTGTCACATTAATGCTGTCCTAATGTACACCGTGTCACATTAATGCTGTCCTAATGTACACCGTGTCACATTAATGCTGTCCTAATGTACACCTATTGTGTCACATTAATGCTGTCCTAATGTACACCGTGTCACATTAATGCTGTCCTAATGTACACCGTGTCACATTAATGCTGTCCTAATGTACACCGTGTCACATTAATGCTGTCCTAATGTACACCGTGTCACATTAATGCTGTCCTAATGTACACCGTGTCACATTAATGCTGTCCTAATGTACACCGTGTCACATTAATGCTGTCCTAATGTACACCGTGTCACATTAATGCTGTCCTAATGTACACCATTAATGCTGTCACATGTCCCATTAATGCTGTCCTAATGTACACCGTGTCCCATTAATGCTGTCCTAATGTACACCATGTCACATTAATGCTGTCCTAATGTACACCGTGTCCCATTAATGCTGTCCTAATGTACACCGTGTCACATTAATGCTGTCCTAATGTACACCATGTCACATTAATGCTGTCCTAATGTACACCGTGTCACATTAATGCTGTCCTATTGTACACCGTACCACCATACCACTAGATGTACTGGTGCCTCTTGGGCAGTTCACATTGTTGATTGAGGACCTCTTTACTGAGGAATGTGATTGGTTCTCTTGAATGTTTAATATTTGTATTATGTGGTATTTGTAAAAAAGTGCAGGGCTCCCTTGTCCAAGAGATATTGGGCCTGCTAAAATAAAGCTTTAAAAAAGTGTGGAACAAAGACACAAGCTCCTGTTCATGGAATTTTTCCCAGATGTTCAGCTGGCCTGTCTGTGTACTCTTGTGTGTGAGTGATGACTGAAAATAAGGATGTTGTTTTGTTGCCTTCCCTGCACTGGGGAACTGGTTCTCATCACACTGTTAAATCAGCCAGGTTTACTAGGTGACATTTCCCATAAACGAAGGTCATGAACCATGTAACTTCACTAACCAAGCAAAACAATAAATAAATAGTGTGTGTGTCTGAGTGTGTTTACATCCTTGTCTATTGCCTACACGTTTTGATGACTATGCGTGTTTATGTGCAGTGTGCACATCAGGTATGTGGGATAGTGTGCTGTGCTTTGTGTGTGTGCTCATGCTTGCTTACATATATGCTATATACGATATGGTACCTATGCATATGCTAATAAGCTATTGCATATGCAATGTCAGCAATGCTTGTCTATTTGCATAGTCAGTGCATGTGTGTGAAAAGCCAATGGCCCTCTGGGACTCACCAGCTAGCTGTCCTCCAGTCAGGGGCACCACTCTGTACGGTGACCTTCAACACACACACACACACACACAAACACACCAGTCAGTTTAGACAGCAAGTGGTGCAGCACTCAAATATGTTCCCCCTTCCTCCTAATCAGACATGCTGTGAATGTCCTCTTCCTCCCACTCTCTTACTCAGCGTCTGAAGTGTGAGGACACGCTGGGGGCTGTGTGTGTGTCTTTTTGGTTTTACTATCATTGTGGGGACCAGAAGTCCTCACAAGGATAGTAAAACAAGGAAAGGTGGGGACATTTTGCCGGTTCCTACAAGGACAAATGCTATTTTAGGCTTACATGCTGACCATACCGCTCACGTCACGTGAGCAAGCATTCCAAAGTAATGTACACATACATGTTATTCAATAATTGCACCAACACTGCTCGCGCGTGTCTACGTGGCCAGGCGCTAAAATAGAATTTGGTTCTATTTGTGACGCTTGACCGTGTGCAAGTACCGCCTCTCCCATCTCCTCATTGGTTTTTAGGATCATATACCCACGTGGGTGATTGAAGGATAAACTGAGGTCCACACTCCAGTCCAGTTGGTTGTGGTAATGCACCTTAAAGTTGGTTGCCAACCACCATTGTGCATTTCAGGTAAAATAACAAACCCCAATGTTTATATCACAGGACAAATTAGCTAGCAACAGCATGCTAGCTAGCTAAATTGCCATACATGTTTAATGCTTTTCGACCTGTCCCAAAATTAATATAGTTGGTTCAGAGTTCGTTTTGATATTTCCAACTGCGTGTCCTGTCTGATGTGGGTGGACAAAATCAACATGCACGCAATGGCGTGAGCGGTCTGGTCAGCATGTTAGGGGTTAGGTTTAGGGTTAGAATTAGGAGTTAGGCCATTTGGCCTAGGGTTAGGGTTAGTAAAACATGTGTGTGTGTGTGTGTGTGTGTGTGTGTGTGTGTGTGTGTGTGTGTGTGTGTGTGTGTGTGTGTGTGTGTGTGTGAGCAGTGTCTAGCTCACTGATCACACCCTGACCATGGATCTGTTAGTATTTTCAGCCTAACAAGTCCTAGGCAATAGGGTACAATCTGGGATATTTCCTGCTGTTGAATGGACATTTAAATCAATAATATAAACCTTTACCCTTGAAGAATTTCACTTTTTCTTATGGGTTTAGACTGCCAAAATTACAGATTATGCATTTAAGGACCAGCATATGTATTTTTCTGCTATAAATGTAAACACAGATGGAAATGAAGGTAGCCCTCTAGCCCATGGCTAGTACTTTTCAGAACGGGCTAGTAGAAAATGTGTCCCACTAGCTCCCCGGGCTAGTGAAAATGTATCTTTTAAAATATCGCATGGCACAGATTTTGGACCAGGGCTAGGTAGTAAAGAATTGCAGTTCCATCCCTGAATGTAGATGTGTCAGGGCCTACCTCTCGGTGTTGTGTGGCATGGTGGGGTCGATGGACACCATGGCTCCCGTGGAATCCAGCAGAGACAAGGTGGTGTTCCTGTCCAAAACAGACAAAGCAGGGACACTCTCTCTGAGGATGTGTCCCACTATGGTTCAATGAAGAGAGTGTAGGTGTTGGGCACATTCCAAATATCAATCAAGGAAACCAAGGGAAAGATAAAAGCTAGTCAAGACTATTGGGACTAGGCCACTCACTATAGAGTATTATCTTGTCACTAATATGAGTTCTCAATGTGGCATCTAATAGAAGTGATCCTCAAAACAACATTAGAAAAGCAGCCTAGCAGACAGGGAGATTAAAGGATCCTGCCAGGACGCTGACAGAGACGACTCTAAGCTTCACAGCAGAACTGAAGAGGAGAAAAGAGAGCAGAGAATTACCTTGGAAGACCTAGAGCGGTACAGAATAACTCCTTGATATCATACGGGCTGCAGAATCTGCTGAAGACCACCTACGGGAAGGGTAGCAAAGACAGGACACATAGTCAAGATCTAGTACATATATGACATATAATGCATGAAACCAAAATGGGTTCTACCTGGAACCAAAAAGGGTTCTCCTATGGGGACAGTCAAACAACCCTTTTGGAACCCTTTTTTCTAAGAGTAGATATTCTAAAATATATATGCAGAAGTGTTGGAGATACTGATACCAGACGTGGAATACATTCCCAGTGATCAGGGTGGAACAGCAGACCACCAAACCGGTGTATTTAGTCAGTCTACTATCCTCTCAAGCACCACCAGAGTACAGTGTGAAAATGGACCAACCACCCCACTAGGGAGAGAAGAAGAACTTTGTATTGACAGGTCTCTCATTCTGGGCTTTTCCTTTGATTACAAATGCGCAGATTCCAGTGCACCACAGTAAATATCCCCCCCTCACCAACACAGACGACTTTGACCCATGTAGATAAAAGCATCTTGATTCTTATGCCATTGGCAGGGGCAACAAAGTCGACAATAGGTGACAAAAGGAACCAAGGCAACAAGGGTAAGAAGGATACGGAGAAATGTGTAGGTTAAGAAGGAAGAGAGGGGGGGGGGTGATGAGAGAGACAGAGAGCACTCCAGAAACCTGTCAGTGGCAGGCTGTCAGGTGTGTTAGACAGTGATGTGTTTAGTTCAGAGACACGTAAGCAAGAGACACTTATGTTCACAAACAGACAATTCACCATGAAATACAATAGAAATTGCAGGATTGTATATTCAGAAATCATAAATTTTCACTTAGTTATTGTTAATCAATTTCCCATATCCGTTTTCAGAGAAATGCATAAAGGCTATGTAGGCTCCATTTTCACTGGTGTGAAATTGTAATTCAATTTCACTATTGCAATTCAACAAAGAGAAGAGGTGAATAGAAACATCCTGTTCCATCTCCTCTCTAGAGACGTGTAGTAGACCTACCGTAACACCCTGTCCATCTCCTCTCTAGAGAGAGGTGTAGTAGACCTACCGTAACATCCTGTCCATCTCCTCTCTAGAGACGTGTAGTAGACCTACCGTAACATCCTGTCCATCTCCTCTCTAGAGAGAGGTGTAGTAGACCTACCGTAACATCCTGTCCATCTCCTCTCTAGAGAGAGGTGTAGTAGACCTACACGTCTCTAGAGGAGATGGACAGGATGTTACGGTAGGTCTACTACACCTCTCTAGAGAGGAGATGGACAAGATGTTATGGTAGATCTACTACACGTCTCTAGAGGAGATGGACAGGATGTTACGGTAGTAGATCTACCATAACATCTTGTCCATCTCCTCTCTAGAGAGAGGTGTAGTAGACCTACCGTAACATCCTGTCCATCTCCTCTCTAGAGAGAGGTGTAGTAGACCTACCGTAACATCCTGTCCATCTCCTCTCTAGAGACGTGTAGTAGATCTACCGTAACATCTTGTCCATCTCCTCTCTAGAGATGTGTAGTAGACCTACCGTAACATCCTGTCCATCTCCTCTCTACAGTAACAGTACTAGTGCCTTAACATCTGAGCGGATGCAACAAGGAAACCTACTCAGTATGCATAATATACAGTGACATACAACAGCCCTTTGGTAAAAGTAATACAAGTGGGTCAGGGGTAAACATTGTCTTTGTCATCTGTCATGCTTAGGAAGGATGGCATGATGCACGTAGAGCTCTGACTCTCTTCATTGCGTGTGTGTGTGTGTGTATGTTGCTGTGTGTGCTTAAACATGTGGAGGTGCTCATGTAATAGCCTGGCGCTGCTGCCCGCTTCTGTTTTCGATGATGGATGACGCTAGCTTGACAGCAGAGAGTATGCTAAAGGACAGAGAGCATAAGGTGGTAGGGTAAGTATAGGAGCTCTCTTGTATGAGGAAGCAGGTCTGTAGATAGTGCTGACAAACCTGGATGTTTATGGACCCTCCATGACATCTAATAATAACTGATGAATAACCAGTTCCTCTCTAATACCCGAGTTCTGTTCTTGTTGAGTTTCTATACAGTGCCTTCGGAAAGTATTCAGACCCCTTGACTTTTTGCACATTTTGTTACGTTACAGCCTTTTTCTAAAATTGATTAAATTGTTTTTTTTCCCCCTTTGTCATTATGGGGTATCTGCACACAATACCCCATAATGACAGAGCAAAAGCAGGTTAATAGAAATGTTGGCTAATTTATTAAAAAATAAAAAATGGAAATATTCAACTTACATAAGTATTCAGACCCTTTACTCAGTACTTTTTTGAAGCACCTTTGGCAGTGATTACAGCATCGACTCTTCTTGGGTATGACGCTATAAGCTTGGCACACCTGTATTTGGGGAGTTTCTCTCATTTTTCTCTGCAGATCTTCTAAAGCTCTGTCAGGTTGGATTGGGAGTGTTGCTGCACAGCTATTTTCAGGTATCTCCAGAGATATTTGATCGGGTTCAAGTCGGGGCTCTGGCTGGGCAACTCAAGAACATTGAGACTTGTCCCAAAGCCACTCCTGCGTTGTCTTGGCTGTGTGCTTAGGGTCGTTGTCCTGTTGGAAGGTGAACCTTTGCCCCAGTCTGAGGTCCTGAGTGCTCTGAAGCAGGTTTTCATCAAGGATTTCTCTGTACTTTGCTCTGTTAATTTCCCCCCTCGATCCTGACTAGTCTCCCAGTCCCTGCCGCTGAAAAACATCCCCACAGCATGATGCTGCCACCACCATGCTTCACCGTAGGGATGGTGCAAGGTTTCCTCCAGAGTTCAATCTTGGCTTCATCAGACCAGAGAATCTTGTTTCTCATGATCTGAGAGTCTTTAGGTGCCTTTTGGCAAACTCCAAGCGGGCTGTCATGTGCCTTTTACTGAGGAGTGGCTTCTGTCTGGCCACTACCATAAAGGCATGATTGTGCTGCAGAGTGCTGCAGAGATGGTTGTCCTTCTGGAAGGTTCTCCCATCTCCACAGATGAATTCAAGAGCTCTGTCAGAGTGACCATCTGGTTCTTTGACACCTCCCTAACCAAGACCCTTCTCCTCGATTGCTCAGTCTGGTCGGGTGGCCATGATGAATGATGAAGGCCACTGTCTTCTTGGGGACCTTCAATGCTGCAGAAATTGTTAGGTACCCTTCCTCAGATCTGTGCCTTCGACACAATCCTGTCTCGAAGCTCCACTGACAATTCCTTCGACCTCATGGCTTGGTGTTTACTCTGACATGCACTTTCAACTGTGGGACCTTATATAGACAGGTTTGTGCCTTTCCAAATCATGTCCAATCAATTGAATTTCCAACAGGTGGACTCCAATCAAGTTGTAAAAACATCTCAAGGATGATCAATGGAAACAGGATGCACCGGAGCTGAATTTTGAGTCTCAGAGCAAAGGGTCTGAATACTTGTGTAAATAAGGTCTTTGTTTCTTATCTTTAATAAATGTGCAAAGATTTCTAAAAACCTGTTTTCGCTTTGTCATTATGGTGTATTGTGTAGATTGCTGAGGATTTTTCTTTGTACTATCCATGTTAGAATAAGGCTGTAATGTAACAAAATGTGGAAAAAGTCAAGGGTTCTGAATATTTTCCGAAGGCATTGTATATGGACACCTAAACCAACATGCAAAATTACATAAATCCACACTCCTGATTATCCAACGGCACAGGAAATACCGTATTCAAATGCAATCACACACAGAACATGCAGAAGAACAATGGAGCACGTAAAGCAGGAACTAATCAGCATAATTTCTGAACAAGGAAGCTAGATAATAAAACACACAATGGCAGCACTACACAGTCAGTCACGCTGCAAGTGAATGAAACACTCCCCATCATTCACTATGGACTGAAGGACTGGAGCCTGGAACCCATCTGGCTATAGCCTTAAAATGCAAATGATCTGTGCATCAGTACAAAAACAACAATCTCTGATAATTGAATGAGTTCAAACCAACATAGACCCTAAAACCACAATGTTCGAGTCCAAATTATAATGTAGGTCAAACATCATCAACTTTCAGGTCAGACAAAGGCCAGGAGTGTGGAAGAGTTAAGATGGAGTGTCACCTTCTTAGTCCAAAAGTGGAAGTGGGGTCACAGGCTCTCTTTCCATTTCCCCAGAAAACCGGAACATCTGGTTGTTGGGGACTCGGCAGAGTTTACCACCAAACTGACTTGTTGTGGATAAAAATCAGCTTGTGATGACATAGTGCACCCAAAATGTACTTTTTCGCTTAAGTTTTCATGTACCGAATGAAAATCTAGAAGTTCAATGCGTTTCCATCGCATTTTCAACTCTACTGATAGTTTTGTCACAAAAATTGTTGCAATGAAAAGCAAATGTGCCTACTTTGGTCTTGGCATGTGTGCTGTAGCCAACAGCTCGCAGATACAGTATGGGTAGGCGGTGCGCGTAGGTTAGTCTACATAATGAAATAAGAGTGGGAATATTCGTATTTCTCAAACAGCAGTCAAGCATCGATCATCATGTCACCAGAATATGACCCTCGATATTTATTGGAAAGGAGCATAAAGGTCATCACCATGCACTTTCACTACCCATCATAACTTATTTCATCTATAGCCTAATAAACTGCATGGTTTCCTGAGTCGTAGTGGGAGGACCACACACCAAGTCATCGCATAACTCCAAGTTGACTTTGATATGATGGTTATTGTATCAATATTTGTGCATAAAGGTGTTTCCAATGCCATTTCTCGCATAATTAATTTTACCGACACAGAAAGATCCAACCATGTCGAACAAACAAATTCTGTCTGCATTTATAAAACCGAAACTTCCCGTTTACATTAAAGCTGTCATTTTTTGGTCCTACGGTAAGACTCCACTCGCATAAAAACTGTGGATGGAAAAGTGGTTAGTAATGTGCTCCTGTGCACAGAGCTGTGCTGGAATTATGATAAGATCCGATAGGTCCCTGTTGTTATGACTGAGCTGTGAGAAGTAAGGTACGACACTAATTTAGTCTGATGGGAAGTCATATTTAGAAATGATTGAGTAGTGATAATAAGTATGAGAGAGAGAGGAGAGAGAGAGAGCGAGAGAGAGAGAGAGAGATAAAGGAATGCAAGCGTGAGAGAGAAAGAGAGGATTGTGTGAGAGGGATAAAGGAAAGGAGAGAGAGAGAGAATGTGTGTGTGTGTGTGTGTGATTGATAGATCAACAGTGTGAGAAAAATTCAGCGTCACATAGACACAAGAGAACGAGAGAGGGAGAGAAAACAACAGAGGATGGGGGAGAGAGAAAGAAAGGAGGTGCCATATTTTTACCCCAGCAACAACTGACCAATGGCAACCGAACAATATCAGAAATCCAGAACAAAAGCTTACACACAGTCAGAGATTAATTGACTTATCTCTATGAGCTCACAGATGTAGTCACTGACTACGAGCCTACACCACAGCATATCCTAAACCAGCTGAACGAACAGGCTCACAGAAAAACACCAAACAAACATAATGCAGACTTGGAATGAATTCCATAACAAGTGACACGGTCTGCAATAAATGCAAAGTTCCATCGGAGTGGAGCATAAAAGTCTTTTTTTTTTTTTGAGGAGGAGCAGGGAACAAGATTCCCAATTTTGCATTATAGGCCTACATATAAAACAGTGTTTTTTGTATGGTTTAGAACGAGTCTCAACCAATCACAATACTTGTTTTGATCAACCCATTGTAGAATAAGGAGTTTGTGACACTATACAAAACTGTCCTTAGGCCAAATCCTTACATGAGATGCAAGTAAGTCACTTGAGGTTTCATGTGGCGACTGTTCCAGTGATTTACACAAACAAATCTCAAGTTAAGATGTGGCCCCTACATGCTGAAGTTTTGATCATATATGTGAGAAACCTGAGCATTCAATCAAATCAAATGTATTTGCAAAGCCCTTTTTTACATCAGCCAAATGCAAATATAGAAACCCAGCCTAAAACCCCAAACAGCAAGCAATACAGACGTAGAAGCACGGAGGCTAGCATTTCATCCTGGAATCTAGAATCGCGGGTATATCTACTGTAATAGAAATGTGTAGACTACATGATGGGTTTAAAATGTGCGGGAGATTATCTTAAATGATAATAGTGGCAGTCTACATAGACAGTTCCTGTACTTTTCCAGACTGGAATTGTACAAAGGGCCAGCAAAGTACAGTGGCTTGTGAAAGTATTCACCCCCTTGGCATTTTTCCTATTTTTTTTTGCTTTACAACCTGGAATTAAAATGGATTTTGGGGGGGTTGTATCATTTGATTTACACAACATGCCTACCACTTTGAAGATGCAAAATATTTCTTATTGTGAAACAAACATGAAATAAGACAACAAAAAACGGAAAACTTGAGCGTTCAACCCCCCAAAGTCAATACTTTGTAGAACCACCTTTTGCCGCAATTACAGCTGCAAGCCTCTTAGGGTATGTCTCTGCAAGCTCGGCATATCTAGCCACTGGTATTTGGCCCATTCTTCAGGGCAAAACTGCTCCAGCTCCTTCGGGTTGGATGGGTTCCGCTGGTTTACAGCAATCTTTAAGTCATACTACAGATTCTCAATTGGATTGAGGTCTGGGCTTTGACTAAGTCATTCCAAGACATTTAATGTTTCCCCTTAAACCACTCGAATGTTCCTTTAGCAGTATGCTTAGGGTCATTGTCCTGCTGGAAGGTGAACCTCTGTCCCATTCTCAAATCTCTGGAAGACTGAAACAGGTTTCCCTCAAGAATTTCCCTGTATTTAGCGCCATCCATCATTAATTCAATTCTGACCAGTTTCCCAGTCCCTGGTGACGAAAAACATCCCCACAGCATGATGCTGCCACCACCATGCTTCACTGTGGGGATGGTGTTCTCTGGCCACTCTTCCGTAAAGGCCAGCTCTGCGGAGTGTATGGCATAAAGTGGTCCTATGGACAGATACTCCAATCTCCGCTGTGGAGCTTTGCAGCTCCTTCAGGGTTATCTTTGGTCTCTATGTTGCCTCTCTGATTAATGCCCTCCTTGCCTGGTCCGTGAGTTTTGGTGGGCGGCCCTCTCTTGGCAGGTTTGTTGTGGTGCCATATCCTTAAAATGTTTTAATAATGGATTTAAATCGTGCCCCGTGGGATGTTCAAAGTTTCGGATATTTTTTAAACCCAACCCTGATCTGTACTTCTCCACAACTTTGTCCCTGACCTGTCTGGAGAGCTCCTTGGTCTTCATGGTGTTGCTTGCTTGGTGGTGCCTCTTGCTTCGTGGTGTTGCAGACTCTGGGGCCTTTCAGAATAGGTATATTGAGATCATGTGACACTTAGTTAAATAAAGTCCACCTGTGAGCAATCTAATTATGTGACTTCTGAAGGTAATTGGTTGCATAGCAAAGGGGGTGAATACACATGCACGTACCACTTTTCCATTTGTTTATTTTTATTTTACTTCACCAATTTTGACTATTTTGTGTATGTCCATTCCATGAAATCCAAATAAAAAACGATTTAGAAAAGTTGTAATGCAACAAAATAGGAAAAACTCCAAGCGGGATGAATACTTTTGCACTGTAAAACACATTCAATATCTGGTCCTCTCATCTTAATCTTAGAATGAATTATTCTTCCTCTAAGGAATTTCATCAAGCATTTAATGATTAGCTGTCATTTTTTCCCACTCAAATGAATGATAAGCTATCATGTTTTTACCAAAATCTAACTCTACAGGCTCTCTTTCAACAAACCTAACGCAATGGTAAATCTAAGCGCAGGTGGTAGCGCTATAGGTTCAGGGGTGTGTCAGAAATATGTTTGCTATTTTCACGATCACAATTATCAGCGTACTTGCTGGCGTTGGCGCGAAAGTGAAGGGTTTTTGATGAATAAACAAACTGTGGGTGTGTTGGGGCTTGGCCCATCACTAGCCAATCAGAACGTGTTCCATGGCGAAATGCGGTTGCTTCAAGTTGTGTATTTACGGTCTTATATGTATTGCCTTGGAATCAACGCCACTCCCAATGCTATTCCATCAGTTTGTTAAATGGCTTACAGAAACAAAATGTAGACCTATCTTTGATAAATACATTAACTTGAACCCAATTTCACTCGACATTGTTCGAAGTAACTGTATGGCTACAGTAGGATTCACACTGGTACAGGGGCTAGGCCTACTGTAAATTGAATTGTGGCTGAGCATTGACATGCCAAACATTATCAGTAAGCAAGATTAAATTCATTATTTATGAGGCCTAAAAAAAATTATGAACAATTCTAATCAAATTCTAAACAAAACCACTTGTTTTAAATAGCCTACGTCACTTCCAGACTACAATTTCTCCCCGTGGGTATATAATATTAAAACAATGTAGACTACGGAGGGTTATACGCACATCCAAACTTTTCACAGTAGCTGGACAACAATCGAATATAACTAGAAAGGGCTAAAGTCCATTCACCGTTATAATGCTCCACAATAGGCCTACGCTTTACGACAATAATCGGAAACATTTTACAGATCACCTCGCATTCACACATCTCCAGAAGTTGCATTGCAAGCGCGCCACTGACGTTGTCACCATGAAACCAGGAAGGTGAATCATACTAAAGGTTGGTTGTAAATCAAATTCAACAAAAAACTAGCTTTTTTTTTTTACAACAATAAATGAATGTAAAATGTAATACAATCGCCAGGATTAAAAAAATACACATTGCTATTGAATTAGCCTTCGTTATGGTAGGCCTAAGGGAGGGCTTGGGTTTTTCAAATTTTACAGGTTACAGAACTTCTAAATACGAGGTTCACCGGTATCCATTCACCGAGGTACTCATCTCTCGTTTCACGGTGGGCATGGACACGTAGCCTACATCATGGATGGGGTTTTACGCACATCCAAAACGTGACCTGCATGGCTAAAATAATGTGGGCCTGCCTTCAATGCACAGATAAAAAGAAAATGTCAGCTCAATGTTTTACTCCTCTCAAACCTTATATTTTAATAAAGCTTTGGTGATTAAGATGTATTTACAAGCGGTCTCAGGAGCCAAAACCTTTATCGACAGTCTTGACTAGCCTACTTCGGGATAACATTGGGCAGACAACAAAAGCCTCAATTGAGAGGAGGGAAGGCTACTGTATGCTTGGTTTTAAATCAAATAAAACAAAATGGGGGAAAAAAGATTCGCTTTTATATTTTTTAAAATGAAATATACAGGCACCAAAAGCACATTGGGCTACTCTTGCTCCATGCGCATAGTGCGTCACGGCTGGATAGGCTGCGTTTCTGCTGTAAAAACCCATGCCATAACCAACTGCATTACTGCTAAAACCAGATTTTGGTTGGTCTTAAATAACCCTATCAGCGCTGCCTGAAATCAGTACTTTGGATACTGTTTTTTTTAAGGATATCAAAGAGGTAAACTGCCGAATTTAGCGTTAGGGTTAGAAAATGCCAGTCTGACAGTTTTTACATGACGAAATTGCAAACGAACGTGCGTTTGAGACTAGCGCCGCCTTAACGCCAGCCAAAAATAGAGCCCAACATGTTGCCACTCCACACAGGTTCACAAAAACTGTGCAGTTTCTTGTGCAAATGTGTAAATCTTGATAAAGATCTAAACACACACGCATGCATATACACACAGAGAGGACAGTGAATGTGTCCAAACAACATAGACAAGGTTCTGAAAATTCCGTTTTTGATATTGCTGGACAATGTTGATTTACTGTTTAACTGCTTTTTTCTTCTTTGTAAAAGTGAGGCGAGGAAGCAAAAAAAACAATCCCCCAAAATAAAATGGACTCCAAGTGAGAGTTTTTCATAAATAGTGGAGAAGGAATACATTTGTACTTTACCACATTGTCCTACCCATCTGTGCAAGCTTTAGGCCTAATGTGGGCTTCAAGAGTCATATTATTCCAAGCAAAAACCTATGCTAGGAAATCTTTCCTGTGTTATTTTGAAAAAGGATGCAGATGAAGGTACAATGTTAATTGATATAATCACGTGAAATGAAACAGAATGGGCATTATGACAGTTTCTTTATTCTGAACATATCTCTGATAAACGTCAATAACAGCATTATTAACATATGTATAATAGAATACAATATCAAGTGTTTTTTCAAATGAAAAAAACTTGACCAAATGCATAAATATGTTCATTACTATAAATGTATAGCCTAACTATGCTTTAATTAAATATGAATACAATGCAAATATTAAAAAGGCTTATCATAGACCACACTTTATAGGAGAAATAGGCTACTAAAGATGGCCAATCATTCAAGTTAGGTCTTTCAAACAGTGCTGGACTTGGGCAGGAACTCACCAGCACCTCAAATGTTCCACTGCTTGAGCTCCTGTTCCTCTTACAGAATATTAGCTCAAAAGTATTGCACCTAAATATAAACAGTACCAGCATCCAAAATGAGTACTGGCTCCTACTTCAGTGTAATTCAAGCACCGCTATCAAATAAGTGCAATTCAACACCTATCTACAGGATAAAAATGTAATTTCATGCGATACAGGCTATATAGTAGAATATGTATGCTTTTCTAATTCAAGAATAACAATAAATAAATGTAATAAAATAAAATGTTAATTTATAATGTGTTCATGACCTATTAGCCTTTAGCCTGCAACAAAATAGTAATACAAATATGAATAGGCCTATCATAGACTAGGCCTTTACTTTGAAGAAAGAGGGACAATCATTCAAGTAAGGTCTGTCAAATTAATGTAGCATTGGAAAAAGTACATTTCAATCCGGCCATAAAGTAAACTATAGCATCATCTACAGAATATAACTGATATTCAAAATGCGCAATTAAAAGCATGAATCCATTCCAGAGCAAGTTTTACTAAATTCGAGGCCAGTAGGCCTATATAGTCAAATCACTGCTTCCTCCTTCGATTGCCTCATCCGGCTGCCAGGAAAAGCTTTGCTGAGGAATGCCCTGATCTCTGGCCAGTCGTTTGGTTCGATGATGACGTTGTTTCGGGTATTAATTGCTTCTAATAGGTAAAAATATTATGCGTTAACCGTGCATTTAACCGATTGTTTATAACGAGGGACGTCCCACCACGTTAAACCTGGACACAAATAGTAGGAATTTGCGTCGTCCTCAGCTATGCTGGCATGCGAGAGAAAATTAACATCTGCACATACAGGTCCCGAACGTTTGTGCGTCAGTGTCCAATCAGAGGCCCGAACATAACAAGCGCGTGATCTGAGGTGGTTTGGTCTCTGATTCTCTCGCACCAGTTTGGGAAATCCTCATGGGACACAAAAAACGATACAGATTTTAATAAAAGTGAAGCTGCGCATCCGTTAAACAGTAAATCAAGTGTGTCTGGCATATGCATAATCCATCAAAAAGTGAAGGTTTTTTTTGCATTATCAATTACATTAGGCTATTCATTTAAACCACGATTTGTATATGAATATTATACAATATGCTATTGAGGGTTTCCTATTCTATAGACAGCATAACTATCATTGCACAGTTCTTCCAAATCTTTCCTATGCAATATTGGACTTCTTCCCAGTTAGGCCTACAGGACAGGGTGTAGGTTGATGATGAAACAGGCTGACATGATATAACGGTTGATTGACAGTTATACCTTCTGAATTCTGCCATCCACGTCCAGGTAGATTACTCGGTACGCCGAAGAAGCTGATCCCATCTCTCTCCACCCCTCAAGCCTCTCTCGCCGCTGCCGAGGAGTCGGATTGCGGGCTATAGGCTACCACTCCGTTCCGTGCCCGAATTGGAAAACCCGAGCGCCGTCTGTCCTTCTCTGAATGGGCAAATGAAGTTAGCGTTTCAACATCTCTTTCTCTCTGGAGCACCTAGCTAGCTCTCATCTCATAAACCCCCTCCCTCAGCCGCTCTCAAATGAGTCGCACGCAGACAAACACACACTGGGAAAACTGAAGAGCAGGGATCATCATACGTTTTCTCTTATCGCCATAGTTACCGGGGCTCCTCAAGGACGCGTGAGTGGGGTAGTTTGCCTGCCTACACAGCCTCCAGTCTGTTCGCGATGTTCATTCCCTTTTACGAACAAACGAGGCTATATTCTATTGATAAATATGGCTATTCAAATCCTATATAGTCTCTAAAAACTGTATTTTTGGTCAAAGCACACGAGAAGAAAGGAACCGACGAAAGAAAACCAAAAAGCAGCCAGCAAGCGCCGTGAAAGAGATGTTTCACATGTAATTTAGTTTCTTGCATGGGCGCCCACGCGCTTCCCCTGATGACATATTAAATCAAGCCTTGTAGGCTCGAGTCAGCTCAGGGGTTTTGTGATGCTATGCGTGGGAGAGAAGTCATGGGCAATCAAAACATACTAATACTTTCAATAAAAACCGTCATTGACTAGTATATAATCCGGCATAATTACGTTTTGGTTTATTATGAGAACCTACCAGTCCCAATAACTGATTGTTCATTTAAAAAAAATTTTTTAAAGACAGTTTCAGAGAATAATCATTCCTATTTGATTTGGCCTGCAGTACTTTTCAGAAACAAAGAGAGATTGCCTGTGTGTGCCTGCCTGTGTCACTGAGTGGAGGACTAGCTTTCAGAAGTGTACATTTTGTTTGACACCTGCCACCTCCAGCTGGGAGACTTGAGACCACTCAGCCTAACTGGAACACACTTAGCCTGGTGAACAAAACAATTCAACATTATGCTTAGAAACCAAGATAGATCTTTTGTGAAGAGGCTTCCAGAGAATTCAGCAACACAGCCACTCACTTTTTATTTGTCTACCAAGATATCTTCAGAAATTGACAATTGTCACCAAGACCGTGTACTTATGAGTCAGGTAAGAATCAGACAAGTAACAGAACAAAGCAAGTGCCTGACCAATGAACAAACACCAAAAAAAAAGGTACACAGTATTTCAAGTACTACCATTTAAGCACTGCGATAATGATTCAGCTTCCACCAAGAAATGCTCTATCGCCACAAAGAACAATGACACGTTACTGGATGGGGTCCCTTCCATTTCAATTCAGTTAAATACGGGCGGTGAATTGGAATTAACCACAGCCCCGGGCATCTGCCAGAATGAAAGTTCATAAGAATATAGATTACTTTTTCATGAAGGTACATAGGCTACCTTTCTTCACTCATTTGGCACATTAAACTCGCAGGACTCGGAGGTAGGAAGCATTAGTCACAGGAACGTCTTTAAAATGTTCAAAGGCAGAATGAATGTGAGCATTTTAAGGTTTGGGATGATGGCATTTGGTGTTTTCTACACATAGTAAAAATAACATCACAGTTTAACATTGCACTGCATATATAACTGATTTGAGAAATGGTTGATCCTCGGGAGTTGATGTGCAGAATTTCATACTCAAACACAAAATGTTACATTCATAGCATTCAAGTCCCAAAACATAACAAACTGTACCATAATTTGCTGATCATATAAGAACACAAAATATCAGTACCTTCATATACTTCCTAAACAGAGAAAATACATAGACCACCAAAAATTTGTTTTTTTTCTCCATATAAATTACTGTGCATTTCCCCACAATCTTTGGTTACATAAGGCTGAAGTGGGCCCAATATGCTCTAGAAGTATATAAAAAAATCAAAATAAAAAGTGGTATGTGCTCAGAGGGACTGGATGGCTTGGTTGGTTGCTTATTCTACTCCGCTACTTAATCTTCATCGACTTTCATTCGGTTCCAATAGGTGCTGCTACACACTAGTTCATGTCAGCTACTGCTGAATCGACGGCAATACAGCCAAGCTCGCAGTGACAACAGACCTTTAGAAAGAAGTGTTGCCCGTCTATGTCTCTTTGTGAACATTGTCTAGCTCTTGGGCTCAGTTTTTCAAAAACTATCAGATTGTATTAAAGGCATATTCATAGAACAGACAAATCATTGACTTAAAATCCAGATAACCCAATCCCTATAAACCAGGGCCCAGTTAAGGTTGAGAGGTGACCACAGGCAGGGTGGGTTCAGGTCATCTCAGTTAAAAGGTCCGATCCAGGGTAGTGGTATAGGATGCAGTGTGTCTGTGCTGAGCGAGGGCCACAGTCTTTTCACTTCTCAGTCTAGAGTTAGTGCAAAGTGCTTAGTGCTCCTTCATCCTACAAGACGGAAACAGAAAAACAGACTTTGATCCCTAAACAAAAATGTGCATAAAAACAATGTGCAGTTTCCCACCAGAGATGTGTTTCCATCAAATTGATAAAAAGGCTGTGCGTGATGACCTAGTGCACATATAAATGCATTTTGTGGTTAAATTCTGATGTATTGAATAAAAATAAAAAAACAAGTTAAAATGGGTTTCCATTGCATTTTCAACTCGTTTTTTTCCCCTCCCACAAAAAATGCTACGTTATATAGCGAGTGTGCCCACTGCTATTGGCACGTGTGCTCTAGCCAACAGCTCACAGTTAGGCTACAGTGCAAGTATAGCCTACATGATGAGATGATTATGGACAAAAGAGAAATCAATTTATTTGTCAAACAGCAGCCAAGCATTCTATTTATATGTGAAAGAGTTGAAGCTGTTGCAGTGCTTAAGGTGGTCCAGGAGACTGTTCCAATAAAGAACAACCTTTAAGTGATGGAACATTCACCTAATCTTGTATGGAAGGAGGGATGTGGAGATCAGTGGCAGTTCTTGTAGAATAATGAACCCCAGTATTGAATTTGAATAGCATTTGAAAAGAAACGGTGTAGATTCATTTGTTATAGAAACAGATTTGGTTGATATACATTTTGAGGATTTCAAGGCGATGAAAGAGTGGAGAGGAACTGGCACGACAGTCTGAGTTGGGCTTCCTCACAAAATGTTTTTGGAGAATGAAGAAGTTATTGGGGTTGCTTTTATAAGTACTGACCCAGCATATATTGCAATATGAGATAAATAGATAAGAGTAAGGTGTAGTACAGATTCCAAATTGTTTTTTTGGGGAAAAGAGGTTGTATTCATCTGACGACACCAATACCTTTCACAATTTATTTGGAGTTAATTTAGTGATGCGTTTCTGACGGTCTTTATCAGAGAAAAAGATGGTGTCATCAGCAAACAACATAAAAGAAGACAATGAAAAATGAAATACAAGTCATTAACATAGATCATAGAACATGATCAATGGCATCAGTTACTATAACAAAGCCTAGATACCACTCGATACCGCCATACTACAACAAGTAGAATATAAACAAGTCACTTACTCTACAGTGGTGCTGCCAGAACGAGGTTTAACCACGTTACCAGAGGTCAGCTCCTTCATCACCAGCCGCAGCAACAGCTACAGAGGAAACACATCCACATACAAAGCCACATTCTATAAGATCCACATAAGACAAACATTAAGAGGATAGGGGGCAGTATTTTCACTTTGGATGAATTGCGTGCCCATAGTGAACTGCATCAAACTCTGTCCTAGATTGCTAATATATGCATATTATTATTACTATTGGATAGAAAACACTCTGAAGTTTCTAAAACTGTTTGAATTATGTCTGTGAGTATAACAGAACTCATAGGGCAGGCAATATTCCAAACAAGAAATACAATTCTGAAAGTTGGGGCAACTTTGACCTCATCGCCCCCTCCTTTCCCAACAAGATATGGATCTGGAAGCACTTCCTACGCCTTCCACTAGATGTCCTCATTCAGTAGAAAGTGTAATGGAGCATTTGCTTTGAACTTTGACCTAATGGGAGGGAAAATAGTCAGTGTCCCGACTGAATGCCATTTTGCTGTGGCACATTTCTCTGTGGGTGCTACGGCTGTTCCATTCGGCCCCAGATGAAAACGTATGATCCGATTGGAACGTTATTGGATATATATGATAATAACATCCTGATGATTGATTCTCTACTTAGTTTGACCAGTTTATTCGACCTGGAATATATCTTTTGGAAGTTTTCGGGCGAGTTATCTTGGACCAGCAGTCAGTTTTTGGGCACGTGAGCTGAAAGTGATAGCAAATGCAGCTACTTGGACACTAGTATTGGACATTATGGAACAAAACAACGATTTATTGTGGAACTAGGACTCCTTGCATTACATTCTGATGAAAGATCAAAGGTAAGGGATTATTTATGTTGTAATTTCGTATTTCTGTTGACTCCAACATGGCGGTTACGTCTGAGCGCCGTCTCAGATTATTGCAATGTTAGGCTTTTTCCATAACGTTTAAAAAAAAATCTGACACAGCGGTTGCATTAAGAACCAGCGTATCTTTAATTATAAGTAGAACATGTATCTTTAGTCAAAGTTTATGATGAGTATTTCTGTTATCTGGCGTAGCCTTCTATAATTTCTCCGGATATTGGAGGAATTTCTGAACATGGCATCAATGTAAACCGAGATTAGTGGATATAAAAATGCATATTATCGAACAAAACATAAATGTACTGTGTAACATGTCATATGACTGTCATCTGATGAAGATTTTCAAGAGGTTAGTGATTCATTTTATTTCTAATCCTGCTTTTGTCATTTTATCTTTGGCTGGAAAAAATGGCTGCGTTTTTTTCTTTGTTTTGGTGGTGGTCTAACATAAATATATTTTGTGTTTTCGCTGTAAAACATTTTAAAAATCTGACATGATGGGTAGATGAACAAGATGTTTATCTTTCATTTGAGGTATTGGACTTGTTAATGTGTGAAAGGAATATTTTTTAATTCCCTGGGCTGAACGGGGGGTGGAGTTCCTTGCACCAACAAGTTTTAACAAGCATCAGCACCTACCAGCAATGCTAGGAAGTCAGCTGCCATCAGCATGTAGAAGACCTGATCCCAGCCCTGTGACGACAACACTCCTGCCAGAAGGGGGCCTATTGCTGCACCTGAGAAGAACAGATCACAGGACAGTTTGTACGTCACAGAGCTAGACCTATGCGAAATTCTAAAGCAACCCCTGGTCATTAGCTATCCCCTCATGGAGCTAACTTATCACATAGGATCTACTGGTATGGATGGAGGTGAGAGACTGACCTACTGATCCTGTGCCGTCAATGATGGCCGTGACAGTAGAAAGGGCCCTGGCATTGCCCTTGAGGCTCTTGTGTGTTCCCTAGGTTCAAAGGTCAAAACAGAGTGGGACGGGATATGAGGTTAGAGACAGCCCCCCCCACACAGGAAATACTGAGATAGCATGGCTGATCTAAAAGGTTAGAAAGACAAAACTACTAGGGAGGATTATATAAGTGTAAAACAACAGTGAGAAAGACTCACTCACTACACACTTACCAGATCAGCAGCCACTGCTGTTGTAATTAGGGCATATGGCCCATTCACAAGTCCTCCACACACCAGTAGCATACCTATGAAGAAAATGGCCCATCACAACATTATCCACTTGATCATAGTTCTGTTCACCTGTGCGTTATTGACAGTCAGAATAGCACAGCCATTATGTCAATGGGCTCAGGAGCTTGATTCATGAAGTCAGTCTACAATCCCTCTCACTAGAGCAAAACAAACTGGACTTAGTAATATAAATTGATCCTTACCTATGGTCGGTCCCAGTCCAAACTCACTGATCATGGAGAAGCCATAAAGCTGAGATACAGAACAAAAACATTTAAAAAAAAGATGTCCTATAAGATTAATGATGCATGCTTATGTTTAGCCCTTGAGATGGTCAACAGTCCTCTGAAGCTCAGTTGGTAGAGCATGGTTCTTGCAACACCAGGATAGTTGGTTTGATTCTCAGAAACAGAGAAAGAGAGAGAAAGAAATAGAAACAAATGGAGCCACACGGGGAAAGAGACTCACTATAGGAGCAGCCAGCAGCAGCATCACTGCACAGGTGGTGGCTCTCTTTCCCAGCTTATCAGATATGACCCCAGCCAATATTCCCCCTACACACAGAGAAAGAGATGAGATTAGCACAACAATCAAGATGTGTGGTTTGCGGGTAGTTCAATTCCAATGATGAATTAGGAAGTCCTGACATCATTCATGCATTTTTACAAATCAAATCTCTGGCAACACACACAGGAGCATATAAATATCCAGATCATAAAGTTATTTGGTTCGTAGAAAGATTCATACAAAAGGATCAGAACTACAAACAACCACTGAAAAAAATTAAAAAAGGGAACATACCCACAATTCCTCCCACGTCAAACAGAGTGGAGAGATCTCCGGCCTTCTTGGCATCTAGGTGAGCTGAGAGACAGGTCTATTATCTTCACACACCCTCTGGCAAACTAAACAAGTGACATCGGATACTAACAAAAACAACAAGCAAAGCATAGGCATCCTCTCACAGTGGTTCCCAAACTGCTGGAAAGGGGCCCCGAGTGAAAACGTTTGGGAACCTCCGTCCTAACAGGTAGAGATGGTTTGACCACAGATTATCAAGACATACAGTGCATTCGGAAAGTATTGAGACCTCTTGACTTTTTCAACATTTTGTTATGTGGTCTAAGACACTGCATCTCAGTACAAGACGCGTCACTGCAGTACCTGGTTCGAATACAGGCTGCATCACATCCGGCTGTGATTGGGAGTCCCATAGGGCGTTGCACAACTGGCCCAGCGTTTGTCCGGGGTAGGCCGTCATTGTAAACAATCACTTTTTCTTAACGGACATGCCTAGTTAAATAAAATAAATACATATTCTAAAATTGAGAAATATTTTTTTATTTAAATCAATCTACACACAATACCCCATAGTTACAAAGCAAAAACAGGTTTTTAGAAATGTTTGCATCAAAAACAGAAATTATTTACAGAAGCATTCAGACCTTATGCGATGAGACTCGAAATTGAGCTCAAGTGCATCCTGTTTCCATCGATCATCCTTGAGATGTTTCTACAACTTAATTGGAGTCCACCTGTGGTAAATTCAATTGATTGGACATGAATTGGGAAGGCACACAGTTGACAGTGCATGTCAGAGCAAAAACCAAGCCACGAGGTTGAAGGAATTGTCCGTAGAGCTCCGAGACAGGACTATGTCGAGGCACAGATCTGGGGAAGGGTACCAAAATATTTCTGTAGCATTGAAGGTCCCCAAGAACACAGTGGCCTCCATCCTTAAAAATGGAAGAAGCTTGGAACCACTAAGACTCTTCCTAGAGCTGGCTGCCTGGCCAAACTGAGCAATCGGGGTAGAAAGGCCTTGGTCAGAGAGGTGACCAAGAATCCGATGGTCACTGACAGAGATCCAGAGTTCCGCTGTGGAGATGGGAGAACCTTCCAGAAGGACAACCATCCCTGCAGCACTCCACCTATCAGGCCTCTACGGTAGAGGGGCCAGACAGAAGCCACTCCTCAGTAAAAGGCACATGACAGCCCACTTGGAGCTTGCCAAAAGGCACCTAGACTCTCAGACCATGAGAAACAAAATTCTCTGGTCTGATGAAGACAAGATTGAACTCTTTGGTCATAATGCCAAGCGTTACGTCAGGAAGAAACCAGGCACCATCCTTAGGGTGAAGCATGGTAGTGGCAGCATCATGCTGTGGGAATGTTTTTTAGCAACAGGGACAAGGAGACTAGTCAGGATCGAGGCAAAGATGAACGGAGCAAAGTACAGAGAGATCCTTGATGAAAACCTGCTCCAGATCGCTCAGGTCCACAGACTGGGGCGAAGGTTCACCTTCCAAAAGGACAACGACACTAAGCACACAGCCAAGACAACGCAGGAGTGGCTTCGGGATAAGTCTCGATGTCCTTGAGAGGTCCAGCCAGAGCCCGGACTTAAACTCTATCGAACATCTCTGGGGAGACCTGAAAATATCTGCCAGCGATGCTCCCCATCCAACCTGACAGAGCTAGAGAGGGTCTGCAGAGAAGAATGGGAGAAACTCTCCAAATACAGCTGTGCCAAGCTTGTAGCTTCATACCAAAGAAGACTTAAGTGCTGTACTCGACGCCAAAAGGTGCTGAGTAAAGGGCCTGAATACTTATGTAACTGTGATAGTTTTGTATTTGTAATACATTTGCAAAAATTTCAAAAAAACTGTTTTTGTTTTGCCATTATGGGGAACTGTGTGTTGATTAATGAGAAAAAAAAGATTGAATCCATTTTATAATAAGGCTGTAACATAACAAAATGTGGAAAAAGTCAAGAGGTCTGAATACTTTCCAACTGCACTGTAAATGTCAGATTGCAGATAGATACAGTATGTCTCAGACAAAGTCTAACAGGTAGTGGGCAAAGAATGCATGCCCTGACACATCTTATTGAGCTCTCCACAATGCCCTGGATTCATGTACTGTATACTTGACCAAACAGACAGAGTTCCTATACGAATGTAGCAGTGGGTGAGGGTGTTGGTGCAGTGTAATGTAGTGGTTCTCAACTGGTTTTGCCTTGGGACCCAAATTGAACCATGTTATCTCAGTCGCGACCCAATATTCGTATGACAATATGTTTGGGACAAAATGCAATCTGGAAAACAATTTTTAATGCTATATTGACAATAAATTTAGCAATTATATTAGACAAGGGAACAACAATCACACCTTTTCATTGTCAATAATTCCATATTACTCATATTCTTGATGAAGAATTTTGGCAACTCACTTATTTGAGACCACAACCTGGGCTAAAAAGGCACTACTTATAGATATAAACTCTGCAAAAAAAGAAACGTCCCTTTTTCAGGACCCTGTCTTTCAAAGATAACTCCACAGATCTTCATTGTAAAGGGTTTAAACACTGTTTCCCATGCTTGTTCAATGAACCATAAACAATTAATGAACATGCACTTGTGGAAAGGTCATTAAGACACTAGCAGCTTACAGACGGTAGGCAATTAAGGTCACAGTTCTGAAGACTTACAACACTAAAGAGGCCTTTCTACTGACTCTGAAAAACACCAAATGAAAGATGCCCAGGGTCCCTGCTCATCTGCGTGAACGTGCCTTAGGCATGCTGCAAGGAGGCATGAGGACTGCAGATGTGGCCAAGGCAATAAATTGCAATGTCCGTACTGTGAGACGTCCAAGACAGCACTACAGGGAGACAGGACGGACAGCTGATCGCCCTCGCAGTGGCAGACCACATGTAACACCTGCACAGGATTGGTACAGCCGAACATCACACCTGCGGGACAGGTACAGGATGGCAACAAAAACTGCCCGAGTTACACCAGGAATGCACAATCCCGCCATCAGTGCTCAGACTGTCCGCAATAGGCTGGGCGAGGCTGGACTGAGGGTTTGTAGGCCTGTTGTAAGGCAGG
The DNA here is from genome assembly GCF_018296145.1 of Oncorhynchus tshawytscha. Taxonomy (NCBI): domain Eukaryota; kingdom Metazoa; phylum Chordata; class Actinopteri; order Salmoniformes; family Salmonidae; genus Oncorhynchus; species Oncorhynchus tshawytscha. Next base: position 16,981,929 of record NC_056454.1, on the reverse strand, counting down.
TCCTCACCAGACATCACCGGAAACAACTTTGCCCAAGGGCACAAACCCACCGTTGCTGGACCAGAAAGGACTGGCAAAAAGTGCTCTTCACTGACAAGTTGTGATTTTGTCTCACCAGAGGTGATGGTCGGATTCGCGTTTATCGACGATGGAATGAGCGTTACACCGAGGCCTGCACTCTGGAGCGGGATCGATTTTGGAGGTGGAGGGTCCGTCATGGTCTGGGACAGTGTGCCACAGCATCATCGGACTGAGCTTGTTGTCATTGCAGGCAATCTCAAAGCTGTGCGTTACAGGGAAGACATCCCCCTCCCTCATGTGGTACCCTTCCTGCAGGCTCATCCTGACATGACCCTCCAGCATGACAATGCCACCAGCCATACTGCTCGTTCTGTGCATGATTTCCTGCAAGACAAGAATGCCAGTGTTCTGCCTTGGCCAGCAAAGAGCCCGGATCTCAATCCCATTGAGCATGTCTGAGACGTGTTGGATCAGAGGGTGAGGGCTAGGGCCATTCCCCCAAAAATGTCTGGGAACTTGCAGGTGCCTTGGTGGAAGAGTGGGTATCATCTCACAGCAAGAACTGGCAAATCTGGTGCAGTCCATGAGGAGATGCACTGCAGTACTTAATGCAGCTGGTGGCCACACCAGATACTGACTCTTACTTTTGATTTTCACCCCCCCTTTGTTCAGAGACACATTATTCCATTTCTGTTAGTCACAGGTCTGTGGAACTTGTTCAGTTTGTCTCAGTTGTTGAATCTTGTTATGTTCATACAAATATTTACACATATTAAGTTTGCTGAAAATAAACGCAGTTGACAGTGAGAGGACGTTTCTTTTTTTGCTGAGTTTATATTGAAAATACTGTGATTGAAGAATAATACTTTTCAGAGAATAATTTATAAAACAAAAAAGTAGGTTCATAGTCATTTATACACACTTTCTACCTGGTATTAGATTAAATTCAGATACTCCTATCTTTTATTTAAAAAAAGATGAAAACCCATTCAAAACCCCCTTTCGTGATCCACCAGTTCAGAACCACTGATGTAGTGTAATGTACATACCCGTTTTTGTGATGTAGAGCGGCAGCCAGAAGAGGAAGGTGTAGCTGACCAGCTTGGCAAACAGCAAACAGAGCGAGAACTCTATCACTCCCTGGAGAGAAAAAGAAAAGCATACTGTCAACAAATAAAAACTATACATTTCTCCAGAATAGAATGGCGTGGTACTTTGTATGGTGTATGCTAAGTGCCAGGGGTTTTCCCCTGTTGCTTGTACAGTACCCATGCATTTCTTTCAGATCTATTTAAGTGTATAAGGAACATGTGTCTGCAGGTATTTCTCTACAGTATGAAATGGTATTCGCAACAATTTGATGTACAAAATAAATTAACAAAACAAAACCAACCTGCTTTTCTGTAAAAAAAACCCCTAACATTCTAAATTAGGTCACACAGGCTCAGAAGATTCCCGTGAGGGCAGGACATTTCCTAAGGAAAATAGTCCTGACAGTGCTTCTGCCATGAAGTCTTGGAGACCTAAAAACATCTTGGCTGCAGATATGATGTCCAGCTTCTTGGACTTCTTTGACACTTGTGCTGTACACTGAATGACTGTGGCTATAAATGGCACTATATCTACCTTCTTCACAATGAGTGTATCCAGATCACTCGACTGACTTAAAACACTAGCAACTGGTTGCAAGGCATATCTTCAACACTGTTGCCTCTCGCTCCTTTGACTCTTTTCACCGGCTCCACATAGATCCCTGATCCTTGACACCTCAACCTCCTTCACCCTAACAGGGCACTCAAGGAAGTCTGGAGTATGAACCCCACCACATCTAAAAAAAAAAAATCATATTCTTCAATACCATACTTCTCCTGCCTGCAAACATTTGACACTTGACCATATCCTTCACAATTCTCATACTAATGGTTTGGACACAAAACGCTCAAAGCATACCTCACATATCCAAGCTTCACATATTCAGGTATCGTCTCCTCAAACAACAATAATATCGATAGGCTTTTCTCCTTCCTTCAATTACCAATACAGTGGTTGCACTGTCCTTCTCTCAGCACATATCAAAGCTGCTGGCTAAATTTAGAGGAAACCAAGTCTAGATTTATCGTAATCACTCCTCTTTCAACCCAGCTGCCAAATTAACCCGGAATCTGATGACCATCCTATCCATGCTAGATTACAGAGACATCATTTATAGATTGGCAGGTAAGGGTGTTCTCTAGAGGCTAGAAGAAGAACATCACCATTCGGCCATCAGATTTGCCACCAATGCTCCTTATAGGACACATCACTGCATTCTATACTCCTCTGTAAACTGGTCATCTCTGTATACCCGTCACAAGACCCACTGTTGATGTTTATTTATAAAACCCTCTTAGACCGCAGTCCCCCCTATCTGAGATACCTACTGCAGCCCTCATCCTCTACATACAACACCCTTTCTGCCAGTCACATTCTGTTAAAGGTCCCAAAAAGCACACACATCCCTGGGTCACTCCTCTTTTCAGTTTGCTGCAGCTAGCGACAGAAACAAGCTGCAAAAAACACTCAAACTGGACAGTTTTATCTCCAGCTCTTCATTCAAAGACTCAATCATATACATTCTTACTGACAGTTGTGGCTGCTTCACTTGATGCATTGTTGTCTCTACCTTCTTGACCTTTGTGCTGTTGTCTGTGCCCAATAATGTTTGGACCATGTTTTTTACTGCTACCATGTTGTGTTGCTACCATGCTGTGTTATGTGTTGCTGCCTTATGTTGTCGTCTTAGGTCTCTTTTTATGTGTCTCGTGTGTTTTGTCCTATATTTATATATATATATTTTTTTTTTATCACAGGCCCGTAGGCCTTTTGGTAGGTCGTCATTGTAAATAAGAATTTGTTCTAAACTGACTTGCCTAGTTAAATAAAGGTTCAATAAAAAAAAAAAACAGGTCAGGCGACATGCACTGACCATTCATGGAATTCTCTGACTAAGGTACTCGTCATCTACACTACCAGTCACAAGTTTTAGAACACCCACTCATTCAAGTGTTTTTCCATTTTCTACACTGTAAGATAGTGAACACATCAAAACTATGAAAACACATATGGAATCATGTAGTAATTATTTATTTTAAATTGTTAAACAAATCCAAATATATTTTATATTTGAGATTCTTCAAATAGCCACAGCTTTGCACAATTGTGGCATTCTCTCAACCAGCTTCACCTGGAATGCTTTTCCAACAGTCTTGAAGGAGCTCCCACATATGCTCAGCATTTGTTGGCTGCTTTTCCTTCACTCTGAGGTTTAACTCATCACAAACCATCTTAATTTGGTTGGGGGATTGTGGAGGCCAGGTAATCTGATGCAGCACTCCATCACAAATTATTGGTAAAAACAGACCTTACACAGCCTGGAGGTGTGTTGGGTCATTGTCCTGTTGAAAAATAAATGATAGTCCCACTACGCCCAAACGAGATGGGATGGCGTATCGCTGCAGAATTCTGTGGTAGACATGCTGGTTAAGTGTGCCTTGAATTCCAAATAAATAACAGTGTCACCAGCAAAGCACCCCCACACCATCACACCTCCTCTATGCTTTATGGTGGGAAACACACATGCAGAGATCAGCCGTTCACCCGCACTGCGTCTCACAAAGACACAGCGGTTAGGACCAAAAATCTCACATTTTGACTCCAGACCAAAGGCCAAATTTCTACCGGTCTAATGTCCATTACTTGTGTTTCTTGGCCCTCTTTTTCCTATTGGTGTCCTTTAGTAGTGGTTTCTTTGTAGCAATTTGACCATGAAGGCCTGATTTAAGCAGTCTCCTCTGAACAGTTGATGTTGAGATGTGTCTGTTACTTGAACTCTGTGAATCATTTATTTGGGCTGCAATTTCTGAGGCTGGTAACTCTAATGAACTGATCCTCTGCAGTAGCGGTAACTTTGGGTCTTCCATTCCCGTGGCGGTCCTCATGAGAGCCGGTTTTATCATAGCGCTACAACTCCTTTGGCAGGCACCCTGCTCCGAAGAGCAATACATGTTACTTCTGATGTGGGCAATTTTGCAATTCTTCAATGACACAATTAACCAAAACAAGGCCGCTTCTAGCCACCTTGATTGAACCCACCTTTCCCACTGCTTTCTTCAGTGCTCGATAATACAAATGGATTTCGCAACTGAACCTCCTTGTCCAAAAAACAGTTCCATAAGAAATGCATTATTGGACCGGTCCTTGTCTTCTACTACAACTTTTGCTCGTTCAGTTCCATTCTTTGATTTCACCCATTTCCATTCATTATCACACTTCACTTGCCGCACTTTCCGATTAAAGCAGAGTCGCCATTTTCACAGATTGGACATGAATTGAAAGGCAATAATAAAAACCAGCAGATAAATGGCCCTCCAGGAATTGAAGTTTAACAGCCCTGGCTTTGGGGAACAGGGCCTGGGCCTTTGCTATTGTGTGTGAGCGATATGGGTGGTGTGAGAGGTCAGGCGACTGACCGGAATGCGTAGAGCTCCCATGAAGCTGATGGCCGAGGGCTCTGATTCGCTCTTCACCACCACCACCTGCTGTACTGGGACAGAAACACTACTGTTGTCCTGAGGGAGCAGCAGCTCTGTGTCCCAGTTCTGAGAGAGATGGAGGGGAAAACATGGGTTAATAACACAGATCCACATACAGACACTAACATAAACACAGACAAACTCCGATAAAAAACAGGCACACCTCATATTTGTCTCCCTGTTTGTATGAATGGTACAGTTGCTTGTGTCCATTTGTCCCATTCCAGTTCTTTGTCAGCTTTTGCTGCATGAGGAAAAAAAAGAAAAAAGTACAACACAGTTTACCACAATGTTACGGAGTCTATAGTTTAACATCACTATTATACACAGTGTTCCACCAGCTACTAGTGAAGAAAACTGTAATGCAGTTCACAGTAGCGTGGGAGACTGAAAATGATACCTGTCAATCAAGAAGAACCCTAACTAAAGCTTATACAAGGAATCTGCCCACATGGTAAAAGTTAATCATGTTTCATCCCTTTTGATTTGTGTGTCCGTCTCCAGGGAGGCATTTTTACCAGAGCCAGCCCACACTCAGAGACACTCAGGTACTCTACGTCTACGCAAGGAGCTAAAGTGGGCGACAGTTGTCTAGGAAACGGTTGTCGGGCGCGATGTGCGACAGATGTGATGCTATCCAGGCAAATTCTGATGACGTGTGATCTACACAATGATCCCATTCTTGAACACACATTTTCAAACTAGCATTTAAACTAAGCATTGAACCAAGAGGGGCTTTTTCCTGTCTATATCTGTGAATTTATACCTCTGAAATGTCCTAAATATTATGTCTATACTAAGTAGAGATGCTTTTGAGAACAAGAGAGACATCCTAAGTACTCACATTGTTGCTGCAGGGAGCAGGGTTCTGTACAGCATGGATGCTTCTAAGATCATTTGGATCTACAGACAAAACAGAGTTTAAATGTTTTAATATCAGCATGCAAAATTCTGACCGTCGCATAAATCATCATGCATCGAAGCTAAACAAAGGCAAATGGAATGAGTCTTTCACTCCTCCAACCAATCACGTAGCAGTACTCACGTTCAATGAGGAAGAGGAAGCAGATGATTCCCATGGCAGCAATGATGAGGCCGGGAACGATGAAGGACAAGCCCCAGTTGGAGGAGACCCAGTAGCCTGCGATCAGAGAGCCCAAGATGTTGCCCACCGAGGTGTGGGAGTTCCATATGCCCATGATCAGACCCCTCCTATTGGAGACACCAGTTAAAGTATTCTAACTTCAATGTATATTCTATAACTATTTTCTATTCAATGCATCTCCTATAATGTCAGTGTATCTGAACTATGGAGGAATCATTTCATTTTAACAGATCTTGTGGCTTACCTTCCCTTGCCAAACCAGTTCCCGATGCATGTGACAACACTTGGCCAGCCAGTCGTCTGAACCAAGCCATTAGCCACCTGAGGCAGAGGAGAAACAGAGAGTTAGAAAAACATTCAGAATATAGACCTGTTGTCCTCTGAATTCTCAACTAGTCTTACTATGAAATGTCAGACCAAGAATTTTCTATGGCTTGACTGATATTGTACATGTGTAGGTAGTTACAGTAGGTCCACTTTGTGACTTACCTGGACAAATATATAGAAGCCAAGGCTGTGGATGCTGTAAATGTAGCCCAGGCCAAACAGACAGGTGAAGAGGCCGCTCATCAGCATGCCAAACGTCAGGTACAGACGGATGGGCAGACGCTCACCGATGATGCCACTGCAGGACACACAATGACATTTTAACAATGCATAAGAAAAGTTAATGCAGGCTGACAAAAATGGCTAGCATATTCAGCATAAAAACAGGCTGGCATATTGAGAATTTTTCATCCACCCCTTATATAAAACAAAACATATATTTTGAATGAAAAAAAAATAAAAAATTAAAATATCAACACTATTCGGCATGACATCCAGCACAAGCTTGGCTAGAAGCCATTTGACCTTGCTGAGACACAGAGTTAGTTATGCAACACGGTCCTTGAAAAGCACACTGTGTTCATGTTGTAACACAGAGAGACAGAATGAGGACCCTTTCAGGGCTAAAAGAGAGGGAGGGAAAGAGTGAGAGCGAAAGACAAGAGAGAAAAAAAAAAAAAGAACGCAAGGAGCGAGATATTCCCCCCCTTGACAACTACAATAAAAACAACCAACAAAAATGGGTCACAACTCCTGCAGCTCTGTCGCACACTGGGTCTGTACATAGTCAATGGTAGGCGTCGAGGGGACTATTACTATTAGGTACAACTACAGCTCATCCCTTGGCAGTAGTACTGTAGATTACTTTATCGCCGACCTCAACCCAGAGTCTCGCGGTGTTCACAGTCAGCCCACTGACACTCCTACCAGATTACAGCAAAATCAGTCTACTCTACTTGAACAGAGCAACACTGAAATCACGAGACAAAGCCAAAACAAACCGCACACTATTAAGAAATGCTATAGATGGAAAGTAGTGTAGAAACTTACCAAAAAAACAACAGGAAACAACAATCGCTTTTAGACAACTTCCTGGACAAAACATTTCACTGCAATAGTGAATGCATAAAATTGGCAATAGAAAGCCAAAACAGTATATTTGACCTTCCAGCCTCACCATCAAATCTAAAAATGACAAAACGGTTTGTTGAAGAATGCAAAAACCTAAGAAAGAAATTGAAAAACATATCCAACCAAAAACAGACCCAGAAAACCTGATCCTACACCTTTACTATGTTTAAACACTAAAACGGTACAGGAATACACGAAGGAAACAGCACACCAGAAACCAGCTCAATGTTATTGAAGAATCCATAGAATCAAACCACGTCGGGGAAAATCCGAACACACTAAACAACAACACGAAGAGCTAACGATCCAAAACAGAGGTGTATGGATAAACCACTTCTCATTTTGGCCCTATGAAGAAAGAACAAAAACATAGACATGATCAATTACAAAGCTAACAATCCTCAGCTCTGGCATCTTCCCCAATATTTGGAACCAAGGACTGGTCCCAAAAAACTACTGTGGGATCTGCATCAACAGCAAATTCTCTTCATTATCATTAACAGCAGCCTCCTACATTTCCTCAGTGAAAACATCCTGAGCAAATTTTAAAATGGGCTTTTAACCAAATTACCATGCGACAGACCACGTATTCACCCAGCACACCCTAAAAACAAACCAAATAAAATCTTCTTGTTTTGAAAAAAGCCTGACTCAATTTGACATAGGGGTCGGCTAAATAAATGGAATGCGGTATAAACATAAAATCCACAAAACAAGTGTGCGGTTAAAATTAAAACAGATTTCTTTCCTCAGTGCTGTGTGGTGAAGTAGGGATGCTGCTTGAACCCCACCCTCTTCAACATACATACAGTTGAAGTCAGAAGTTTACATACACCTTAACCAAATACATTTAAACTCAGTTTTTCACAATTCCTGACATTTAATCCTAGTAAAGATTCCTTGTCTAAGTTCAGTTAGGATCACCACAATATTGAAGAAAGTGAAATGTCAGAATAATATCCGAGAGAATGATTTATTTCAGATTTCCTTCTTTCATCACATTCCCAGTGGGTCAGAAGTTTACATACATGCAATTAGTATTTGGTAGCAATGCCTTTAAATTGTTTAACTTGGGTCAAACATTTTGGTTAGCCTTCCACAAGCTTCCCACAAAAAGTTGGGTGATGGCCACTCCAATACCTTGTTGTCCTTAAGCCATTTTGCCACAACTTTGGAAGTATGCTTGGGGGTCACTGTCCATTTGGAAGACCCATTTGCGAACAAGCTTTAACTTCCTGACTGATGTCTTGAGATGTTGCTTCAATATATCCACGTAATTTTCCTACCTCATGATGCCATCTATTTTGTGAAGTGCACCAGTCCCTCTTGCAGCAAAGCACCCCCACAACATGATGCTGCCACCCCCGTGCATCACGGTTGGGATGGTGTTGTTCAGCTTGCAATCCTCCCCCTTTTTCCTCCAAACATAACGATGGTCATTATAACCAAACAGGTCTATTTTTTTTTTCATCAGACCAGAGGACATTTCTCAAAAGTACGATCTTTGTCCCCATGTGCAGCTGCAAACCGTAGTCTGGCTTCTTTATGGCGGTTTTGGAGCAGTGGCTTCTTCCTTGCCAAGTGGCCTTTCAGGTTGGGTCGATATAGGACTCGTTCTACAGTGGATATAGGATACTTTTGTACCAGTTTCCTCCAGCATCTTCACAAGGCCCTTTGCTGTTGTACTGGAATTGATTTGCACTTAGCGCACCAAAGTAAGTTCATCTTTAGGAGACAACTCGTCTCCCTTCCTGAAGCGGTATGACGGCTGCGTGGCCCATGGTGTTTATACTTGCGTACTATTGCGTACTTGTGGAGGTCTACCATTTTTTTTTGCCTGATTTCTTTTGATTTTCCCATGATGTCAAGCAAAGAGGGACTGAGTTTGAAGATAGGCCTTGAAATACATCCACAGGTACACCTTCAATTGACTCAAATTATGTCAATTAGCCTATCAGAAGCTCCTAAAGCCATGACATTATCTTCTGGAATTTTCCAAGATGTTTAAAGGCACAGTCAACTTAGTGTATGTAAACTTCTGACCCACTGGAATTGTACAGTGAATTATAATTGAAATAATCTGTCTGTAAACAATTGTTGGAAAAATTACTTGTGTCATGCACAAAGTAGACTTCCTAACCGACTTGCCAAAACTATAGTTTATTAACAAGAAATTTGCGGAGTGGTTGAAAAACGAGTTAATGACTCCGACCTAAGTGTATGTAAACTTCCGACTTCAACTGTACATACATTACATTACATACATACATACATACATACATAGGTGAGGGCACGAGAACAGTCTGCAGCACCAGGCCTCACCCTACTAGAATCTGAAGTCAAATGTCTACTGTTTACTGATGATCTGTTGCTTCTGTCACCAACCAAGGAGGGCCTACAGCAGCACCTACACTACCGTTCAAAAGATTGGGGTCAAAATAAACATTTTCGTTCATTAAAATAACATCAAATTGATCAGAAATACAGTGTAGACATTGTTAATATTATAGCCTTCATTTCTCAGAACAAGAATAGACTGATGAGTTTCAGAAGACAGTTTTTTGTTTCTGGCCATTTTGAGCCTGTAATCAAACCCAAATGCTGATGCTCCAGATACTCAACTAGTCTAAAGAAGGCCAGTTTTATTGCTTCTTTAAGCAGCACTACAGTTTTCAGCTGTGCTAAAATAATTGCAAAAGGGTTTTCTGATGATCAATTAGCCTTTTCAAATGATAAACTTGGATGAGATAACACAACGTGCCATTGGAAAACAGGAGTGATGGTTGCTGATAATGGACCTCTGTACGCCTACGTAGATATTCCATTAAAAATCAGCCTTTTCCTGCAACAATAGTCATTTACAACATTAATGTCTACACTGTATTTCTGATCAATTTGATGTTATTTTAAAATGGACAAAAAAAACATGATTTTCTTTCAAAAACAAGAACATTTCTAAGTGACCCAAACTTTTGAATGAAAGTGTAGATCTTCTGCACTGATTCTGTCAGACCTGGGCCCAGACAGTAAAAAAGTAAAATAAAATAAAAAAGAGAAAAATAATTGTGTCGCAAAAAAGGTCCCGTCACCAGGACCACAAATACAAATTCCATCTAGATACCATTTCCCTAGAGCACAAACTATACCTACCTCTGCCTAAATATCAGCACTACAGATAACTTCCAAAAAGCTGTGATTGATTTGAGAGACAAGGTAAGAAGGGCCTTCTACGCCATCAAAAGAAACATAAAATTCAATATCCCAATTAGGATCTGGCTAGAAATAATTGATATCAGTTAAAATTCTTGAATCAGGGTCTGCTCACCAACCAAAGATTCACAAAATGGGACAAACACTCTGCTAGACTCTGCTAGCGCTGTGGAGGTCACGAAATTTCACCAGCCGGTGATTTTCAAGCAAATAACTGTCGGTCTCATGGTAATTGACCGTTAATTAACATAAACACATTTAGCATCTCCTGGCTTCCGCCCATGGCCTACAAGCCACTGATACAGACCTATGGAACATCTACATTTTTAAAAGTCTAATAAATCCATGTAATATAGCCTACGCCATCACAATAAATCTATTATTTATTTTAGACAGGTCTAAAGAAACATGATAGGAAAATGTAGTCCATTTCAGAATAACAGAGTAGCATACTCTGAGTGGTCCTTATGTTAGGTCCTGATCTGGCTATGTTAAAATGGCTGTGGCCTACACCAGTTCATTTAGCAGACAAGAGTTGCTTAGAATTCCTTGGAATTATTTTATATTAGAATACTACTGAACAAAGCTGAATAAAATAGAAAGGATATTTTCTCCAAACGATGTGAGAGAGTGCGCACATGCGGCTAACAAAGAAATAGATACTTCTATTTGCTTAATTTTGAGTTATTCATGTAACTTTAGTTGTTCTACAAACATTGGACTATATGTTTAGATTTTTAATACATTGTAAGGCTGCATGATGCAACTAGAATGATTTTTAAAAAGTTGCTTGAAAAGGCACGAGCTCCGCTTAGTTTTTTTTGCACAGACCGTACACACACACACACACACACACACACACACACACACTTCCTCACTCGTCTCTCATTCACAATCTGACAAGCACTTGATAATGCTTTGAATTTCCCGGCTGCATCCCCTTTGTGTGGCCGTAATGCACCCGGGAAAAAAGCCATGCCTTTTGCAGCGTGGCCGTTGTGTCCTTGGCCCAGAGTGCTGGGTTGTGCCCTTCTCAAAAGCACCCCTCACTCACATGGCTTTCCATCACGTGATTGGGTCTTTTTTTAGGTTACAAGTGAAAACAGACGCATCGGGTACGCAACTGCGCGCGTACTTATCCAATTCTGAGGTGCATATTTAAGATATCGGAAGAACTGTCCACATTTACTTTGTCAGCCATCAAGAAGAATAGGCCTAACAAACAGCAAAAGCACTAGCCTGTCAATCTACTATCCCCCATAGTACCAAAGTTGACCTATTCTATGGAGGAAACAAATAATCCAAACATAGTCCGGGACAGCTGCGGAATGCGATAGATCCCAAATTAATACAACCACGAGAGTAAAAAAAAAAAGAAATTACGCAATGTGGCTGACGCAACAGATCTAATAGTTTAGCAACATTTAAAGCTAAACGTTCTGGCTGTTGCTTCACATTGTAAGTGCAGCAAAGTGCACATGGCAGAAGGCTAAACGCACAAATGCTCCATTAGCAGGAAAACACCATTATCAAAAGTGACCGCAAATGTGATTCATGTAATGCTTTTATTATAAAAGGTGCATTTTTATGGTGAAAAATGATCTTCCCCAAACTTGAAACTCAAACGCTGCTTATGTATGCCAGTTAGGCTCTACACCCCTTGTAAAGCAAATGAATGATCTTCATTTTAAGAAGTTATTTTGGCCACGTTAGTTGTGATACAAACCTTATCAAAAAAAAATGTAGGCCTATGGGCCAGGCTACATAAGGTATTGTCAACAAAAGGCATTGTCTTACGCTGGGCATCATCCACGAGTGATAGGCTAATATTGTCACCCATCAGACTATTCTTGATTTAATCTGGTCTTTACATATACTATATATATATATATGTGTGAAATATGTTTTGATTTAGAATGGACCATTATCATGCACCCGTCTCCAAACTGTGGCAGGAGAAAAAAAACAAACATGTCATCTATGTACCAAGAGGAGGACACTTTTCCTGTGGTTCATTTTCATGCCAGCCAGGTAGGCTATACTCCTGTTGTAAAATAAGCAATGTGCTTAATATTAGGAAACTTGAGAAATAAATTATAGTAGGCCTATAGAAAGCTGAAGGATCCTCTTTTTAAGAGGCCATCACTCTTGTTTTCTCACACCATTTCATAGCCTATAGAAAAACGTTGCGCAACATGAGCTCATGAACTCTCATGAAGTGTTTGATTGGATTTTCGAATACATTTGCAATGATGTCAGAGTGATGAGAGGGACAACAGAGCGCTGAGTACCAGGCAGTTAGCAAGTTGGTAGGTTACTAATGACCATCAGCAGCATCAGAGCTTGGAGAAGCCTAATCACTGTGACTAAACGGTCATGTGGAATTTGACTGCCTTCAAGACTCGTGACCACCTGCGGTAATACGGTCACCGTAACAGCCCTAGACTCTGCAGTGTGACTGACTGACTGAAGGATGAGAGATGGGGGAAGCGCTTTATCCGATAACTAGAGCCCAGAGGTATTCCTGATCAGGTAATGTGGACAGCCTAGTTTTAGCCTTACCTGAGGAACATGCCCACAGCATAGGCACAGAGGAAGGAGTAGTCCATGGCTCCCAGCAGCTGCTTATAGTTGCTTTTATCTAGATATGGAGGTAGTTTTACATGAGAATGACATCAATTCAACCAAGGACCATCTGAATACAGGCTCCTGGGTTTGGTTATGGGGATCGACAACAATGTGTGAATGAATAGTAACAAATGTGTGATTAGTGATAAGTGTAGGGATAGAGGATGCATAACATTTAGTAGAGCAAGTGGGAGAAAGAGTGATTGAGAGACTGAAAGGGGGGACAAGGGGTTGAGTGGGGTCTCACCAAAGGGTTTCCAGCTGCACTCTGCAGCTGTGTGGAGGTTTGGCAGCTGGCTACTACTGGCTGTGGAGAGCTCATTGAGAGCTGAGCAGTTCTTATGCAGCTCACTCTGTGGAATAAATAATCATATTGTGCAAACATTCACGTGTGTGTGCACACACTGAAAAAAAAAGCACAAGCTACAGTAAACCCAACATATATAGCTGGTCAAACATTAATCTAAAATACATTTAATACTAAATGTCAAGGTGCTTCCAGCCATGCTATGGTTCCAAGGTAAACAATGGTGGATAACATTGGTTACATAAATAGTTCATCCCTGGCTCTGCTTTGGGAGGGACACTGTCATTCTGATATACTGTCACAGACAGGGGCGCAACTTTGGGGGAATTTATTTTGTATCCAGTCGGATAAACACTCCAAACAGCCTACCCGACAGCTCGGAAGCGTCCCATGGTTCGAAAGCACACCGTTGCCTCGTTTTGTATCATATTCCAATGATAAAACTGGGGGGGACGAAAATGCAATTTCAGAATGTTGCGCCCCAGATATAGTAGCAGGATGAATCACATTAAGGCTGATCAGGTTACAACAACACCTGTGCTGATAACATGTATATTTAATGTGTGGATAGGAGTATATATTTAGTAAATCTCTTATTATGTGCTATGCCAGTATAGTCCAGTAAATTCCCTATAGGGACATCAGATGTATGTGTGTATATATTTATATACACACACATACGTTACCTTGACGATGCTGATGGGTTTTCTGGACAGGTGGAAGCTGGTGTACAGCAGGAAGGTGAGGCTAAATGTGAAGGCTCGGTACCTGGAGGGAGACAACACAACACAAGGGGGCAGCAGTGAGAAGGGCTGGATAGAGGTCGTCGGTGGGTAGCATTCATCCCTGACCACTATCACTGATAGAGTGGTCAGGGATGAATCATTCCCACAACGGTCAGTGTGAGGTTTGGGTTTAGGGTAATCTGATCCTAGATATGTCCTTAGATAAGCTCAGCAAAGAAAGAAACATCCGCTCACTGTCAACTGCATTTATTAACAGCAAACTTGTGTAAATATTGTGTAAATGTGTAAATATTTGTATGAATATAAGATTCAACAACTGAGACAAACTGAACAAGTTCCACAGACATGTGACTAAAATAAATGGTATAATATAATGTGTCCCTGAACAAGGCGCGGGGGGTGAAATGGCCCTAGCCCTCACCCTCCGATATCCAACATGCTCTCCTCACCCTCCGATCCCAGACATGCTCTATGGGATTGAGATCCGGGCTCGTCACTGGCCATGGCAGAACACTGACATTCCTGTCTTGCAGGAAATCATGCACAGAACGAGCAGTATGGTATTGTAATGCTGGAGGGTCATGTCAGGATGAGACTGCAGGAAGGGTACCATATGAAGGAGGAGGATGTCTTCCCTGTAATGCACAGCATTGAGATTGCCTGCAATGACAACAAACTCAGTCAGATGATGCTGTGACACACCGCCCCAAACCATGATGGACCCTCCACCTCCAAATCGATCCCGCTCCAGAGTACAGGCCTTGGTGTAACACTCATTCCTTTGACGATAAACGTGAATCCGACCATCACCTCTGGTGAGACAAAACCATGACTCGTCAGTGAAGAGCACTCTTTGCCAGTCCTGTCTGGTCCAGCAACGGTGGGTTTGTGCCCATAGGCGACGTTGTTGCCGGTGATGTCTGGCGAGGACCTGCCTTACCAACAGACCTACAAGCCATCAGTCCAGCCTCTCTCAGCGTATTGCGGACAGTCTGAGCACTGATGGAGAGATTGTGCGTTCCTGGTGTAACTTGGGCAGTTGTTGCCATCCTGTACCTGTCCCGCAGGTGTGATGTTCGGATGTACCGATCCTGTGCAGGTGTTGTTACATGTGGTCTGCCACTGCGAGAACAATCAGCTGTCCATCCTGTCTCCCTGTAGCACTGTCTTAGGCATCTCACATTATGGAGATTGCAATTTATTGCTCTGGCCACATCTGCAGTCCTCATGCCTCCTTGCAGCATGCCTAAGGCATGTTCACCCAGATGAGCAGGGACCCTGGGCATCTTTCTATTGGTGTTTATCAGAGTCAGCAGAAAGGCCTCTTTAGTGTCATAACTGGTCATAACTGTGACCTTAATTGCCTACCGTGTCTTAATGACCGTTCCACAGGTGCATGTTCATTAATTGTTTATGGTTCATTGAACAAGCATGGGAAACAGTGTTTAAACCCTTTACAATGAAAATCTGTGAATTTTTATGAATTATCTTTCAAAGACAGGGTCCTGAAAAAGGGACGTTTTGCTGAGTTTGTGTTGTTGATGTTAACTTATATTCTGAGAGGGTGGAAGACAACTGGACATTGGACCTCTTGGCTGGACTGACTGGCTGGCTTCGTGTATAGTGGCGTAAATGAGCTGAATGGAGATCAAACATTTCACATGGGAGGGTGTCACCAAGACACAATCAAAGTGATTTGCAAATCTTTGCAATATACAGTTGAAGTCCCAAGTTTACATACACTTAGGTTGGAGTCATTAAAACTAGTTTTTAAACCACTCCACAAATTTCTTGTTAACAAACTATAGTTTTGGCAAGTTGGTTAGGACATCTACTTTGTGCATGACACAAGTAATTTTTCCAACAATTGTTTACAGATTATTCCACTGTATCACAATTCCAGCGGGTCAGAATTTGACATACACTAAGTTGACTGTGCCTTTAAAAAGCTTGGAAAATTCCAGAAAATGTCATGTCAATTAGCCTATCAGAAGCCTCTAAAGCCATCATTTGAGTCAATTGGAGCTGTACCAGTGGATGTATTTCAAGGCCTTCCTTAAAACTCAGTGCCTCCTTGCTTGACATAATGGGAAAATCAAAATAAATCAGCCAAGCCCTCAGAAAACAAATGGTAGACCTCCACAAGTCTGGTTCATACTTGGGAGCTATTTCCAAACGCCTGAAGGTACCACGTTCATCTGTACAACCAATAAACACCATGGGACCACGCAGCCGTCATACCGCTCAGGAAGGACACGCGTTCTGTCTCCTAGAGATGAACGTACTTTGGTGCGAAAAGTGCAAATCAATCCCAGAACAACAGCAAAGGACCTTGTTAAAATGCTGGAGGAAACAGGTACAAAATTATCTATATTCACAATAAAACAAGTCCTATAGCGACATAACCTGATAGGCCACTCAGCAAGGAGGAAGCCACTGCTCCAAAACCACCATAAAAAAGTCAGACTACGGTTTGCAGCTACACATGGGGACAAAGATCGTACTTTTTGGAGAAATGTCCTCTGGTCTGATGAAACAAAAATGTAACTGTTTGGCCATAATGACCATCATTATTTGGAGGAAAAAGGGGGAGGATTGCAAGCCAAAGAACATTATCCCAACTGTGAAGCACGGAGGTGGCAGCATCATGTTGTGGGGGTGCTTTGCTGCAGGAGGGACTGGTGCACTTCACAAAATAGATGGCGTCATGAGGCAGGAAAATTATGTGGATATATTGAAGCAACATCAAGATATCAGTCAGGAAGTTAAAGCTTGGTCGCAAATGGGTCTTCCAAATGGACAATTACCCCAAGCATACTTCCAAAGTTGTGGCAAAATGGCTTAAGGACAACAAAGTCAAGGTATCGGAGTGGCCATCACAAAGCCCTGACCTCAATCCCATAGAAAGTTTGTGGGCAGAATTGAAAAAGCTTGTGCGAACAAGGAGGCCTACAAACCTGACTCAGTTACACCAGCTCGGTCAGGAGGGATGGGCCAAAATTAACCCAACTTATTGTGGGAAGATAATGGAATGCTACTCGAAACGTTTGACCCAAGTTCAACAATTTAAAAGGCAATGCTACCAAATACTAATTGAGTGTATGCAAACTTCTGACCCACTGGGAATGAGATTGATTTCTTTCATCACTACTATTATTCTGACATTTCACATTCATAAAATAAATGAGTGATCCTAACTGACCTAAGACAGGGAATTTTTACTTGGATTAAATGTCAGGAATTGTGAAAAACTGAGTTTAAATGTATTTGGCTAAGGTGTATGTAAACTTCTGACTTCAACTGTAATTCAATGTTAAAGTACACAGTGAGAACTGTTAAGTATAACAAAGGCCAGGATGTGCCGTTCCTTTAACTCTCCCACTCACTCAGTCATTTCCTTGTGGACTTGTGCAATTGGCAAACAAATTGAGTTTAACATATCCGGACACGTCTAACCCCTGCCCTAGCCAAACGCAGCCACCTCGACGTGGGTCTGCCCCTGACCTAGCCAAACGCAGCCACCTCGACGTCGGTCTTCTCCTGACTTAGCCAAACACAGCCACCATGACGTGGGTCTGCCCCTGGACGACCCTGACCTAGCCAAATGCAGCAACCTCGACGTCGGTCTTCTCCTGACTTAGCCAAACGCAGCCACCTCGACATGGGTCTGCCCCTGCACGAGCCAAACAGAGCCACTTATGGCAGCCTGGATGTCTTAACACCACCATAAACCATTCCTAGAGACCAATTGCTAAGGAGTGGAAAGTAGCCAGAGGGAAGAATCCCTGATTGCCTTTACACATTCACAACAGCTGGGCAGCATGTGTGCGTGTTTGTATCTCTCTCTCCATGTGTCGAGTGGGGAGGGGGTTGTGTTCATAAGACATGACAGGAAGGGGACAGTTAGGACACTGGCTATGTGTCTTCCTTGTTGCTGCCATAATAGCCATAATAAAAAGTAACACAATAAGAATAACAATACCAAGTCAGTGTGCAGGGGTACAGGCTAGTTGAGGTAATCTGTACATGTAGGTGGGGGCAAAGTAACTATGCATAGGTAACAAACAAACAGCGAGTAGCAGCTGGGGGAAGACAAACAGGTTTCCCTCAAGAATTTCTCTGTATTTAGCGGCAGCCATCATTCCTTTAATTCTGACCAGTTTCCCAGTCCCTGGCGATGAAAAACATCCCCACAGCATGATGCTGCCACCACCATGCTTCACTGTGGGGATGGTGTTCACGGGGTGATGAGAGGTGTTGGGTTTGCACCAGACATAGCATTTTCCTTGATGGCCAAAAAGCTCAATTTTAGTCTCATCTGACCAGAATATCTTCTTCCATATGTTTGCGGAGTCTCCCACATGCCTATTTTTTGGCTTTTTTCTGGCCACTCGTCCATAAAGCCCAGCTCAGTGGAGTGTATGGCATAAAGTGGTCCTATGAACAGATACTCCAATCTCCGCTGTGGAGCTTTGTAGCTCTTAAAGGGTTATCGTTGGGCTCTTTGTTGCCTCTCTGATTAATGCCCTCCTTATCTGGTCCGTGAGTTTTGGTGGGCGGTTTGTTGTGGTGCCATATTCTTTCAATTTTTTAATAATGGATTTAAATGGTGTTCCGTGGGATGTTCAAAGTTCAGGATATAATTTTTTTTTTTAAAACAACCCTGATCTGTACTTCTCCACAACATTGTCCCTGACCTGTTTGGCGAGCTCCTTGGTCTTCGTGGTGTCACTTGTTTGGTGGTGCCCCTTTCTTATTGGTGTTGCAGACTCTGAGGCCTTTCAGAACGGGTGTATATATATGCACTGAGATCATGTGACACTTAGATTGCACACAGGTGGACTAACTAATTATGTGACTTTGAAAGTAATTGGTTGCACCAGACCTTTTCCTTGCAAAGGGGGTGAATACTTACGCACCACTTTTACGATTTTAATTTGAGAACTTATTTAAACAAGTAATTCTTTCCATTTCACTTCACCAATTTGGATTATTTTGTGTACGTTCTTTACATGAAATCCAAACAAAAATCCATTTAAATTACAGGTTGTAATGCAACAAAATAGGAAAAATGCCAAGGGGGATGAATTATTTTGCAAGGCACTGCACTTACAGTCACTGTGGGGACGACATCATTGATGCACTTATTGATGAAGCCGATGATTGAGGTGGTGTATTCCTCAATTCCATTGGATGAATCCCGGAACATATTCCAGTCTGTGCTAGCAAAACTGGCCTGTAGTGTAGCTTCCGCGTCATCTGACCACTTCCGTATTGAGCGAGTCACTGGTACTTCCTGCTTTAGTTTTTGCTTGTAAGCAGGAGGACAGTGGTCAGATTTGCCAAATGGAGGGCAGGGGAGAGCTTTGTATGCATCTGTGTGTTTTTTATTTCACCAGGTAGGCCAGTTGAGAACGAGTTCTAATTTACAACTGTGACCTGTCCAAGATAAAGCAAAGCAGTGCGACAAAAGTGTGTGGAGTAAAGGTGGTCTTGGATTTTTTTTCTTCCCTGGTTGCACATGTGACATGCTGGTAAAAATTTGGTAAACTGATTTAAGTTTGCCTGCATTAAAGTCCCCGGCCATTAGGAGCGCCGCTTCTGATGAGCATTTTCTTCTTTACTTATGGTCTTATAGAGTTGTTTGAGAGCGATCTTAGTGCCAGCTTCGCTTTGTGGTGGTAAATAGACGGCTACGAATAATACAGATGAGAACTCTTGGTAGATAGTGTGGTCGACAGCTTATCATAAGATACTCTACCTCAGGCGAGCAATATCTCAAGACTTCTTTAATATTAGACATCGCGCACAAGCTGTTATTGACAAAAAGACACACACACCCACTCGTCTTACTAGAGGTAGCGTCTCTGTTCTGCCGTTACATGGAAAATCCCGCCAGCTCTATATTGTCCGTTTCTTTGTTCAGCCACGTCTCGATGAAACATAAGATGTTCGTTTTTAATGTCCAGTTGGTAGGATAATCTTAATAGTAGGTCATCAATTTTATTTTCTAACGACGCACGTTAGCAAGAAGAATGGAAGGCATTGGGAGTTTACTCGCTCGCCTCCGGCTTCTCAGAAGGATCCCCGATCTGCGTCCCCTTTTCGTGCAAGAGGCCTGGATCTGGGACTGTTTCAGTGAAAGCAGCATATTGTTCTCATTGGACTCTTTAAAGGAAAAGGTTTCTTCCAGTCCACGGTGAGTAATTGCTTTTCTGATGTCCAAAAGTTATTTTCAGTCATAAGAGACGGTAGCACCAACATTATGTACACAATAAGTTAAAAACCAAGTTCCACAAAACGCAAAAATAAATCCCCCAAAATTGCACAATTGGTTGGGAGAATGTAAAACGTCAGTCATGTTCTTTGGCGCCAACTCTCAGATAGGACCAGACATACGGGGTGGCAGGTAGCCTAGTGGTTAGAGCATTGGGCCAGTAACTGAAAGGTTGCTGGATCGAATCCCCGAGCTGACAAGGTAAAAATCTGTTGTTCTGCCCCTGAACAAGGCAGTTAACCCACTGTTCCCTGGTAGGCCGTCATTGTAAATAAGAATTTGTTCTTAACTGACCTACCTAGTTAAATAAAAAATATGATATAGGAGACAGTGCAGAGGGAGACTGGACTGGCTACAGCCACTGTCACTCACACTGTATAACAAGTCAGTCTGAATGCAATTAAATGTGATAAAGCTATAAGAAATACTTCAATGTCAGGTTCAGAACAGGGTTCTTGATAATAAATAAGATCAGGAGTTGTTCCTGAGCAGGAACAACACCTGGCCCTAATAATGACTGGGATACATGATCATTAAGCTGCCTGTAAGTATACAGGGCTATACAGTAGATGGTACGTATTCCCTACTCTACATGATGTATGGGAACTTAGAGGACAGTTCTGTTATTTGCACAGTGTTCTCTTTCTCTGTGTCCCGGCCAATTCACTCTCTTGCAGAAAACACATAATTAGGACTAAATAGAAACAGCTACAAGCACAGACACATGTACACTCCTGCACAGGCACTCACGTGAACATTATGGCTTGAGCCCTGAGGTCTCTTCATCATAAGTCATCAACAATTTACAACTAAGTTCACGTGTAAGCCAGTTCACGTGTAAGCCAGACCTGTACTGACAAACCAACAGAAAGTATTGATCTGACAGACAGACATACAAAACTCACCACTGGTCTCTGTTGAAGGAGGCCAAAAAGCGGATGCCAGGTGGCACTGGGGCCATGATGATTGGGTGATAACGGGCACTGCGGGGTCAGGGGTCAACAGATAGGTAGATCTCACAGCAATGATGACCAACACACAGAACTGCAGCTCACCTCTGGCCAGAAGAACCCTGTGAGCTCAACACTAGGCCTGGGAGACATGGCCAAGAACCTTCTGGAATAACCCCTCAGAAGTGTTCTCCTAAAGGGAAAAACAACAAAAGAACGTTTCAAACATAGCAGGGCCTCTGAAATTGGCATGGGCATCTCTCTCCATTCCATAATGTAAGTTATATAACTTAAACTTTGTTGATGTACAGTTAGGAA
The DNA here is from genome assembly GCF_018296145.1 of Oncorhynchus tshawytscha. Lineage (NCBI taxonomy): Eukaryota > Metazoa > Chordata > Actinopteri > Salmoniformes > Salmonidae > Oncorhynchus > Oncorhynchus tshawytscha. The sequence continues at coordinate 16,960,338 of NC_056454.1, read as the reverse complement.
AGTATTCAGACCCCTTGACTTATTTCACATTTTGTTACGTTAGTCTTATCCTAAAATTGATTAAATAAAGGAAATTACTCAGCAATCCCCACAATGACAAAGCAAAAACAGGTTTAGACAAATTGATTTAAAAAAATATATATATATACACACATACATACATACACACACACACACACACCTTATTTACATTAGTATTCAGACCCTTTGCTGGGAATTTTGCTTAAATTCATCAAAAAAAAGTTTGCTTATAACAGTGAACCTTTTTTGTGGGATACACAAGGCAATTCTCGGTCTTGTGGCATATTTTGGTTAAACTCTCCCCAATTCAATGGAATTGCAACCCTCTGCATGCACAGTGCACTCTTCCATCACATGTACAGCTGATTCTCAGGATCTTGCACACTATTGAGATGCTATTGAGCCCACACTACTACAACTGTCTGAGCTGAGGACTACATGCTTTCTGGTACATTTTGATTACAATACTGGGTGGGGTGAATATTTTATATGACATACATGATTTTTTTGTTTACTAGTAAACAGTAGCCTACAGAAAAGTGTGTTTAAATCACTTCTAACTTAATTTCTGCTAGTTCGTTTTTGCTACCGTGTGAGTTTTAGCTTGCTTGAGCCTGCTAACTGAGGGAGTGTTAATTCACCTTTTTCCATACACATTTTATTTTAAAACATTTATCTTAGATTAAACAACTCCTTAACTATTTATCTGTACGTTGTTTTTTTACTCCTTTTTACCCTAATCTTTACAGGAAAATGCCACGGGCACTATCTGATGTGGCGACATTTCACTGCAGCTAATGTAGAAGGAAAAGCTGTGTACATTTGCAAATACTGTGCCAAATCATATGTGAAGAACACAACAAAGATGCAGAATCATCTGGCCAAGTGCATAAAGTTCCCTCAGCGCTCACAACAAGCAACCTCTGACAAAAGTCCCTCTACTTCTAGTCGAGGTGAAAATGATGAATCAGAGACTTTATCGATAGCAACAACTCATGGTCCTCCTGGAATCAGAAATGGTTTTGACTCAATGGAGGAACGTAGTCAGAGAAATGCTGATGAATGTCTTGCTCGAGCTGTGTATGCAACTGTTTCACCTCTGATGTTCACAGGCAATGTATATTGGAAGTTTTTCTGAATGTTCTTTGCCCAGCATACACCCCTCCAACCAAGCATGCTTTATCTACTAATTTGCTGGATGCAGAGTTCAAGTGAAGGTTAAGCAAATCATAGAGAAAGCAGACTGTATTGCAATCATCTCTGATGGGTGGTCAAAAGTTTGTGGGCAAGGAATAATTAACTACATCATCTCCACCCCTCAACCAGTATTCTACAAGAGCACTGACACAAGGGACAACAGACACACCGGTCTCTACATTGCCGATGAGCTGAAGGCAGTCATCAATGACCTAGGACCACAAAAGGTATTTGCACTGGTGCTGCGAACATGAAGGCTGCATGGTCTAAAGTGAAGGAGTCCTACCCTCACATCACACCCATTGGCTGTGATGCTCACGCATTGAATCTGCTCCTCAAGGACACCATGGTACTGAAAACAATGGATACACTCTACAAGAGAGCCAAGGAAATGGTTAGGTATGTGAAGGGTCATCAAATTATAGCAGCAATCTACCTCACCAAGCAAAGTGAGAAGAATAAGAGCACCACATTGAAGCTGCCAAAGCAACTCGTGCCAACATATCGCATCAGCCATCTGGTGGAAGGGACTTTGTGGATCTGAGGCTCTTTCTCTGTTGCCTCCATCATCCTCCAAATCCCACCAACATGAACCACCTCAGAGTGCAACTGGTCCTTGTTTGGGAACACACACACAAAAGCACACAACAGGCCGACCAATACAAGGGTTGAAAAAAATGGTGGCTATCCAGGCAAATTAGAGTCTTTTTGACCCTGACAACGAGCCATCCTCAACAAGGTTGGGAAGTGACAGTGAAGATAAGGCCTCAGAGTCTGATGTTCAAGAGGTGGGCATTGAGGAGGTCCAGGGAGAAGACATGGAAGCCTGAGAGGAAGACAACCAAAGCTTTAGTTTCTAGACTATCAATTTAAATTTGAAAACATACAATGGATCATTTGGGATCATTCAATATTCCCTTTCTTTTGTTGTTCAGTGAAATCATCCCATGTGAAGAGTCAACTAATTTAATTAAAAGTTCAATTCGTAACTAAATTATTTTTTATTTTGGAAGGATTTAAACATTTGCAATTATGTCTACTTATGATAAGGTAAAAGGTTTATGTTTCTGTCTCCATATGATATGGTAAATATATCCAATGCAAAAAAACATCTACATTTAAATGGTATTAATATTAATTAGCATATATTCCAGTTAAATACCCAAGGAAAGTTTCCACCTCTGAATATTCCCCAAAATGTACAACCCTACTTGAGGCTGTCACTGCTCCCAAAGGTTCTTCAACAAAGTACTAAGTAAAGGGTCTGAATACTTATGTAAATGTGATAGTTCAGTTTTCTATTTGTAATACAGTTGCAAAAATGTCTAAAAAAACTGTTTTTGTTTTGTCATTATGGGGTATTGTGTGTAGATTGGTGAGAAAAATAATATTTCATACATTTTATAATAAGGCTGTAACATAACAAAATGTGGAATAAGGGGTCTGAATACTTTCCAAATGCACTGCATATGTCCAAGGAAGGCATTGTAGGCTACAGTAAACTTCCCACCAAGCAACTCATCTCAGTAGGGATCAGATATATTCCAGGCATTCAAACAACTTCTGTTTCGTACTCTGGGGATCAGATGTGTAGCAGAGGACAGCAGAAGTATCATTGCTTTTATTACCAGACATGAATAACCTACTATGCTGGAATCTTGGTCTGAAAACATGACGTTGCCAAGCACTGAACCACCAACTGTGTATCTAGCGACAGCTTGGCTTGCTTGTAGCTACGCCTACTGTACAATTTAACTCCATCATGGGTCTCTGCCACGACATTAGTCATTTACACTACTGGTATGGTCACCGTCATTTTAGTACTTAAAGTGAAAGTTGAATGGATTAATTCTACATAGGCTACTAAGTAACACACGAAAACTTTTGCTCCACCACAACCATTCACTACAGCAGCCTGCAGTAAAGCTAATTGCAAAACCTCATACTTGGAATCTTGGACTGCACATCAACTGGACCAGGCTTTATATTTAGATGTGTGGCAGTTGCAGAGCCTCTAAATGATTTACTGAAGTTAATTAGGCAACTGAACTTCAGTAGTCAATACTGGTGTAACCTGTTATTTTAAAATAAATATATTTTTCCTAATTTAGGGACTTATTATCTAGCATCCCAATTGAGATTAGTTGTATACAGAGCCAAATACTAATTATCTTGGGTTGTTGTAAAAAAAATATATATAGATATATAATCAAAATAGGAAGTCCTTGTGTGACAGCCATCAAAGAGAGAAGCATACCGCAGGACATTTGCTAGTAAGCCACCGTCCATACTATATTTTCAATGATTATGATCATCAACTACTTTGTAACCAATCGTTTCTCCAATTTCCTTACATATGTTTATATGTACACTAATAACTCGATATTAAACTGAGTATGGCAGTAGGCATTATGCAATAGTCATGTAAACACCTTAATCTGCTCATCTTAAATCGCCATAAAGTCAAAATCGAAGTAGTTTACATCGATTAAAACACCTAGTTTCTGGGCAATCTTTCGAAATGTAAACACTTTTAATCCGCCTTCGAGCAATCTATTTAATCTGCCCATGTCCTACCACCAGCCGAGCGAGCCTCCCTCCCTCGCGAAATGAGTCAGGAAAAAAATGTGTGCGTCTTGAAGTAGTTTTCACATACAAAATGTATGTCCTTACTTAGAATAAAATATCCTTCCCAAAACTAACATGGTCTGCATTGATCAGTGCCATCAGGTAGCTTGATTTCAGATGTGCTCATGTAAAATATGACTATTAGGTTAATCGTTATTCTTGCAAAACATGTACATTTGTGAATCTAACTATTATATTAATTCGACTAACGTTATACACAATAATCGCATTATTGTGTGCACGTAACCGTGATCTCCAATTCACTTTCTGCTCATCCTCGTGCGTTCGACGCTTGACAGAAAAGGAGGTCTATCTGTGGAAAATCGCCGCGCCCATCAATTCACAGACACGGAGAGAGAGACATTATCAAACTTGCCGTGGTTGAAATACAGGGGGGAAACCGAAAGACACGTCTTGTTTCTCGTCCAAAAAGGCGGCAGGTTGTCAACTACAACTTCCTTCTTCTTTCAGACCAAGGTGTAACTGTCACACTTCAGTGAGGGGTTTCGATAAATCTCGCCGGTGTAGGCGTGTTTTGCATTGGTTGAAATGTGATTGCATTTAATATGAAACCGCGCTGCCTCCCAGGCGTGAGCCACGTGTCCCGTTCAAAGCCCACGGCGAATAGGCAAAAGTGACGTATAAGCATGTGTAGTAATTAGTTGGACTCTGTGTTTCCCATGCGAAAGTGATTGCTTTTTATTTTTTTATTTTGTATTATCTGCCTTCCCAATGAAAAATAGTCAGAACATTCAAACAGTTACTTAGGGAATATAAATATGTTTCTGGACGATGCACCATGCTGCCTTGTTGACATAATGACCAAGTGGCACAGACAACTGGTTGATTTGATATCAGGGCTCCTCCCTCCCCGCTTTCTCCCGATGACGTGACGGGCCTTTGCCCGGTGCCCCGCGTCTCAGCATAATCGAATCCGCCCAATCACACTGGTCGCCCAACCTCTCCTTTGGTCTACAAATGACGTCAGAATAGTACAAGGAACCGCTGTGTCTGATGTTCCTGGCTAGATATTTTTTTGAAAGCATTTTGGTGTGGCAACAAAGTGAATCAAGAAGGGAATTAGATAAAACATGTATCTGTTACTGGAAAACCAAAAAGCATGTAGTTGGCCTATTTTAATAGGATTTAATGATAAGGATATATCATCCTGTTCAAATAGGCCAGATTAGCCCTGTTTGGTTTTCCAGTAACATATACATATTGTCAATATATGATAAGCCTTAACATATGTTACATGGAACCAAAAAAAGTTAGGATCTTAATGCAACAGTTTTGAACATATTGATGTTTATTTATTCTTTTTTTTTTGCGGGTTTATTTATGTTTTTACCAATATTCTCGATCGGTTACGTGTCTGAACCCGAGTCACACATTGAGGGAGTCATTTTATACTGGCCCGGTTGAACCTGGCCAAAACCTGCCACGTCATAGTACGAAAACGTGAGGGGAAGAGCACTGTTATCAAATCGAACAGTAATCTGCGCCACTCGGTCATTTGGTCACCAAGGCAGCGTAGTGCATCGTCCAGACACATACAATCTCTTTTCCATAAAATAAAATATGGAAACATAAAATAAATGTTTGAACTCATACGGAAAAACGAATATATTATAAAATATGTACACACAGTATATGAGGGGAATTCAAAATATATTTACATATATGTACAGAGTATATTCATGCGAAGAGACATGGAGTTGCGTGCAGACATGATGCCTTTCGATTTTCAATGCAATGTTATCCTTAATCCCCTGCGTATACCAACACTGTGCATAGCATGGTCAACACTTGGTCCTCTTTCTTTTTGATGACTGTGCATAGTATATTTTAGAGAGTAGCAGCTAGGCCATAGAAACATGTTGGCTTATCTGTTCTCAGCAGACACTTTTGTATTGTGGTTTACTTTCAGAGCCCAGAAGCAAGAATAATGGTTTATTTTTGTGTGCTGAAAAAGCTCTGTTGGCATTTCTTCATCTCAATAAAAAGGTCAATTTCAATGCATTCTATTTGAACATCCAGTGCTGACAACATACAGAAGAGACACGTATCTTGCATTTGGCTCATGAGCTTCATCCGTGGAGGACAGATAGTTGTGGGGGGCCACACATGACCATTTCAGGGGTACACTGATTGGACGACTAAGAATCCTTGCAGCCATGATGCCAAATGCATTCTTTGACTCTCCGACAACAAGGGTGTCAGTACTTCCAGGTACTCCATGGTTCATTGAGATGGATACCTGTGAATGAGAGGTAACAAGATCATATATATTATATACACTGTACATGATATATCAGTGGCGGTCGGTGCCGTTTAAGAGGGAGGATGATCTTTACTTTTCATGAGCATGGCCTTATAATACAGCATATTGGATGACTCTCATTCATATTCCATTCACCCAGTTCAATGTAACATTGATAGGTTTAGGCTACTACATGATACTAACATTTTCCCTGTACCCATCATGGAGGTTCCTACAACCTAGCCTATGAATGAAAGTTTATAATGTAGGTGCACAGGTCAAGAGAAAATTTGAGGTGACAGACAGTGACACATTCAATACCACCTTGCACACTCTTGCCTGCATCTAGCTGATCTATGGTGTAATCATTAATCAATCAGTTGCAAACGAGAGCTTCTACTGGACAAATTCAGGTATGTTTTTCTCCATTTCGTTCCGTTTGCTTCCGTTTAAGAGAAGTTATTCAACAGAATTGGCGGAATGAATACACCCCTGATCAATCATAAACACAGTTCACTTTCATAGCAGCCACATTGTATTCCTTCTCACATCTATGCTCTCCTATGGGGGGTGATAAAGGCCTAAATTCAGCCTAGTTAACAGTACCACCGTGTGGCTGTCACCTACCATTGAACGTGTAACTAACATGTCGTCATACCAATGCCTTACTAACGTCTGTGTGACGCCTGCGAGTTAATGAAAGTCATAAGGTGCATAGTTTAAATTTATATTAATTAAATCTCAACCATAAATGTTAGAAACGTTGTTTTTCCCGTGTAAGCCGACATTCCGATGTAGCCACCTTGAGCTATAGTGTAGCCTACGGCTTGTGTATTTCCTGTTATCGCTAATGGCCTAGAAAATATTATGTCCAATCTATAGGTAATCTGTCTTTCCCTCAACACCCCATGGGAAAGCATGTTATCTTATCTTGCTGTATACAGATCTAAATGTTGTTGGCCAATCACAGACTATGTTGTTACCAGTTCCCAGTAGCCTACATTACAGAACCATAAGAGTTGTGTCCGTGGCTTTCAGTCGAATAGAGGAGTTCATAGGCTTTCCCAGAGGATACTTGCTATCTGGGATCCTTGTGATGTCCCTACCTCAATCAAGTAGAAATGTAAAATGGTTAAGATAAGAGTTATAGTTTAGGGGTCATGGTAGGGACGTCCCAAGGAATCCGGATAGCACTGATCATTCATAGAGTGAAACACAGGCATTGAATTTGAGAGCTCGGCTGCGACACAGATATTAATGTGTTCGTTTGGCAGACATGGTTTTAGAGAGTGTCTGCCCCAGATTGTCTCTAAGGAAACTATGAAAATAATTACCAAGATGTCCTTGATTCGATTGAGGAGTAAGTAGGCTGTATTTAAGTATTTAAATTATATCGTTATGAAACAATATTGCCTACGTGCTTTTGACAATACGTTATCAACAATAAATATGTTATTTTAAAATAAACCAAATTTGCCTTAACACAGTATGCCTAAATATGACCTGTGTTAATAGGGGAGTATGTTAGTTTACAATAGTAACGTAATTTGATGTGCTAGTATTATTTATTTCACAGATTAATTAAATTGTAAATGAAAATATACACACGTTGTGCTATAGGATATATACATACAGTGCCAGTCAAAAGTTTGGACACACCTACTCATTTTTAGTATTTTCTACATTGTAGAATAATAGTGAAGACATCTAAACTATGAAATAACACATATGGAATCATGCTGTAACCAAAAAAGTGTTTAACAAATAAAAAATATATTTTATATTTGAGATTCTTCAAGTAGCCACCCTTTGCTTTGATGACAGCTTTGCACACTCTTGACATTCTGTCAATCAGCTTCATGAGGTAGTCAACTGGAATGCATTTAAATTAACAGGTGTGCCTTGTTAAAAGTTAATTTGTGGAATTTCTTTACTTTTTAATACGTTTGAGCCAATCAGTTGTGTTGTGACAAGGTAGGGTATGCAGAAGATAGCCCTATTTGGTAAAAGACCAAGTCCAGATTATGGCAGCTCAAATAAGCAAAGAGAAACGACAGTCCATCATTACTTTAAGACATGAAGGTCAGTCAATGTGGAAAATTTTAATAACTTAGAACGTTTCTTCAAGTGCAGTCACAAAAACCATCAAGCGCTATGATGAAACTGGCTCTCATGAAGATTGCCACAGGAAATTAAGACTCAGAGTTACCTTTGCTGCAGAGGATAAGTTCATTTGAGTTACCAGCCTCAGAAATTGCAGCCCAAATAAATGCTTCATGATCGAATTGCTGCAAAAAAAACACCACCAACGGACACCGGTGGAAATCTGTCCTTTGGTCTGGAGTCCAAATTGGAGATTTTTGGTTCCAACCGCCGTGTCTTTGTGAGACGGGTGTGGGTGAATGGATGATCTCCGCATGTGTATTTCCCACCGTAAAGTATGGAGGAGGAAGTGTTATGTGTGGGGGTGCTTTGCTGGTGACACTGTTTGTGATTTATTTAGAATTCAAGGCACACTTAACCAGCATGGCTACCACAGCATTCTGCAGTGATACGCCATCCCATCTGGTTTGGGCTTAGTGGGACTAAAATTAGTTTTTCAACAGGACAATGACCCAACACACATCCAGGCTGTGTAAGGGCTATTTTACCAAGAAGGAGAGTGATGGAGTGCTGTATCAGATGACCTGGCCTCCACAATCCCCCGACCTCAACCAAATTGAGATGGTTTGGGATGAGTCGGACCGCAGAGTGAAGGAAAAGCAGCCAACAGGTGCTAAGCATATGTGGGAACTCCTTCAAGAGTGTTGGAAAAGCATTCCAGGTGAATCTGGTTGAGAGAATGCCAAGAGTGTGCAAAGCTGTCATCAAGGCAAAGGGTAGCTACTTTGAAGAATCTTAAATATAAAATATATATTTTTCCACAACCAAAGTCATATTGATAACCTTACCAATAAAAACTATGAAGTCAACTTTTTTCATTATCAAAGTGTCCTTTGACACTGCACATTCATGAGCGCAAGATTTCTGAAGAGGCCTCCTAACCATGCCTGATCCAGCAGAAACACCATCCCAGACATTAGGTCAATTTACTACAGTGGCAGCCATGGAAGCTCCATCCTTCCACAATGTAGTTCCACCAATCTGTTTTACAGGTTCTGCATACAATCATGACTAACTATATATCTCTGAGCCTCTCTAGCCTCTTTCTGCACCACTATGTTCCCCACCACAATTACAACATTTAACCCTCACATTGCTCCCACATTGACCATAATCATGTTCCCCTCCACACTTCACAACTCTTTACCTTCCTATACATTGAACAGCTAGCTACATGTCCCATTTTTTGGCATTTAAAGGGATGGGACAAATTCTCTCACATTGAAACAAAGAAATCTTATCTGTACTTTCCCAGGCATAACATTCTCAAACCTCAGCAGCACTGATAGTCTTTCACTTCTTTTACCTTCTTTCCTACTGATTAACCTTTTGGCCTCCATCACTCCCTTCACATTTGATTTAATATAATCTATGGAAATAGATATTGGGACATCAATGATGACTACCCTCAACCTAGCATAAGCACCAGGGACATGGCTTTTAATCTTCTTCCATTAAGCTTTTCTATTTTCAGAATCTTGTCTCGCTTTACCAGGCTACCACAAAATATGAACAATCTACCATTTCCAATGAACCGAGCCAATTTCACTTCACCTACCTCTTTTTCTACTGCATTAGTTAGTTGGATAGGGTGTAAGTGAGGCCATGTAGATTCATCAAATACTATCACCACTTTCCACTCCAACACTTTACTCTTGCTTCCTACCTTGGCCCTCTTTCTGCTTTCTTTACAAGATTGCTTTCTGTATCATGATCTCTCTTCTTCCCATGTCGTTCCACAACCGACCATTACGTTCCTTGACCCTCATCCTCCTGCTCCATACCATCAGAATTGACACACACGTTGTTCGCAATCCAGCACAGCTGTTGCTTCACCAACTTTTTATCCTTTTCCTCCATTTTGTCTGCACTACTCGCCAACATTTCCAACTCCTCCCCAAGTCAAGTGTCTCTCTCTCTCTGTATGTGTGTGTGTGTGTGTTCTTCGAAGAGGTTTAACGGCAGTTGGCATCCAATAAATGTTGCATTACCACCACCTACTAGGCTGGAGTACAACTTTGCTTGAAAAAATAAATTCCCTACCATCTAACACTACACTCAGAAAAAAAAGAAGAAGAATAATAACACCACCCTACTCCACTATTTAAATCTATTTAGTCCTACCTCAGGCCAACAACCTGAAAGGATGGGACACCACCACTTAACACACCCTGTAACTCTCCTGATGTTATGTCTCGCACACCCAAATACTGTACCTCTTTGCAGCTGCCACCACAATCTCAATTATCTGTGAATTACGTTCCATCCCTGCAGTACAGTTGATTGTTATAAAGGCTAAAAATCCAATCTTACTGGAACATATTTCACTTGTTGGCCTATCCCTCTGTACTGGTACAGATCTACTACTCACACCACTTCTTTCAGGATCCCTACCCCTTGACCCATCTTCCTCTACTTTCTTCCCTGACTCAGCATTTGACAACTTCTGCACATCTCTAACCCTGGAAACCTCAACCTGCCTCTCTCGCACGGAACATTTCTGATCCCCAGCTCCATGGGCACCCCTACAATTAACACATATCACTACCTTCCCCAAAGCTACACATTTCTTTGTATTATGTCCTTATGCACACTTCTCACACCAAGGTACCTCCCACCTACACACTGCTGCCACATGCCCATAAGCTTGACACCTGTAACAACGTAATGTATTCGGCACAAAATAACATACATGATAATTTATATATCCTAACATCACTTTGTTGGGCAAAGACTCCACATCAAAATTCAAAAGAACAGACAATAACTCCTCTGTTTCACCACTCATGCCACCCTGTCTGCGTCGCACCAAACGATGAGCATCAGAAACACTAGGAATCTTCCAATTCAGTTGGTCAACTTTTACATTTACTGCTACCGCAGTAATCACTCCTTTCAATGGCGCCCTTTTCTTGAGAGCAAAACATTTCACATTTCTTGCACCCATTCATTTAACGCAGAGCACCTTCCCCCTCAAGCCAGCAGAAACAAACAATTATCACAAGACCACTTCTGGTTACACTTGGCTTCTCAAATGACTGCCTCGCCTGGTTCACCAACCACTTCTCAGATAGAGTTCAGTGAGTAAAAATCAGAGGACATGTTGTCCAGACCTCTGGCAGTCTCTATGGGGGTGCCACAGGGTTCAATTCTCGGGCCGAGTCTTTTCTCTGTATATATCAATGATGTCGCTCTTGCTGCTGGTGATTCTCTGATCCACCTCTACGCAGATGACACCATTCTGTATACATCTGGCCCTTCTTTGGACACTGTGCTAACAAACCTCCAAAACAAGCTTCAATACCATACAACACTCCTTCCATGGCCCCAACTGCTTTTAAATGCTAGTAAAACTAAATAAATGCTCTTCAAACGATTGCTGCCCGCACCCTCCCGCCTGACTAGCATCACTACTCTGGACGGTTCTGACTTAGAATATGTGGACAACTACAAATACCTAGGTTTCTGGTTAGACTGTAAACTCTCCTTCTAGACTCACATTAAGCATCTCCAATCGAAAATTTAATCTAGAATTGGCTTCCTATTTCGTAACAAAGCATTCCTTCGCCGATGCTGCCAAACATACCCTCGTATAACTGACTATCGTACCGATCCTTGAATTCAGCGATGTCATTTACAAAATAGCCTCCAACACTCTACTCATGTAGGCTATCACAGTGCCATCCGTTTTGTCACCAAAGCCACATATACTACCCCCACTGCGACCTGTATGCTCTCGTTGGCTGGCCCTCACTACATATTCGTCGCCAAACCCGCTGGCTCCAGGTCATCTACAAGTCTTTGCTAGGTAAAGCCCTGCCTTATCTCAGCTCACTGGTCATCATAGCAACACCCACCCATAGCACGCTCTCCAGCAGATATATTTCACTGGTCATCCCCAAAGCCAACACTGCCTTTGGCTGCCTTTCCTTCCAGTTCTCTGCTGCCAATGACTGGAACAAATAGCAAAAATCACTGAAGCTGGAGTCTTATATCTCCCTCTCTAACTTTCAGCATCAGCTGTCAGAGCAGCTTACCGATCACTGTACCTGTACACAGCCAATCTGTAAATAGCACACCCAACTACCTCATCCCCATATTGTTACTTCTTCTCTTACTCGTTTGCACCCCAGTATCTCTACTTGCACATTTCTAACTTATTTACATTATTTTATTTACACACTTTTATGTTGACTTCTCCATATTAATGTTGGTTTTAAGTTTTGGCAAACTTTTCTTAGCGGATGTACAATCATCGCAAATTGAATTATGGAGTGTTTCAGGCCCGGAGTGAACATAATTGTACACTAGCAAACTCGATCAAAAACAACGGTTGAGGGGCTTACGTTGCCAACTTCCCTTGCTTGGCTAATCATTTGGACCGACGGCCAAGATGGTGACGGGGATTCCTCCAAGGGCATAAGACGAGGGTAAGTGGAGGAGGGTGTGTCATTTATGAGTTTGAAACGCAGCCTGTGTCCTTTATGAGTTTGAAACGCATACTGTGTACACGATTTTATTTTCCCACACGTGTCTTCCTTGTTTGGGTGTGCCGTCACTTCCTTGTTTGGCTGTAGATGGCTATTACCTGCTCATCGCCCTCTACTGTCCCAGGGAAATATTTCCGCTTTCCACTTCGTGTTTTTGTTTTTCAAGCTTTTCTTTAGGGAGCATGCAAGCACACTCGTTCAGTTCGCCTAGCCGACTGCAGCTAGCCACCAAATGAAATGAAGCATGCTGACACCAGTTATTAGATCATTAGCTTGATAAGCGTGAGAGCGCAGTTACGCCTGTTTGAACAAGTGTATTAGATCATTTGTTTGTTTTGACCCTAGTTTTTACCGCACACACACAACTGCATGCATACACAACCTGCCCGTCTCCACCTATGCATGTAACCACAGTTCCTCCTTCTGAAAAGAATATAAGGCACAACCTTTTCCAGGTCATAATACTTATCATTTGGACCGTATGGTTATTGTGCTAAAAGTGCAAGGATTTCCTTCTTACTAAAGCCAATTCTAACTTTTGCATGCAAACCCCCCTTTGGGAACCTAATGCCAAGGTACCAGAGATCAGTAGACTCAACACTACAATTCAGATTGACACATGTGGCGCAAAAATATATTGCATTAACATAGATGATGTAAATACTGTATATGAGTGCTCATGTTATATATTTCATAAATATATTCTGTACAGTATATGTATATATATTTTGAATTCCCCCCATATACTGTATGAACATGTATTATAATACATGAGTTTTCTGTATGGGTTCAAACATTTATTTTATGGAAAAGAGATGTTGTATATGTCTGGACAATACACCATGCTGCCTTGTTGACAAAATGACAGAGCGGCGCAGATTATTGTTTATTTGAGAAGGGCGCTCCTCCCTCCCCACTTTCGCCCGATGATGTAACAGGCCTTTGCCCGATTCAACCCGGGCCAGCGTAAAATAATTACCTCAATGTGGGACTGGGGTTCAGACATTTGACCGATCTGGAAAATTGGGGAAAACATCAAATCATACGCAAAAATATATTTAAACAAGATCTTAAAAACTCTTGCATTTAGATTATAACTTTTTTGGTTCCACGTAAAGGCTGTTTAGGTTTATAATTTATTGACAATATTTATCTGTTACTGGAAAACCAAACAAGGCTAAGCTGGCCTATTTGAACTGGATTAGATATCCTTATCATTATATCCTCTTCAAACAGGCCAACTACAGGCTTTTTGGTTTTCCAGTAGCAACTTTAAAAAAATGTAATTCCCTTGTTGGTTCACTTTATTCCCACACCAAAAGGCATGTTTTATATCTAACCAGAGACATCAGACACAGCAGTTCCTTGTACTATTCTGACGTCATTTGTAGACCAAAGGAGAGGTTGGGCGACCAGTGGGATTGAGCGGTTTCGATTATGCTGAGCCACGGGGCACCTGACAAAGGCCCATCACACATCAAGTGTGGAGGGAGGAACGCTGATATCAAATCGAACAGTAATCTGTACCACTTGGTCATTTTGTCAACAAGGCAGCATAGTGCATCGTCCAGAAACATATTTATATTCCCTAAGTAAATGTTTGAATTGTCTAACTCATTGGGAAGGCAGATAAAACATTTCTTTATCAAAAGCAATCACTTTTGCATGGAAAACACGGAATCATACCTGTAGCGGTGCGTGGGTAAAATCACCGGTGAAGCCAAGCCAGAAAAAATGGCATATTACAACCTGCGTTGTGATAATTACATTGTTTGCTGTATAACCGGTTAGTTCATATGCCTTGACACCATCATAATAGGCTGAGACAATAAGAAGACTCAGTGGCAGAATAAATTCAACCACACATTTGTTTCACATTTGTTGCTACATCTTTCCGGTGAAGTCCACAAAACATATTGCATATAACAAACAGTTACATGACCTACAGCATGGTCAAGCAAGGTAATGTTTCCGACATTTTCGGACTACTAAACAACTATTGATTTTGAACCGCGGAGAGTTACCGCAAGTCGCAAAGAAAACAGGAGCTGCCTCCACTATTCCAGCACCATTTCAACTTAATCTAATCATCTATGCTTAGTCTAATACAGTGACCACTTACAGATAACAAAAACTCTTTAGTAGAATTAAAGTAAGTTAAATAAGATGTAGCTGTCCATGGTACTGATTTCTGTGTGTGTGTGTGTGTGTGTGTGTGTGCATGCAAGTAGAAAGAACATGTTGACTCACCCTACTTGTAGAGAAATGTCAATGCCATTCTCTTTCATGTTGCCGAAATGGTCTATGACTATGCCTCTGTCATACATACGCATTTAGTTTTGTTGTTGTTGTATAGACACAAGGCGAGACCCAAATGCAGACACAGGAGGTCCTCTTGTCGACGATACCTGAAGTTGGTCTTGAGAATAGCCGCCCTGGCTCTTCTCCAGGTATACCCAATAAGGGTGCAGAATGCCTTCCAGAACTGAGACGAGAACAGAGGACCCTAATCGGAGACCATGTCTACTGGGAGTCCATGGATCCGGAAGACATGCCCTACCATAAGCTGGGCCATCTCCTTGGCAGAAGGTAGTTTGGGGAGAGGGATGAAATGGGCGGCCTTGAAGAACCGGTCGACTACCGT
The DNA here is from genome assembly GCF_018296145.1 of Oncorhynchus tshawytscha. Classification (NCBI taxonomy): domain Eukaryota; kingdom Metazoa; phylum Chordata; class Actinopteri; order Salmoniformes; family Salmonidae; genus Oncorhynchus; species Oncorhynchus tshawytscha. The sequence goes on along the minus strand of NC_056454.1, from coordinate 16,944,932 downwards.
TAGAATGACAGTGTTGCCATCAGACGGAGGGAGCCCAGTGACAAAGTCCAGAGATATGAGACCAGGGACGATGAGGAACCGGTAGTGGCTGCAGGAGGCCAGAAGGAGCTTGCTGTGGAGTCTTGATTTGAGGCAGAGACGTCAGGGATCATTGTGGGCCACCAGAAACATTGTCGAAGGAAGGCTAGTGTACGACGGGACCCTGGATGACAGGTCAGCCTGGAGGAATGAGCCCATTCCAGGACCCGGGACCGGACTGGGTTAGGGACAAACAGCTGGTTAGCCGGGCCCCCTTCAGGTCCAGGCCGGGAGCGTTGTGCCTCGCGAACCAGGTTCTCAATACCCCAATCCACAGTGGCAGCAAGGCATGAGGTAGGGAGAATGGTTTCAGAAGTCGAGGGTGTGGCAGAGGAACTGTATAGGCGGGAGAAAGCGTCAGGCTTCACATTTTTAGTCCCAGTACGGTAGGAAATTGTGAAGTTGAATCTGGTAAACAAGAGGACCCACCGGGCCTAACTTGAGTTGAGGCGCTTGGCTGAATGGAGATATTCCAAGTTTTTATGTTTGATCCAGACCAGGAATGGCTGTTCTTCTCCTTCCAGCCAGTGCCTTCACTCCTCCAACGCCATCTTCACCACCAGGAGTTCGATGGGACAGGGACAGGAAGGCACAGGGATGAAGCTTCTGGTCCTGGGTAGATCGCTGGGACAGGATGGCCCCCACTCCAACATCCGAAACATCCACTTCCACCACAAATTGACGCGAGGTGTCCGGATGGATGAGTATGGGTTCTGTTGTGAACCGATGCTTCAGGTACACAAACACTTTGTCGACAGCTGGAGACCATTTGAGCGGTACCTTGGGGGAGGTGAGTGCCGAGAGGGAGCCGCCAGGGTGCTGTAATCCCGAATGAAACGGCGGTAGACGTTTGCAAACCCAAGAAATCGTTGCAACTGCACCCTGGATGTTGGTTGAGACCAATCCACCACTGCTTTCACCTTTCCAGGATCCATCTGAACATTGCCCTCGGCAATGACATATCCCAGAAAGGTGATAGAAGAGCGGTGGAACTCACACTTCTCGGCTTTCACAAACAATTGGTTCTCCAGGAGGAGCTGAAGTACCTGTCTCACATGGAGGACATGTTCTTGGGCATATCGGGGAAAAAACAGGATGTCATCCAGGTAGACAAACACAAACTGGTTTAGCATATCCCGAAGCACATCATTGACCGAAGCCTGGAAGACAGCGCAGGCGTTGGTGAGTCCAAATGGCATGAACTGGTACTCATAATGTCCACTGGCTGTGTTGAAGGCTGTCTTCCACTCATCCCCCTTGCGTATCCGAACCAGGTGGTAGGCATTCCGATGGTCCAACTTGGAAAACATGGTAGCCCCCTGGGGAGCTTCAAACGCCGATGAGAGGAGAGGTAGGGGGTAACGATTTTTGACAGTGATATCGTTAAGTCCCCGGTAGTCAATGCATGGGTGCAGGGTCTTGTCCTTCTTCTCCACAAAGAAAAACTCTGCACAGGCAGGAGATGCAGAAGGACGGGCGGCCCCAGTGGCCAGAGACTCCTCTATGTACACCTCCATAGCTTTGGTCTCTGGTCCGGACAGAGAATACATCCGACCCCGAGGTGGTGTAATGCCTGGGAGAAGGTCAATGGCACAATCATAAGGATTAGACCCAAAGGGAAGGGAAGTAGCACGTGCCTTACTGAATACTTCCAGGAGGTCATGGTATTCAGTAGGAATAGCAGAGACATCCACAGTCTAACATCCTGAGGAGGACGACTTGGGGAAGGCTGTGCTGCTTGAAGGCAGTAGGAATGGCAAAAAGGACTCCAACCCAGGATGGATCTGGTTGTCCAGTCAATCACAGGATTGTGTTTTTGTAGCCAGGAAAATCCCAACACAACTGGAACATGGGGAGATGCAATGAGGAGGAACTGTATGGTCTCACTATGGTTACCAGAAACCCGTAATTGAATGGGCACAGTACTATGGGTGACTTCCCCTATAGAGTGGTCATCCAGTGCCTTAGCATCCATGGGCACAGAGAGAGGCTGAGTGGGAATACCAAGCTCCGAAGCTATCATGGCATCCATAAGACATTCATCAGCCCCAGAGTCAATGAGCACTCGGAGAGACTTAGATTGGTCTCCCCACAGCACAAGAGCAAAAAGGGGTGTGCAGGTGATAGGAATTAGGGAACTCCCAATCTGACTCACCATAGTACTGGTACCCACTAGAGACAAGGGTTTCCTAATAGGGCAGGTAGCTATAAAAATGTCCTGCCCCTCCACAGTACAGACAATAGTTATTATTTATCCTCCGTGAGCGCTTCCAAACTGATAGCCTAGTTCTTCCGAACTGCATAGGCTCAGGAGTATCCAACTCACTCGTCGTAGATTCGTGAGAGAGCTCGGGGGACTTCGACTCCTCTTGGAAGAGTTGCCTTCAGAAACTTCCGGATTCCATAGGAGGTGAATGCGCCATATCTGGTGCACGAGTGTGCCAGAGACCAGACCTCCTCTCACTCTTGCTTTCCCTTAGGAGTCCATCAATTTTAATGGTTAAGGCGATAAGATAGTCGAGGTCCACCGGCTGTTCCCGAGCGGCTAGCTCATCCTTTACCTCCTCAGATAATCTGTGCAGAAAAGTACCCGAAAAGAGACTCCCGATTCCAGGCACTCTCGGTGACCAACATGTGAAAGTCCACCACGTAGTTTGCCACACTATGGGAGTTTTGACGTAAGTCAAGCAGTTTGCTGGCCGCCTTTCTTCCGGATACTAGAGCCTCAAACTTTTCTCACCTCTGCCATGAAATCAACCAAATGACTGCAAATGGCAGATTGTTGTTCCCAAACTGCCGTAGCCCAGGAGAGCGCCCTTCCCGACATTAGCGTAATTATATACGCTATCTTCGATCGGTCTGAAGAAAACGAAGATGGCTGTAGCTCAAAAATAGGCAAGCACTGAGAAAGAAAACCCCAGCAGGTACCAGGATTCCCAGAATATTGCTCTGGAGGAGGTAAGCGGGGTTCACTGGGAGTCGGGATAGGCTGTTACAAACTCACCACAGATATGGAAAAAAATTACTGGGTGATTTGGGTTTTTCCAGAGGTGGCAGGTAGTCTCTGAGCTAACTCCCTGATTTGCTCCATAATAGCCTTTAACCCACGGTCGTGGCATCCGTCAAGGAACTGAGCTCTTCCAAAAGGTCCTGTAGCAACTCCTGATGTCTCCTAATGGTGGCTCCCTGCAGGGAGACAGCGTGGCGGAGCTGGTCCAAGTCTGCTGGGTCTGTCATGGCCAGTTCGTACTATCAAGGCACAAGGCGAGACGCAAATGCAGACACAGGAGGCAGATGGTTGGAGTCTTACAATGTTTATTAATCCAAAGATGTAGGCCACAGAATGGTCGTGGACAGGCAAACGGTCAAAACCAGCTCAGAGTCCAGGAGGTACAGAGTAGCAGACAGGCTCATGGTCGAGGCAGGTGGAATGGTCAGGCAGGCGGGTACAAGGTCCAGAAACTGGCAAGGGTTAAAACCGGGAGGACTAGAAAAAGGACAATGCAAAAAGCAGGAGAACGGGAAAAACGCTAGTTGACTTGGAAACATACAAGACGAACTGGCACAGAGAGACAGGAAACAGGGATAAATACACTGGGGGGAAAAAGCGACACCTGGAGGTGGTGGAGACCATCACAAGGACAGGTGAAACAGATCAGGGCGTGACAATACCTAGCAAAAATACTTGCTCGCTAGCCTAACTTCCTTTCATGGGCAATGATACTCCAGGCCAGCTACTGTAGTCAACATTAGCATACTACATCTAGCTACATGGGCACAATGAATGTATGAATTTAGGGTTGGATCAGAATCGTCTTTATAATCATTGGCCAATATGGAGAATTAAGTAAAACCACAAGTCCAAATACCAATCTCCATCGATAGCTAATTTAAGAACAATTTTAGTTACCTAGCTAGCCACCAGAGGACAACAACACAACAAGATGCAACAATAAACATTTTTTCCTGTCAAGCATGGCGTTTGTCTTCCTTTGACAATTTTTGTTGGTACACCAGGACCATTCACAGCTCACTCAGTTTAGCTCAAAGCTGATTGGCTATTGTTATTTTATTTTTTATCAAGGGAGGCCAAATGCTCACTTGGCTTCCCTTGCATTCACTACTAGAGGCAGCAACAATGTCATACTCTTTCTGACCAGACAGCATCAGATAAATGCCCTACACATACAGACAGAGGGGCGCTGTTTCGCTCGCTCAGATGCTTTCTCCGGTGAGATACATTCAACCTCTTGCAAATTGAAGAACATTTATGCAACAGAGACGAAAGATACATTGTTTGTCATTTTTGGGGGGAAGCCTGGGTTCCCTTGGCACCCATGAATACACACCACTGAATCCTACTAATTACTACACATGCTTTTTTATGCTTTTATTTTGAGCCGTCTTCGCCTTGGGCTTTGAACGGGGCACATGGCTCGAGCCCGGGAGGCAGCCGGGTTCCAAATCAAATGCAATCAACTTTCAGCCAGTGCAAAACACGTCTACACAGGTGTCCGGGCGAGAAAAAATGAACCCCTCTTGTCATGACAATTGTAAACAGAAGAGGCAGCAGTCTGTTGGTTTAATTTTTACTTAAGAGGAATGTTTCACAGAGAAACGAGTAGCTAAAGATGTTGGATCAGATGATTTTGATGATGATCAGGTTTACCTTGGTGTGAGTAAAAGTGTGCTATAACTTGTAATAAACTGTGGTTTGAGATCCTGAATTCTGATTGTCTGACAGCCATGGTATATCAGACCGTATACCTCAGGAATGACAAAAAATTTAGTTTTACTGCTCTAATTACATTTGTAAACAGTTGAAAAATAGCAATAAGGCTCCTCAGGGGTTTGTGATATATGGTCAATATACCATGGCTAAGGGCTGTGTCCAGGCACCCCACATTGCCCCGTGCTTAAGAACAGCGCTTAGCCATGGTATACTGGCCATATACCACACCTCCTCAGGCTTTATTGCCCAATTATACAACGGATGGGTCTAATCCTGAATGATGATTGGTTAAAACCGCATTCCTGCCGGCCTCTATTCCACAAGTTACCACAGGCATTTTAACGTCATAGATTTAGCCGATTTACTCTGTTCCATCTGACTGTGCAATCCACTGTCTCATCAGCCCAGCCAGGCACTTTATGGACTTGATCTCCTCTATAAAAAGCATTTAGACAATACCTCACATTTCTTTTAGACTAACATTTCGTTTTCAACAGCGGAAATTTGTATTAAACTTGTTCTGACATTTGCAACATTGTTTCAATATTCAAATACGATACCTCTGTGTCACAGCCAGCCGCGACCGGGAGAACCATGAGGCGACAAACAATTGGCCCAGCGTCGTCCGTGTTAGGGGAGGGTTTGGCCGGCCGGAATGTCCTTGCACACAGTCGCCATTTGTACGGTGCTTCCTCCGACACATTGGTGCGGCTGGCTTCCGGGTTAAGAGAGCTGTGTGTCAAAAAGCAGTGCGGTTTGTCAGGGTCGTGTTTCGGAGGACACATGGCTCTCGACCTTCACCTCTCTCTCGAGTCCGTACGGGAGTTGCAGCAATGGGACAAGACTGTAACTACCAATTGGATATCACGAAAAAGGGGCAACATATATAAAAAAAGAACAAATAAAAATAAAACAAAAAAACATAGACCTCCAGCTGTCCTATAGTAATGAACGTGTCGGAAGTCTGGACGAGACAGAGAGGCAGGCATTGTTTCTTAGCCAGTCAAAATCATGAATAAGCTGTCATCATTTTTTATGGATATATACAAAGAAATCTTGATTGAAAAAAGATCAAATTAAATGAAGTGCAGCTAGTTTGCTGTTATTCTGGCTCTACTTTTTGACGAGAGTTAGCAAGTAAGTTAGCAAGAAAGGAATAGGAATTTAGAATGAAGAACTGGGTCCCGTCCATAGATAAAGAACAAAAAGACTGAACAACTGGGTCGTGTCTCTAGCAACCGAACCAATAGAGTGAACGACCAGACACCTTGGGTAGCAACCCTAGATTTGTGTCAGGACTATATCTTGTGGAAGACTGAAATATAATGTTTTTTTAATGAAAATATGTCAATCAATATTTGAATATGTTGGTAAACCGTTGTATAAAAGTAATAATTCCCTCGAAGCTGGTGTTCGGGGGATATATTGGCATGGTTTGCCGGTCCTCGACTTCGTCTCGGTTCCAACACCCATGCCAATATAACTTCCAAACACCGGCTTCAAAGGCATTATCACTTAAGTAGAAAATGCATAACGGCCTCACAACCGCAGATTTTGAGCTGGCAGTGCTAGCTAGCAACTGAACCAGAATCTGGGTTTACACTACAAGGCTGCATTTATACAGGCAGCTCAATTCTGATATTTTTTTCCACTAATTGGTCTTTAGTCACATTAGATCACAAAAAGACCAATTAGTGAAGAGAAAAAATATCAGAATTGGGCTGCCTGGGTAAATGCTGCCCAGGAGACTTTGAATGGGGATTCTTCTTTAAGCCCAGGAAGTATCCAGTCAACTAGCCCTTGATCATGATTCTCAGTTCCATTACATTACACATAAGAGTCATTGAATGAAGGCGTCTTCTGTACAGGGGAGTTTTGTTAAGAGCCCTGATGCTCGGTCTGAACATTAACACGCATTGCTTGCCATACGGTTTTGGAGGCATAAGGACCTTGTCTTTCATATTTCCAAAAAACAAAAGGTTAAATCGATACACGTCTTTTTAGGGTTAGGGAGTGAATGTTACTTATGTTAAGGGTTTACATGGAGAAATTTGGACCTCTCTGAAATGAAAATGGATGGCCCTCCCTTCAGGAAATTATTGTTGTGGTTTGAGATCTTCACTGAGTGTGAGCTAATGTTAGCTAATGCTCAATCATCTCAGCAGCTAACCTTAACCTGTCTAGCACTGTGAATCTAGCTAACTAATAACTCACCGTACAGCTGATGTGGAGGATGTGGATGGAAGGACCATTACAAACCTTCTTTCCATGATGTTTATTGTACACAAACAACACACACTTTTAGGACTGACTAGGTCCAGCACAGAACAATCTGGAATCTATGCCAGGGCCATACAGCATGTCAACTCCCCCAAAATGACAGTTACACAGAACATGAATGTGGCACTGACTGATGATTGGCCAACACTATTGCCAATCACCCCACATGGTAGGCGGGACATAAAAGGGGTATATCTGCATTCACAACACTACACTATATCTGCATTCACAACACTAAAGGCAGGAACAATAAAACATTTTCTAAAAACACTTTGCAGAGTAAATAGTTAAAGCAATAAGAATCACATAACGGATAAGTAATTGTAAAACAGATAACTTGTCCTGTACTCAACTAAACAACAATGCAACAGTCCTCATTTCTTTTAAACAGACTGGAAAGAACATTTAATGATCTTGGTGGGTGGGGTGTGTAGAGGAAGTCTGTTAGAAGGTGCTGTGTAGCTGTTCATCTGCGCCACTGTAGTGCCCGCTGATGCCCCCTTGTGTGGCTGTAATGCTCCCTAAAAAAATCCATATGCCTTGTGGCCGTTGTGCTGAATATAATAATTATAATTCCAATCGCTGTGCTCCAAAGCACCTCTCACTCACGTGGCTGTCTCAGATATTTAAATTCTTATTAGCTAATGCCGGTCACTTGATCTGGTCCTTTTCACAGGCCTTGCAGCTCTGAAGTAGGCTACAAGTGAAGACAGACACATCAGGGATGCAAAGGCACGCGTCCTTATTGAATTCCAAGGCGCATATTGATAATAGAATAACTGAACACATTAACTTTTCGTCAGTCAACCAGACGAGTAAGAACCGCAAAATCACTAGCCTATGTCAATCTGCTATCCCTCATAGTAGAAAAGTTGACCTATTCTATTGGTCAGCTTGTCGTTCTGTGCGAGAAAGAAACAGCCTATTCCAAACAGAGTATGGGACCATTGTGGAACGATAGATACCAAATTAATACAGCCACTGTACATAAAAAAATGTTTTAAAAGCAATGAGGCTGGTGCAACAGATCAGAATGTTTCGCTTAAAATGTTAATAAACTGTTAGGCTATTTCTTCACATTATAAACACAGTAATGCGTGGACGGCAGTATGCTATAAGGCTAAATGCAATTAGGGGAAAAACACAGTTCTCAAAAGAGCACCACCAGAGCTGTTGCCAGATAATTTAATGTTCAATTCTCCACCATAAGCCGTCTCCAACGTGGTTTTAGAGGAATTCGCAGTATGTCCAACCTGCCTCATAACCGCAGACCACGTGTATGGCGTTGTGTGAACAAGAGGCTTGCTGATGTCAACATTGTGAAGAGAGTTCCCCATGGTGGCGGTGGGATTATGGTTTGGGCAGGCATAAACTACGGCCAACAAACACAATTGCATTTTATCTATGGCAATTTGAATGCACAGAAATACCATGACGAGATCCAGAGGTCCATTGTGCGGCCCATTTTTTAAAGGTATCTGTGACCAACAGATGTATATCTGTATTCCCTGTCATGTAAATTCCATAGATTTAGGGCAGTGAGTTATTAATGGATTTCAACTGACTGATTTCCTCATATGAACTGTAACTCAGTAAAATCTTTGAAATTGTGTTAATGTTTTTGTTCAGTCTATTTCAATTATAAAGATGTTACTATAGTAGCCTAAGTGTCTATCTCATATTTACTGTTCTGGGATTTGCATGTCACTGAGGAATTCTCTCAGTATTAAAAGGTTGGGTGTGATTATAAGTAGCCTCCATGGACTCTGTCAGGGTAGAAATGACGAGTCAAAGTTGAGTGAACATTGCCGCCCTGTGACGAAATGCAGAATAGCGGCCATTTATTTTAAGTGTGAAGTCATCATTCTGCGACGAGGGAAAACGCGTGCGGAAAGCAGAGAGAAATGTGTTTTCACTTGAATTTGTGGGAACATGGCGCCAATACAACAAGAAGCAGAGATCGGCATCTAACGAGAAGCCCATGCGGACAAAGGCCATCAAGAAGCTAAGAAAATATATCAGTGTTAGGTCACAGAAAATCAACGGTGAGGCTAACGGGCTTACGGAGAAATTGGACCACGCACTTCTCTTTTAACATGACGGTGGAAGGGATACGCAGCATGTGCGCCTCATCTCTTCGTATTGCTAGTTTTCTAACCCTTTGATTCGTTTGTGCTTGTTAAACCATCGGAATTTCATGGTTTACCAATACAATAGTTAACTTGTCGTTAGCGCAAACAATTATGTAAAAGGTCTTAAGATGTAGAACACATTAAAGAAAAGTCGCACAAGCCCAGTAACGATGCGACCAACAAAGTTGCCAACTTGTTAAGAGCCCTGATGCTCGGTCTGAACATTAACACGCATTGCTTGCCATACGGTTTTGGAGGCATAAGGACCGTGTCTTTCATATTTCCAAAAAACAAAAGGTTAAATTGATACGTCTTTTTAGGGTTATGGAGTGAATGTTATTTATGTTAGGGGTTTACATGGAGAAATTTGGACCTCTGAAATGAAAATGGATGGCCCTCCCTTCAGGAAATTATTGTTGTGGTTGGAGATCTTCACTGAGTGTGAGCTAATGTTAGCTAATGCTCAATCATCTCAGCAGCTAACCTTAACCTGTCTAGCACTGTGAATCTAGCTAACTAATAACTCACTGTACAGCTGATGTGGATGGAAGGACCATTACAAACCTTCTTTCCATGATGTTTATTGTACACAAACAACACACACTTTTAGGACAGACTAGGTCCAGCACAGAACAATCTGGATTCTATGCCAGGGCCATACAGCATGTCAACTCCCCCAAAATGACAGTTACACAGAACATGAATGTGGCACTGACTGATGATTGGCCAACACTATTGCCAATCACCCCACATGGTAGGCGGGACATAAAAGGGGTATATCTGCATTCACAACACTACCCCACTCCAGCAGTGCCATACTAAAGGCAGGAACAATAAAACATTTTCTTGTTTTGTCTTTCAATACGTTTTTCCAGGTCAGTATTTTCATCCATCAAAATGTTAGCAGCTTTTCTTTACCCAATAGATCATCACATATAGCTGGAGAATAAACTAAACATAATTTAGACATGAAGAAATTACATCCTTTCTTTCTCTGTGACAGCTGGTTCGTTTTGTGTTCAGGAACTCTTTTGAAATGATGAAGATGAAAGAATGGGAGACCAGGTGGGTGATTCTTTGACCCTAAACACCTGATAAACTATGATTTTGAACTGTAATGTCCCTTTAAGCCTTTTTGCGTGCATCCTTCCTGTGATGTTCAAATAACTTGTTTTGTCTTTCTACAGTGGTGACCAGGTTTCTGGAGCTCCTGACTGCTCAGGTCCTCCACAGCACCAGCAGCACCACCCTTGTGGGTTGCAGTTTCACATACTGGACCTCTACATGACCGAGCTGGCTGCAGTTGGCACAGCTGAGGTATAACCCATGGTTACTGTAAGTGCTGATTGAGATTTAGTTTTGCTGCTACAATTAGTAATGTAATTGTGACGTAATAAATCAGCTTATGAAGGTAGAGACGTGGTATTACTAAAGTATGATAATAATATGGCTGTCATAATGGTTAGGGTTTTTTTTTTTTTTTTAGGAATTCATATTGTGTGTGTGAGCTAAGTGTCATGCTGAGATTGGTTCCACCACAGTTTAATGATTTAGCGCTTTTGTTGTGATTGCAGCTCACAGCGGCTCAGAACCTGACGTTTATCGACCCGTTCTGCAAAACAGCATCCAAAACCAAAGAGTGAGTGTTTACAGGGAACTTTTGTGCGAGGGGTGACAACAGTCTGGCGGATGAAGAAGATGAAATGCTCCATCTGGAGAGCGATTCGGAGTCTGAGATACCAGATGATTGGGGGATTGGACCTGTTCTCCAGTTTGACTACTCTGCCCTGGCGGACAGGCTGTTTGGACTAGCCAGCCGTAGCAACACCCCCAGCCACAACAGACAGAGACTCTACAAAGTCATCAAGACGTAAGTAAAAGCACAGTAAAAAAGCACAGTAAAAGCACCCTGCAGTCTCCGGGATCTCAGTGACGTCACTCTTTTCCTTTTGTCTTCCTCTCGCTCTCTCAGGAGTCTTCCCACAGGACGAGTACCCAGAGGAACTGTCAACGGATGACGATGAAATGTTTGGCAGCAGAAAGAGGAAAGAAAGAAGAAGGAAGAGGATGAAGAGCCCTAGAGGAGGAAGAGAGCTCACCAGCCAAGAAATGTAAAGGTACATCAAACTCACTATTTATACACTAACCTTTCACCTTAAGTCTTTGTTACTGTGATTGCCATAGATATTAAGTGTCTTTTTGTTTATTTATACATTTCTTCAGTGTTGAATGTACACTGAACATAAATATGAACGCAACAATTTCAACGATTTTACTGAGTTACAGTTCATATAAGGAATTCAGTCGAGTGAAATAAATAAATTAGGCCCTAATCTATGGGTTTCACATGACTGGGCAGGGGTGCAGCCATGGGTGGGCCTGGGATAAGCCCACCCACTTGGAGCCAGGCCCACCCACAGGGGAGCCAGGCCCGGCCAGTCAGAATGAGTTTTTCCCCACAAAAGGGCTTTATTACGGACCTAAATATTCCTCAGTTTCATCAGCTGTCCAGATGGCTGGTCTCAGACGATCCTGCAGGTAAAGAAGCTGAATGTGGTGTTCCTGGGCTGGCGTGGCTACACGTGGTCTGCAGTCGTGAGACCGGCTGTACGTACTGAGAAATTTTCTACAATTATATTGGGAGGTGGCTTATGGTAAAGAAATGAACATTCAATTATCTGACAACCGCTTTGGTGGACATTCCTGCTGTCAGCATGCCATTTGCATGCTCCATCAATTTGAGACATCTGTGACGTTGTGTGACAAAACTGCACATTTTAGTGTCTTTTTATTGTCCCAGCACAAGATGCACCTGTGTAATGATCATGCTGTTTAATCAGGTTACTGATATGCCACACCTGTCAGGTGGATGTATTCTCTTGGCAAAGAAGAAATGCTCACTAACAGGGATGTAAACACATTTGTGCACAAAGTCTTTACTTCGCTCAGATTTGTGCTTATGGGACATTTCTGGGTTCTTTTATTTCAGCTCATGAAACATGGGACCAACACTTTACATGTTGTGTTCATATTTTTGTTCAGTGTAGTTCTTAGCAATGATGTATCTCCATATTTTCTACTTCAGGCAAGAAAAACGACTCAAAACCAGGGAAGTCAGACCAGCGTGCCGCATCGGACGAGAGAGCCAGCAAAGACACCCGGGGACATCACCACGAAGAAGAAGAGGAGCATGGGAGAAGTGAAGAGTGATGAGCAAAACAGTGTGTCGGAGGAGTCGGAAGTGAAGGCTAAGGCGGACACAACTCCTCCTACAACAAAGAGTGAAACGACAGACGCTAAGAAGGCAGCACCTACAGAAGCAAAGACTGTGCTCTCTGCCCCAATAGACTCGGTAGAGGCCGGAGAGGCGGGGATAAAGAGAACCTCTACCCCAGCCCAGCGCACCGATGTTGGGGAGAAGCAAGAGGCTGTCCTGGAGGAGGACACCTCTCCTATGACGGTCACTGATACTCCCACAGAGGTAACTGCCGTGGAGACAGGGGTCCAATCAGAAACTCCACAGGATGTAGTGGTGGGGAGCCTATCATCTGTCATGGAGATGGAACAGAAGACCCAATCCGAGACACTGTTACCAGACAGCACGTCGTCCAAGAAGAAAAAGATCAAGAAGTCTAAAACGCCTGTACAGGAGGAAGCGGTAGCAGAACCAGAGACTAATACAGATGTGCCGGAGGCTAGTGTGAAAGCCACGGAGACAGAAGACCAGCCTGCTACAGCTACCCAGGACGGAGAGGCTGCAGAGGGGGCTACAGAGCCAGAGAGCACCCCTGAGACTGCTACTACTAGCACAACCAAGAGGAAGGGCAGGAGGAAGAGCACCAAGCAGGACCCTGGGGAACAGACCACCGTAGAGGAGGTTGAGACGAAGCCAGATGCTGTAGAAGAGATCATGGCCACCCCACTAAAGAAGACTAGGAGGAAGAAGGCTGAACGGAGTGCTGAGAGCACAAAGGAAGAGGTCGCTGAAACAGACTCAGCACCGGTAGACACGACACCAGCAGGCCCTAAACCACTCCAGCTGAGGAGCCTCCAGCTGACGTCCGCATCGCCACCACTTCCCTGAAAAATAAAAAACTAAAGGCGGCCAAGTCTGAAGAGGAGAGTGTGGAGGTCGAGGGTGAAATGCAGCCAGAAACTGAAGCGGCCTTCATACTTGTAGTCGCTGAGACGGTGCCGGCAGACGTCGCTACACCAACCCTGCTCAAAAAGAAGAAAAAGAAGACGGCCAAAGCTGAAGAACAGAGCGTGGATGCCGAGGGTAAAACAAAGACGGCAGCAGACTCCAACCGCACACTTGTAGACGCTGAGCCGGAGCTTGTAGAGGTTTCCACACCAACTCCGCTCAAGAAGAAAAATGAGGCAGTGCCGGTATCTGGGGAGCAGGAGCCAGACACCAGGGCAGTGGAGGAGAGCATTGCAGAGGAGCTGCCCACAAAGGTTGACCTGGAGACTCCCGTGTAGAAGCGGAAGTTCCCGGTAGTGATAGAGGTCGAGCCTGAGGAGCTGGAGGCTGAGGCAGAGGCTGCTAGAGTCAATGTGAGTTTTAAGTTCACATTTGACTTCACTTCCTAGGCCCAGGTTGAATCAGCCTGCCACATTTGATGGATGTCTCCCTCAATCAAATATGCACGTTTGAAAGTTTGTTCCTAAATGCATAACATTTTAGTTAGCTTAAGTGTAGCAGATCTGACCTAGTTAGCTATGTGCTTGTAGCCATTGAACAGGTTTCTTGTTTATACATTTGACTTTACTTAAATTGCTTTTTGTTTCATCCTCTCCTCAGGACAGCGAAGAGCCGTCTACACCGGTGAACGCCAAGAAAACAAAAAGGATGATGCCCAAGAAGGCTAAGGCAGGGGAGGAGTCTGACTTCATTACGTTCCAGAACCATGCCACCATCCCTACACCCATCTTCTTCAAGAGAGCAAAGGGAAGCCCCAGCACATCGTGGTCCAGCAAGAAGGTACTAAACACTGGTTCAACACAGAAGATGCCTATTATTACATAAAGTTACTTCATCACCATCTGTCCTTGTTAACTTATGTTCACAAATGTGTCATCCCTTTTCATAATTTTCTTTCACAGAAGTGTCAGACTCCAAAATCTGAATCCAAGAAGGTTACCTTCGGACTTCATAAAAACAAAGCTGCAGGTATGAGGGGACCGGATAGCACCTTATTTACTCATACAACGGACAAGACCTCTATTTTCCAATGTATATACTTTGTTGTCCCGTGTTCATTGATAATCTAGCTTCTGTGTCCTCATTTATTTACAGTTCAAAGTTCCATAGTTTTGAGGAGACTTTCCTATTTGTTTTTGCCCATTTATGATTCCCAGAATTCAGGAAGACCGATCGCAGCCTGCTGGTGAGTCCAGAAGGGTCGTCCAGAGTGCCATTTGACTCCCAGCAGAAACCCCCGTTTGGAGTGCTGAAGTCCCCAGTGGCCTCTCTTACCAACAGCACCAAGAAGAAGACCAAGAGCATCCCGAAAGCCAGCCCCAAACGCCCTACTCTGCTGCTGACTTTTTCTAGTCCTCCGTGAGGAGACTGGTGAGACAGAGGACACTTCCCACCCCACTGTTTGTCCACTAGGAACATATAATTATGAACGAATGACCACAGAATCTGTTATTCCTCTGTTGGGGCGATATTGATATACACTTATTTTTTAGTGGAAATATTTATAATTTTCTATGTTCTTTTGCTGTTCTGTGTGGGTGAGCAAGTGTTCAAATAAAGACCACTCCCTCCTTTTAGTGAATCTGTCTGACTCGGTGAGCAGCGCAACTCGATTATTCATTCTGCAAGAAAAGTTTTGGCTGTTTGGAAAGACATGACAAGGTGGGCAAATCAGAAATGGGCCGACACCTAGGCTATCAATCTGTCAACTTGGATTGAAGTTTGATTGGCAAGTAAAACGTTTGGATTGGCAGGCAGCGATGTGGATTATAACCCATAAGTGGAGACGAGTTGATTTATTCAATGATGTAGGTCAGACGGTGTACCACTGTACCAAGAATTGCTGTGGTAATAATTTTATGTCCACGATATAGAGAAGGGTTGAACAACCTGCACTGATTAGGGGATTGTAGGGACCAGACAGGCTGTTCAGCCTTGTAGGCTCTGTCTAGGTTCTGTTCATCAGGAAATCGATGATCCATTCTACCATATTCAACTCTAAATTCATGAGTTCATCTGATGAAACGGGTTGAATAGTATCAAATATTCAGCTTTAAGATTCTGAACAAATAACAGCTGCCTCATTTCCATTTTTGTCTCTAAATTGAAGGTCAATTCAAAAGCCCATGGCCAAATCCTGTTTTTATGTACCTTAGCACAAACTGAAAAGTTTATTGCTGTGATTTGCCCAGTCAGAATTGTAATACTGTATTAAGCATGGCGTTAGATGTGCCTCAGCCAAATGCTGAGGGAGAAGAAGGCAGACCTTACAGGGAAGAAAGAATAGGGTGGCTTGGGGTTAAACGCACCCCCGGGTTAAACTGTAATCCTCACAGAAACCATTGTCACCACCCCAAAAAATGCAACTATTTTCCTGGATGCCACTAGTTTGTTTTTATTGAATAAAACAAATATATTAATTCTGCCCATTTATTTCCCTTCAAAATGTGTTTGCCATAATCAAGGATTGCCAGTACGCACATTTGGTATCTAAATATTACCAAACTTTGCTGGCACAAATGGAATTGCATCAAATACCTATAAACCATGTATTTGAATCGATTCTGCTCCACCCATTACCCCCAATTAAGGTGCTTCCGACCTCCTGTGCTGTACTGAGATATGGGGAAACGGGAGGGAGAAGTACAGATAAAACCCAATCCTCTGGAAAATACCAAGCCATAGACATGTTTCTGGTGAAAAAAGTGTTGGAGTTTGATGGACAGGATTGTCCTTTCACTAAGAGCTCCCAATGTTAATGTCAGACAAAATATAGGCATCAAATTCTAAGCACTTTGTCTGAATTTGTCTGAAATTAGAACTGACTTGGTGCTGACAATTTTATACAGTTCACTTAAGTTTTCAAATCCAGTGAATACCCACTCATCCAAACCAATTACTGTAGGTTAGGTTAGCTTGCAATTCTGTAAGATCAATGGCTGGCAAAAGACACCTTTTGTAGGCTATGTCTAGGTTCTGTTTATCAGGAAATATCCTATAGGGAATTCATTGTACAATACTTTGCTATACACAGTCTTGAGAACATCATGTACATATGGATTGACTGCTTGACAGTCTGCCTAAAATGAAAGGCCACAACAACTAAAAGCTTTTGCAATGTATCTGAGCTCTCACTTTAAGTGGCCTCATTACATATGCTACACTAACATATAATCTAATGTTTCTAGTAAATCGCTTCAATGTGGTCATTTGCATGATAGTGGAACTTTACATTTGCCCCTCTGTTCCTCCACATGTTCCGTTGGAATATCTACTGTTTCTTCAAGTTGTACTATTGGTCTTTCTCATCTTCTCTGGCTCAGCTTCTTCTCTCCCTCTGCCACTTATTTGTCCTTCTTTCTTTCATCTCCTCGTGTGTGGACATGCTTCATTCTACAGTTACCCCATTTGCTGCAAGTGATAACAGCATTACATTTGTTTTGTTATGCAAAAAAACATTGTTCATTGTATGGGAATGATAATGCAGAAATAACGCGCATTACAGTTGGCTACATGATTTTGTTTATCTGATTTAAAAAATATTTTTTAAATCCCGTCATTTGGTGGTATTTTAAGTAGACAATCTATTTCAGTATGTAAGCAGAGGCACTTTGAGGAGAACCAGCTAAAACGCGTCAGTTAAATTCGTGCGGCAAACCTCGGTGTGGTCAGCAGCGACGGAAGATGTAACTTTATGTTTCAAATTGGGGTTTATACGGATACATTTCGGGTCTAGACGCGTTATCCATCGCAGCGCTTCAAGTTCGGAAAATATTACCAAGAAACAGAAGTACATTTATTTTGACTACTAACGTTAATATCGCTATGTTCTCTCTCACTTCAAATATATGTGTTTGTGTAATCCGCCTGCGGTTGTGTAGTTTTTTTTTTATCGTACCAGGACGATGCGCACAACCCATGAAGATTTAAAATAATTGAGGTAGGCACAACGAAGTTATTGCACATAATTTAAACCGCAATTGAATAATTGTACATTTGAGATATTTTAACAGTTCTCAGCGCATTCTTAGGTAGGTCTTAGTTGTCTTGTTTCGCACGTGTTGCTTGCTATTTATTCATCTTAGGTTATGTAGTAGACCTCTGAATTACAATATTGGCCGTGTTATTGTTTTTGGTTCTATGCTCTATAGTCACGTCCTTCTGTATCATTTTTATTTAGTAAGGCTCTGCATTCGTTCAACTACTGAACTGTATCATTCAATCTGCCATACAGGACTTTATAAAGATGACCACAGAACGTGTATGTGTTTCCATTGGAGTGCTGCTGTTTGCCTTTTTGTCTTTCTCCATTGTTCAAGGTAAGAGATGAAACCTGGTTGCTGGTAAATAGTTGAATGGATGTTAAAACCAAAGGACACAATCTGCCAGGGGCTGGTTAGTGGATACCTGCTGCAGCCATACTTCATATTGAATGTTGAATAAGGGTATATATATATTTTTTGATTTGATTCACAGCTGCTATGTGCCCCACGGGCACTGCAGCTGTAACTGATTTGAGGGATCCGAAGAGAAATTATCCAATGGGCTCTGAGGAATTTGAATTAGGCCTATGTTATTATTCATCCTTGTTGAAACAAATCAACCTATTTGGTCAGGTCTGCTTCAAAGCTGAGTTGGTGTTGTTTCCCATTTTAAAATCCACTCAGTTTGCCTTTATGTCCTAAAAGACCATTACAGCTTTGGTGGGGGGAAATCTTTAAAAAATGTAACCAGGAAAAGCCCATTGAGACCCAGAGTCTTGTTTTTTTTCAAGGGAGACCTGGCCAAGAAGGCAGCAACAATCAAAACATTGCATAATTAAAACATACAACAACATGATCCAGCCTAAAACATGTACACTCCTCAGTAACAGTCTCCCATCAATATTTTAAATTAATTCAGTGGCACTAACATATACAGATTACGTGTGGATAGTAGAATATTCCATGCCTCTGGTGCACAAGAAGAGAAGGCAGTCTTGCATGATACTGTGAATGTCCTGGGGACTTTAAGTAGTAACCACCTAGCAGACCGGGTATGGTAACTGCTGGTGGTGAAGGAGACCAGACTACAAAGGTAAATGGTCACATGGGGTGTGACCATGGTCACATGGTGTGACTGTTGACCAATGAGGGGATTCAATTATCTGTTTGCACCGGGTGAAAAGTGATTACAATTTTTTTGAAACTGTAGCCTAGTTCTACATGGAACCCAAAACAGTTCTTGTTGGAACCAAAGGGGTTCTACCTAGAACCAACAAAGGTTCTCCTATGGCAGACGTCTTCAACAGGCCCGTGATTTCTTTTGGTCCCCCCAAGTTTTTTTTTATTCAGCAAAAAAAATGTTTTGTCAAAAAAGACTGTAAAATCACTAGGAATTCAGAAGTGAAAAAAAGTTTCATTTAGACATCTGTTCCCAAGTATCTCCATGAATAATAATAATAATAATAAAAAATAAAAAAGAGACATAAGGGATCGTGTTTCAATGTAATCAAGGTATGAAATTGTTATTTTCATATACAATCTCTTTTTGGGCTTGGTTGTGGTCAATTCGCAGTGTATAAATTATTATAATTATGTTCTGTCCACCCGACCATCCACTCCAACAAAAATTGGCTCGCGGCTGCCTAAGAAACCTTTTAGGTTCAGATAGTAACTTTTTTTCTAAGAGTGTAAGATTCTATTTTCTTCACATGCAAAAGTGATTGCTTTTGATAAAAACGCTTTATCTGTCTTCCCAATAAAAACATGTTTGAAAATTCTAACATATGTCCGCTGTAACTGAAAACTGTAAATTACACAGCAATTTGGGGTATTATCGACAGAAAAATACTCTGGAATTTTTTAATGCAACATACTGTAAATTATTGTGCATTTTGTGGGAAAATGTTGTGGGTGGGGAGAGAATTGCTGTATTCGAGTTGGTACTGTAATTCCACGCCACAAGATACAGTACTGTATCTTTAGAGCACCAATAACCTTTTGACCGCTAGTGGGTGCATGGTATTTAACATATTTTGAGGCGTGCCTTATAAGAGGCTGTATTTGTTGCACCTGTGAGTGCGAATGCTCTATCAATTCTGAATAGGGGGCAGCAAGCCGTAAACCTTAAATGGTTGAGCATTTTGCCTTGTCCTTTTGGTCTGTTTTGCCCTGTAATCGCTGCCAGTTTGGAAGCCTTTAAGGCCTCTGGAAGTGCAAGTGATATCAAACACCAAATATTCATTAATATACTGTAATGTGTAAACACCTAGCATCCAACCTGCTTGCACCAATCCCTTTTAATTACAATAAAATACTCTGAAATACAAACCCCCTCCCCTCAATGAATTTCATCCCGATAACGGTTGCGTTGACTTTTTTACAGTTTAATACAGTACATTTTACGGTATTGTACTGTCATTACACAGTACTTGCTTTTATACTGTATTTATATTACAATAGGTGTACTGTAATATAAATCACAATTTTACTTGCCATGTGTTTCCTGGAAGCTGTTGTCAAATTCAAGTACCACATGAATTTCACGTGATCTTATGTGACAATGTGACGACATTTAAAAGCAACATGTGATAACATAAAACTAAACACGTGAAAACACAATCTCATGTAATGTGACAAAATCGGGATGCTACATTTAAAGTTGTAATACCATAGAGAAACTACACGGGACGGCATTTAAACGTTTTTCACATGTAAAACTGCAAATTCGATTTTCACATGTGAATAACTGACCTCACGTGTCTTTTGTTTTCAGCTCGACGTGTAAAAACAGCGAAGGTATTTCATTTCATAAATGTGATTTTCCACATGTGACCCTACACTTAATGTTTTTTTGTAAGGCAAGTAAATAAATGGTTTAGTTTTTTTTTCAAGGTAAGTGGTATGCTGTACAGTTACAATAGTGTAAACATCTTTAATCAGTATGATTACATTTGACATGATGACTTTCAATATGACCCCACTTGGGATTTGAACTCACAACCGCTGGATTTGGGAAACACTGATCTTTCTGCTGTGCCATGAAGTCTGTAGCATTCTCAGAAGTCCCATACAGATTAATGATCTATAATTCATCTATGCACAAAAGAGTGCCATCTGCATTGGTATTTCAGTTAAACTGACTATTCTCTCATCATTGATTTAATGTACTTATTTCAGCAATTTGAGGATTTTCTGTATAGTTGTCTAATGTTGGTTGGTATTCTGTTTTAATGTTACTCCTGAATCACTACGATAAATATAATAGTTTTTCTAGTGGTCCAAAGTGTAGAAATGGAGGTGAAATGAGTTACTGACACAGACATGGTGGCGTAGCAGGAAGATCGTAATGCCATTGAACCAAGAGGTTGTGAGTTCAAATCCCAGGTGAGAACATGTTGAATAACTGAATAACTGACTGTATAAATGAACATACACAATGTAATCATGTGTCAAATATGTAAGTTGAAAACAATGACTGCGTGACATTCCTGGGACATCTTAATTACTAATTATCAGGAAGAAATAGCCATGTGTAACTTCATGTGAAATATCATCAGATGTGGAGTGTTCCAAAACCACATGGTTTCACATTATTTCACACATACAAAACGTGGACATTTTACATGTGAAATCATGTGTTTTTTTAAGGTAAGAGTAACTAACCCCTTTACGGTGTGCTATAAAACTACAGAGCGGTGCAGATTACTGTTAAATTTCAGAAGGGCTCTCTTCCCTCACTGCTTTTGCCTGTTCACTTCACGGGCCATAGACCGGTGCACCACAGCTCAGGTTAATAGAACACCCTCAGTGTCACTGTGTTCAGGCACGTTCACAGATGGGGCTCTACCTGTGCAGAGCACATGCCCTTTTCGGTGGAGGTATAATTTCCCCCCCAAAATTGATTTGTATTATTGTTTTGTCATTGTTCTGAACCCATATGGCAAGTCATAAAATTCTCATCTATGCTTCAGGACCAAAAAGTTGCAAGTCTTGATTAATGACCAGAAATAACTTGTTTAATTTCCTCAAATTTTGCCTGGCAAAAACAGAGGAAGCCTACATTTATCATCCATATAAAATACACTAGCAATCTACTACTGACTCATATTTTCCAGAACAATATGGCTACCTGCGATTTGATTGATAATTTTCATATTTCAGATAGTCAGTAGCCATAGGCCTATGTCTAAAGATAAGCAGCTGTAACATTGCCTTCAATATTATGGGATGAAGATGTAACAATTTTCTGGCAAATTTATTATGATATTTGTGAGGAAGAACAGGGTTACCAGGCTGGCAACGAGCACTCTGCAGGCAGGCTGCCCTCCGTAGTGATGGCTCGGTGCATGCTTTCCATCTGATCCTGTAACCTACTCTACAAGTAAGCTCATTATTTTGCTTGCTCTGTACTCCAGAGAAGTGACATGATAAATCCCTAGTTTATATTGGCTGCTAACATGAATTAATTCACCTCCAAATGCAGGTGTAAAACACAGTTTATTTCTGTAGCCTATCTGGTGTTTTGAAAGTGCATAATTGTTTATGGCTGTAATGACAGGCTACATTTGCACAGCAATTGTGCCCGCATGTTTGTGTGTGCATGTGGGTGCGCTGGGGTGCCAAGTTTTTTGGGGGTCAAAATGTTTGAAAAACATTGGGATAGATGATAATGGCAACACATGGAGTTTGGTTGGATATAGTAATGGTAGGCTACAGTATGTATTACAATATTCTATTTTGACTGGAATTGTTGGCTTTTCTTTCCATAATCCTTTACTCATCAGATTGTGCGTTCTCCTCTTGTAATAATTATTCAACGAGTCTGTGACCCTTGTTGCATGATTTTTTTGGGGGGCGGTACTCTTTTTAAAACTTTTTCTTTTAGCACATGCCCCAAAGTGTTGGGGCATGTGCATGAGTGTTGGACTAGTAACCGAAAGGTCGCAAGTTCAAATCCCCGAGCTGACAAGGTACAAATCTGTCGTTCTGCCCCTGAACAGGCAGTTAACCCACTGTTCCTAGGCCGTCATTGAAAATAAGAATTTGTTCTTAACTGACTTGCCTAGTTAAATAAAGGTAAAAAATAATAAAAATTAAGGTCTGTGCAAGGCCCTGACAATGTGTGACACATTTTACGAGAGTGAAAGTGACAGAAAGAGGGAGAGTGTGTGTGTGCAGAGCGAGATAGAGAGAAAATGTGTTGCAGAGATGTTTCATTGAGTGGTGTAATCAAAACAGCCTTGGTAACGATCCAGGAGAGTGGGGGAACAGAAAGTGTCAGGGGCGGAACAGACCTCTCTCCAGCATCCTGGAGAACACTCATTCCCTTTCTGTTGCTTATCGATCGACTTTAATTTTGTTACACCATTCATTCTGCCTCTTTCAAGGATCTGTCTTTGAGTTTCATACAGCCCTCCCCACATTGAATCAAGCAGGGAGGTAGGAGCGACTCTGACATTGGGGGACACACATTTTGCTACAGGGGTCTGGAGGCATGCCCCTGGATAAAAAAAATAAGAAAAGTATTTAAATAACCTTTGAGAAAAGGGTACTGACAAGTATTAACTTAAAAATGGACAGATGTACAAATCTGGGGGGGGGCTTGCAGAGGGGCACTTGCATTAAGTTAACACATGCAATACACCCTTGAGATGTAAGCTGCTATCATTTAATCAGAGATCATATATGATGATTCAGGTTCATTCACACTATGACAGATCATCAGTCTATGAGCTTGGGGAGGCACTTCTCGCTTTCATACCTGTTGGTTTGTGGCGCCTCTCTGCCTGCCTGCCTGCCTGCCTGTCTGTCTGTGGGTATCATCGTGGCTGCCTCTCCTGCATGAAGTTAACACATGCAATACACCTTCTAGACTATCATTTCATCAGAGATGATAATTCAGATTGTTGATCTGTCATAGTATGAATCAGTCTATGAACTCTATGGGTTTGGAGAGGCACTTCTCATTATCTTACCTGTTGGTTTGTGGCCTCTCTCTCTACCTCTCTGCCTGTCTGTCTTCTGCCATGATCATGATAGCACCAAACAAAGTCTTAACACATGGAACACACCTTCATGACCATTAATCACTGTGATGAAGTTATAGACAGCTAAGCTGAAAGCACTGAAAGTTGCCAGCTAATTTGCCAGTGGTCGTGTGCGGCAATTGCCAAGAAACTTACTTACTTTTCTTTGCACTCCTTTGCTAACTTGCTGACCCTATGATGAAGACTAAGACAGTTATTGTGCAAGTAATTCTGTAGCTAGCAAGTATTCTTGGCTTCAAAACTTTCACTATCAGTTTTTCACACAGCCAGAACTACCCAGTGTTCGCTAGTAATATAGATGAAACATGTCTAAACATGAATTATAAAGCCAAGTAGCTACTAGCCATGGAGAAAACTTATAGTTGCTCATGTTCGTTCTAACATATCAAAGTTCATTCCCATTCATGTACTTTTTACATAAACTTTGTTGTTGCCAACAACAATCATTTTCCCTGGTGCGGTGAGTAATGATGGTGCTGCTGCACACTGCTTTTTATCATTCACACGCTGCCAAAGTCAGAACAAACAGTCAGTGGGTCCGGAGGAAGTGACTCACGTTCCAGCAGCCTTTTCAAAATGAAAGTACCTCAACGAATCTGGCAACTAGTTTTTCTAAAAAATAAAAAAAGTATTGCCATTTTAAAAAATTAAAATAATTATGTATTGTGAGGGAACATTTTTCCAGCTTCTAACATTGTGGGGGGGGGGGACTTTTAGGAGCCGGGGGGAACGTCCTTGGAACCAAACATGGCAGGGTTAGTTAATGTCCCCAACAGACCACATGGTTGCCCGGAGCCCCACATATTATAATATAATTTCTAGAACTGACACTGGTGAGATGACAGTTATGTCATCCGTATCGCAATTAAATCGAACTGTCCTCAGGATAGAGTTTGCTTCATCTTGCAACACTAACACACATTCCTGGGAGGCTTTGTTGACAGCATCTCTCTCCATCCTTATGGTTATATTTCTATGTAGAGGACTGTGTCAAAACAGAAATTGTCTATGGCTATCATTAATGTTCTAAAAACAGTTTTTTTTCGTATTCTGAGAGCATTCAGAGATTCTATTCAGTTGGATAGAGTCAACAGAATATTTAATCTCGATTTGTCTCTCTCTGAAATCTGTCTCTGTATAAATCTCTATCTCTGCACGGGGAGCTAATTGGATTCCATTATTGAATCGAATCGTTCATTTTACTGATTAATCACGCACAGCTTGGTTGATAGCATGATGTGTTGCAATGCATTATTAAAGAGTAGGACAGCGGTTGATCAATTGGGCTGGTCATATTTAACAAGTGAGACGGTTACAGTAATTACACATGGAGAATGGAAGAGAGGAAGACGACAATAGTACATGAATATACACTGAAAAAACATATAAAAGCATGTTGGTCCCATGTTTCATGAGCTGAAATAAGACACCATACATTTTGCATATGCCCAAAAAACACATTTCTCTCAAATGTTGCGCACAAATTTGTTTACATCTCTGTTAGTGAGCAATTCTCCTTTGCCAAGGTAATCCATCCACCTGACGGGTGTGCCATACCAAGAAGCTGATTTAAAAAGCATGATCATTACATAGCTGCACCTTGAGTTGGGCGGCAGGTAGCCTAGCAGCTAGGTTCGTTGGGCCAGTAACATACTGGTTGTTGTGTTGAATCCCTGAGCTGAAATATATCATTCTCTCGGTGCTGAGGATGTTGCTTGGCCTGAGCAAGCAGTTTTATGTGCTGACTGAATGGGAGCTGATAATTATGAGGTTTTTACTCAGTTTGTCTCAGCTGATCTCGGAAGAAATTATTGCCTGAGTTCTCATTGCCTGAGACAAATTTATCTGACACAAGACCGAGACACTCAATATGTGGTCTCAACACCGCATATCAGTATATTAATCCCAGGAAACAACCTGGTCTCAAAGCATTTCGTATTATAATGCACGTTAATTCTAGATACTCAGTTTAATATATGTTATGTTTTACATGGTATTAATTTGTGATGTCCATCATCCATTTCGTAGTACATGTTACGTTTTCATATGATATGTTCCCAATTTGAAAAACGTACAATATTTGATAAATCTTCTAAAATGGAATTCGTACAATATGTTACACATTCCAATTTGGTGTGGCTAGGTGGCTAACAGTAGCTTGCTGGCTAATGTTAGCTAGGCTAGGGGTTGGCGTTAGGGGAAGGGTTAGCTAACATGCTACGTAGTTGCAAAGTAGCTAAAAAATATTAATTTGGAAAGTTGCTAAAAAGCTAAAGTTGTCTGACATTTGCGTTATATGCTCATCCATCCATCCACCTCAACCAACCACCCTCCTTTCGTTTTTTGACTTAAGTAACCTTCTGTCCTATGTAACCATACCGAACATAAGATTTCCTACTAATTTGAGACAAGGCTGCAGGAAAGTCTCTAAGGTGTTGGTGGAAAATAGGAAATGCAATTAGAGGATGAGTCACTCACAGGGGCGGCTCAATTAGATGGCTTGGAGTGGGTGTCTAAATTGGGGGTTTTGAGGCATATCTTGGAGCTCAGAAATAATTGAGAGTGGTATTGATACACAGTACCATTTAATATCATGAATGAAAAATCCCCATGGAACTAAGTTGGCACTCTTAGTTGGTTAGTTCGCATGTCCGTTGGTCTTGTGAGTACCTGTGCTTTGTTTCGGCTTTAGTGCTGCGTGTATTGTGTACTTGTTTGGTCCCGTGTATTGTTGTGCATGTTATTACGGGTCTCGTCCCATGTATTTATTAGAGGTTTAACCTCGCTCTTTTGTTTGGGTGCCTTTTCATGGCATGTTGTATTTTTCGGGTAGGTTATTCTGTCACGTTTTAGAAATGATTGGAGACAGGCGCAGGAATTCCTAATAGGGGGTTTAATACTCCACCCAAAATATACATGTCATGAAAAGGCACGAGAACGAAGCCCAAAACAAACTTGTATAAAAAAACACAGGGATGTAACCAAAACAAAATAGTGAGGTAAAACCTCTAATAAATACATGGGATGAGACCTGCAATACACTATACAGGGACCCGTAATAACATATGCACAACAATACACAGGACGAGACACTTACTAACAAGTGCACAATACACGCAGCACGAAAGCCAAAATAACAAAGCACAGACCAATGGACATGGGAACAATAACCGGCAAAACAATGGTGAACAGTGGGCACATATACAATTACTATTCAGGAGGAATGGGAACCAGGTATGCGTAATCAGAAAGGTCAGTGACACCTAGAGGCCGGAGACATAGACCTCGAACTGGTGCACAGAATGAGCAACATTACCAGTGGGGGGATCCGTGACAATATTTCCAGTAAATATTTTTATTTGTCACATACACATGGTTAGCAGATGTTAATGCGAGTGTAGCGAAATGCTTGTGCTTCTAGTTCCGACAATGCAGTAATAACCAACAAGTCATCTAACTAACAATTTCAAAACTACTGTCTTATACACAGTGTAAGGGGATAAAGAATATGTACATAAAGATATATGAATGAGTGATGGTACAGAGCAGCATAGGCAAGATACAGTAGATGGTATCGAGTACAGTATATACATATGAGATGAGTATGTAAACAAAGTGGCATAGTTAAAGTGGCTAGTGATACATGTATTACATAAGGGTGCAGTAGATGATATAGAGTACAGTATATACGTATGCATATGAGATGAATAATGTCGTTTCCCATCAATTCCCATTATTAAAGTGGCTGGAGTTGAGTCAGTGTCAGTGTGTTGGCAGCAGCCACTCAATGTTAGTGGTGGCTGTTTAACAGTCTGATGGCCTTGAGATAGAAGCTGTTTTTCAGTCTCTCGGTCCCAGCTTTGATGCACCTGTACTGACCTCGCCTTCTGGATGATAGCGGGGTGAACAGGCAGTGGCTCGGGTGGTTGTTGTCCTTGATGATCTTTATGGCCTTCCTGTAACATCGGGTGGTGTAGGTGTCCTGGAGGGCAGGTAGTTTGCCCCCGGTGATGCGTTGTGCAGACCTCACTTCCCTCTGGAGAGCCTTACGGTTGTGGGCGGAGCAGTTGCCGTACCAGGCGGTGATACAGCCCGCCAGGATGCTCTCGATTGTGCATCTGTAGAAGTTTGTGAGTGCTTTTGGTGACAAGCCGAATTTCTTCAGCCTCCTGAGGTTGAAGAGGCGCTGCTGCGCCTTCTTCACGATGCTGTCTGTGTGAGTGGACCAATTCAGTTTGTCTGTGATGTGTATGCCGAGGAACTTAAAACTTGCTACCCTCTCCACTACTGTTCCATCGATGTGGATAGGGGGTGTTCCCTCTGCTGTTTCCTGAAGTCCACAATCATCTCCTTAGTTTTGTTGACGTTGAGTGTGAGGTTATTTTCCTGACACCACACTCCGAGGGCCCTCACCTCCTCCCTGTAGGCCGTCTCGTCGTTGTTGGTAATCAAGCCTACCACTGTTGTGTCGTCCGCAAACTTGATGATTGAGTTGGAGGCGTGCATGGCCACGCAGTCGTGGATGAACAGGGAGTACAGGAGAGGGCTCAGAACGCACCCTTGTGGGGCCCCAGTGTTGAGGATCAGCGGGGTGGAGATGTTGTTGCCTACCCTCACCACCTGGGGGCGGCCCGTCAGGAAGTCCAGTACCCAGTTGCACAGGGCGGGGTCGAGACCCAGGGTCTCGAGCTTGATGACGAGCTTGGAGGGTACTATGGTGTTGAATGCCGAGCTGTAGTCAATGAAATGCATTCTCACATAGGTATTCCTCTTGTCCAGATGGGTTAGGGCAGTGTGCAGTGTGGTTGAGATTGCATCGTCTGTGGACCTATTTGGGCGGTAAGCAAATTGGAGTGGGTCTAGGGTGTCAGGTAGGGTGGAGGTGATATGGTCCTTGACTAGTCTCTCAAAGCACTTCATGATGACGGAAGTGAGTGCTACGGGGCGGTAGTCGTTTAGCTCAGTTACCTTAGCTTTCTTGGGAACAGGAACAATGGTGGCCCTCTTGAAGCATGTGGGAACAGCAGACTGGTATAGGGATTGATTGAATATGTCCGTAAACACACCGGCCAGCTGGTCTGCGCATGCTCTGAGGGCGCGGCTGGGGATGCCGTCTGGGCCTGCAGCCTTGCGAGGGTTAACACGTTTAAATGTCTTACTTACCTCGGCTGCAGTGAAGGAGAGCTAGGCTGTCTGAACAGTGACATGATCAACCTGAAAGACGGAGTGAATTGGAATTGTTGGGGATAATATTGAATTAAGTAAATTCCAAGAATTGTATTCCTAACATTAGAATTCAGAGGAATTTAATTATCTCTGAATTCAAAGACTGACCTGGACTTGTAATGTCTCTCTCTCTGTTGTTTCTCTATCTACAGTATATACACAACCAAGTTTTAGAACACCTACTCATTCAAGGCTTTTTCTTTATTTTGACAATGTTCTACATGGTAGAATAGTAGTGAAGACATCAAAACTATGAAATAACACACATTGAATCATGTAGTAACCAAAAAAGTGTTTAAACAAATCAAAATATATTTGATATTCTTCAAATAGCCACCCTTTGCCTTGATGACAGCTTTGCGCACTCTTGGCATTCTCTGAACCAGTTTCATGAGGTAGTCACCTGGAATTAATTTCAATTAACAGGTGTGCCTTCTTTTAAAGTTCATTTGTGGAATTTCTTTCCTTAATGCTTTTGAGCCAATCAGGTGTGTTGTGACAAGGTAGGGGGGTATGCAGAATATAGACCTATTTGGTAAATCACCAAGTACATATTATAGCAAGGACAGCTCAAATAAGCAAGGAGAAACGACAGTACCTCATTACTTTAAGACATGGTCAGTCAATACGGAACATTTCAAGAACTTTGAAAGTTTCTTCAAGTGCAGTTGCAAAAACCATCAAGCGCTATGATGAAACTGGCTCTCCACAGGAAAGGAAGACCCAGAGTTACCTCTGCTGCAGAGGATAAGTTCATTGGAGTTAACTATACCTCCGATTGCAGCCCAAATAAATGCTTCGCAGACACATCTCAACATCAACTGTTCACAGGAGACTGTGTGAATCAGGCCTTCATGGTTGAATTGCTGTAAAGAAACCACTACTAAAAGACACCAACAAGAAGAAGATACTTGCTTGGGCCAAGTAACACGAGCAAAGGACATTAGACCAGTGGAAATTTGTCCTTTGGTCTTGAGTGCAAATTGGAGATTTTTGGTTCCAAGCGCTGTGTCTTTGTAAGATGCGTGTGGCTGAACGGATGATCTCTGCATGTATATTTCCCACCGTAAAGCATGGAGGAGGAGGTGTTAGGCTGTGGGGGTTCTTTGCCCGTGACACAGTCTATGATTTATTTAGAATTCAAGGCACACTTAAACCAGCATGGCTACCACAGCATTCTGCAGACCATCCCATCTGGTTTGGGCTTAGTGGGACTATCAATTGTTTTTCAACAGGACAATGACCCAACATACCTCCAGACTGTGTAAGGGCTATTTGACCAAGTAGGAGAGTGACGGAGTGCTGCATCAGATGACCTGGCCTCCACAATCCCCCGACCTCAAACAAATTGAGATGGTTTGGGATGAGTCGGACCGCAGAGTGAAGGAAAAGCAGCCAACAGGTGCTCAGCATATGTGGGAACTCCTTCAAGAGTGTTGGAAAAGTACTCCAGGTGAAGCTGGTTGAGAGAATGCAAAGAGTTTAACATCATTGCAAAGGGTGGCTATTTTGAAGAATCTCAAATTTAAAATTTATTTTCATTTAACACTTTTGGTTACTATATGATTCTATAGTTTTGATGTCTTCACTATTATTCTACAATGTAGTAAATGGTCAAATAAAGTAAAACCCTTGAATACATAGGTGTTCTGAAACCTTTGACCGGTTGTGTACACTCAGTGGCCAGTTTATTAGGTTCACGAAAATGGTTTGCTCCTAAAGACAGCCTTGGCTGTTGCTTGCTATATAAAGCATGCAGACAGGCATAGAGGCATTCAGTTATTGTTTGATTGAATGTTAGAATGGGCAAAACGAATGACCGAAGCAATTTTGACCATGGTATGATCGAAGGTGCCAGGAGCACCGGTTCCAGTATCTCAGAAACGTCCGCCCTTCTGGACTTTTCACGCACGACAGTGTCTAGGGTTTTACAGAGAATTGTGCGACAAACAAATACATCCAATCAGCGGCAGTCTTGTGGGTGAAAACAATTCATTGATGGGAGGTCGAAGGAGAGTGGCAAGAATGGTGCAAGCTAACAGGCGAGCCACAAACATGCAAATAATGGCGCAGTGCAGAACGGCATCTCAGAACGCACAACTCGTCGGTCCTTGTCACGGATTGGCATGTAATCACCAACACTGGACTGGAATTAAGGAGTGGAAAAACATTGCCTGGTCTGATGAATCCCGGTTCCTGTTTGGTCATGCTGATGGTATGATTCAACAGGAGCGGCAGGTAGCTTGCTTAGTTGTTAGAGCATTGGACTTGTTATCGAAAGGTTGCAATATAGAGTCAACGAGCTGACAAGGTAAAAATCTGTTGTTCTGCCCCTGAACAAGGCAGTTAACCCACTGTTCCTAGGCCGTCATTGAAAATAAGAATTTGTTCTTAACTGACTTGCCTAGTTAAGTAAAGGTAAAACAAATGTTTTTTTAATGGTAGAATCAGGATTTGGCATAAGCTGCATGAGTCCATCCTGCCTGGTGTCAACAGTAGAGTTTGGTGGTGTAATGGTGTGGGGAATGTTTTCCTGGCACACGTTAGGTCCCTTGATACCAATTTAGCAACGTTTCCATGCCCTAAAGAATTTAGGCTGTTCTGGAAGAAAAGGGTAGTCCGACCCGGCAGTAGAATGACGTGTTGCAATGCATTATTAAAAGATTAGGACAGTGGTTGATAGCTAGTCATATTTAGAGTGAGACAGAGCTTTGAGCAGCTAAAGTGATTACACAGAGAGAAGCAGGGAAGATGGCAATCTACAACAACGTAGGTTTAAGTATACTTTTTATATATAGTGAGCACCATAATTAATTGGACAGTGACCATTTTTTGTTATTTTGGTTCTGTACTCTAGCACTTTGAGTTTGAAAGGAGACAATGAGGGTGAAGTGCAGACTGTCAGCTTTAATTTGAGGGTATTTTCATACATATCGGATGAACCGTTTAGAATTGACGCACCTATTGAACATGGTCCCCCCATTTGAAGGTACGACAGGTATTTGTTGAATTGGCTTCACAGGTGTGTGTCGTTAGGCAGGTGTATTCATTTGTGTCGTTAGTGAATGCAGGAGAGCTGTTGATGAATAGTATTGATTCTCGACTTTGCTATTGCCTTTGGAGGAGGTTGTTCGGGGTGTGGCAACATGAGGAAAACAGCAGTGTCGATGCAAATTAAGCTGGCCGTCATAAAGCTCAGAATTGAAAATCGATCAATCAAGAACATTGCAAAAACCCTGGCCATGCCCAAGTCAACAGTTTTTGGTTCATCATTAACAAGAAAAAAACAACCGGTGAAGTCAATTATGTCAAAAGACCGGTAGACTGAGGAAGACCACTGTAGCGGATGACCGGAGAATACTCTCTATGGTGAAGAAAACCCCCCCTGACAACAGCCCAACAGATCAAAAACAATCTCCTGGAGTCAGGTGTAGATGTGTCAAAGTCTACCATACGTAGAAGACTACACCAGCAGGACTACAGAGGATACACTACAAGATGCAAACCACTGATAAGCCTGAAGAACAGAAAGGCCAGATTACAGTTTGCTAAAAAGCACCTAAAAGAGCCCCAAGAGTTCTGGAAAAAAGTATTGTGGACAGATGAGACAAAGATTAACATGTACCAAAGTGATGGAAAGAGGAAAGTGTGGGGGGAAAAAAGACATGCCCGTGATCCAAAGCATAGCACCTGATCTGTGAAACATGGTGGGAGGGGGTGTTATGGCTTGGGCCTGTATGGCTGCCAGTGGAACAGGCTCACTTGTCTTCATCGATGATGTGACAAGACAATGACCCTAAACATACTGCTAGAGCAACGAAGGGGTTTCTGATGCCAAAAAGTGGAAAATCCTTGACTGGCTGAGTCAATCACCGGATCTGAATCGAATTGAACATGCATTTTACATGCTGAAGAGGAGACTGAAGGCAATAAGTCCCCGAAACAAGCAGGAACTGAAGATGCTCTGCCAGGCTTGTACTGCAGCCGTCACCAGGGAAGATACCCAGTGTCTGGTGATGTCGATGCATCACAAACTTCAAGCAGTCATTGCATGCAAAGAATATGCGACCAAATATTAACAATGATTACTCTACATTATGTTAAACTGTCCAAAGTTTTTTGATGCCCGAAAATGGGGGGGGAGAGACTATGTACAAAAGCTTCTATAATTTC
This sequence comes from Oncorhynchus tshawytscha, assembly GCF_018296145.1. Taxonomy (NCBI): domain Eukaryota; kingdom Metazoa; phylum Chordata; class Actinopteri; order Salmoniformes; family Salmonidae; genus Oncorhynchus; species Oncorhynchus tshawytscha. The sequence continues at coordinate 16,912,077 of NC_056454.1, read as the reverse complement.
GAAACAGTTCATCCAATATGTATGAAAATACCCTCAAATTAAAGCGGTATATATATTCATATATACAAATATATACAGTGGTGCAAAAAAGTATTTAGTCAGCCACCAATTGTGCAAGTTCTCCCATTTAAAAAGATGAGAGGCCTGTAATGTTCATCATAGGTACACTTCAACTAAAGACAAAATAAATAATAAATAATAATAATAATAATAATAATAATAATAATAAAGACAAAATGAGAAAAAAAATTCCAGAAAATCACATTATGGTGGAAAATAAGTATTTGGTCAATAACTAAAGTTTATCTCAATACTTTGTTATATACCCTTTGTTGGCAATGACAGAGGTCAAACGTTTTCTGTAAGTCTTCACAAGGTTTTCACACACTGTTGCTAGTATTTTGGCCCATTCCTCCATGCAGATCTCCTCTAGAGCAGTGATGTTTTGGGGCTGTTGCTGGGCAACACGGACTTTCAACTCCCTCCAAAGATTTTCAATGGGGTTGAGATCTGGAGAATAGGCCACTCCAGGTCCTTGAAATGCTTCTTACGAAGCCACTCCTTCGTTGCCCGGGCGGTGTGTTTGGGATCATTGTCATGCTGAAAGACCCAGCCACGTTTCATCTTCAATTGCCCTTGCTGATGGAAGGAGGTTTTTACTCAAAATTTCACGATACATGGCCCCATTCATTCTTTTCTTTACACGGATCAGTCGTCCTGGTCCCTTTGCAGAAAAACAGCCCCAAAGCATGATGTTTCCACCCCCATGCTTCACAGTAGGTATGGTGTTCTTTGGATGCAACTCAGCATCCTTTGTCCTCCAAACATGACAAGTTGAATTTGACCAAAAAGGTATTTTTTTGTTTCATCTGACCATATGACATTCTCCCAATCTTCTTCTTGATCATCCAAAAGCTCTCTAGCAAACTTCAGATGGGCCTGGACATGTACTGGCTTAAGCAGGGGGACATGTCTGGCACTGCAGGATTTGAGTCCCTGGCGGCGTAGTGTGTTACTGATGGTAGGCTTTGTTACTTTGGTCCCAGCTCTCTGCAGGGCATTCACTAGGTCCCCCCGTGTGGTTCTGGGATTTTTGCTCACCGTTCTTGTGATCATTTTGACCCCACGGGGTGAGATCTTGCGTGGAGCCCCAGATCGAGGGAGATTATCAGTGGTCTTGTATGTCTTCCATTTCTTAATAATTGCTCCCACAGTTGATTTCTTCAAACCAAGCTGCTTACCTATTGCAGATTCAGTCTTCCCAGCCTGGTGCAGGTCTACAATTTTCTTTCTGGTGTCCTTTTACAGCTTTTTGGTCTTGGCCATAGTGGAGTTTGGAGTGTGACTGTTTGAGGTTGTGGACAGGTGTCTTTTATACTGATAAGTTCAAACAGGTGCCATTAATACAGGTAACGAGTGGAGGACAGAGGAGCCTCTAAAAGCAGAAGTTGCAGGTCTGTGAGAGCCAGAAATCTTGCTTGTTTGTAGGTGACCAAATACTTATTTTCCACCATAATTTGCAAATAAATTCATTAAAAATCCAACAATGTGATTTTCTGGATTTTTTTCCTCATTTTGTCTGTCATAGTTGAATTGTACCTATGATGAAAATGACAGACTCATCTTTTTAAGTGGGAGAACTTGCACAATTGGTGGCTGACTAAATACTTTTTTTGCCACACAGTATAAATATGAATATGACTGACCAGGCATTAAAGCTGTATCAGTCAATTCATCTCAGGAAAAGGTCTCTAAAGTGTTGCTGGAAAATAGGAGATGCAATCAAATGAGACGAATGGAGGATTGCTGGGATGAGTGGGTGTCTAAATCAAATTAAATTGTATTTGTCACATGCTTCGTAAACAACAAGTGTAGTCACAGTGAAATGCGTACTTACTGCTCTTCCCAATAATGCAGAGAGAAAGAAAATATGGAACTAATATAAAAGTAATAACAGGTAATAATAAAAGTAATCAAGTTTTTAAAGTCTCATGCACAAATACAGTGAAATGCCTTTCTTGCAAACTCAAAACCCAACAATGCAATAATCAATAACAAGGTAATACTGGAAAAAACACCCAAGAAATAATAAGAACACAATAAATATGAATACACTTACAGGGTCAGTTCCAATAACATTTACAATGTGCAGGGATACTGGAGTGATGGGGGTAGATATGTATAGGGGTAAGGTGACTAGGCAACAGGATATAAGATAAACAGAGTAGCTGCAGCTTGTATGTGAGTGGATGTGCGTGTGTGTAGAGTCACACATAATATGCACGTACATTTATACTGAGTGAGCAGATGATGGAATTAATGCGAGTGTGCATGTAGAGAGCGCAAATTGTAAATAAAAGGTCAAATATTCAAAGTTAACTCATATAGTCCATGTAGCTATTTTATTAGCTATTTATCAGTCTTCTGGCTTGGGGATAGAAGCTGTTCAAGAGCCTGTTGGTGTCAGACTTCAAGCACCGGTACTGCTTGCCGTGCGGAAGCAGAGAGAATAGTCTTCCACACCGCCATTCTTCCACACCGCCTGATATAGTCTTCCACACCGCCATTCTTCCACACCGCCTGATATAGTCTTCCACACCATCTGATATACAGTATTATTTTTTAAATTGAACCTTTATTTAAACAAGAGAGCCCTGTACACATCACAATAAAAACAGAATATTAAAACATACATGTGTATAAAACAATATAATTCAGCACAATAAACAAAAATAAACATATTTAATAAAAGCAATCACATTCAACTACATAGAGGTCCTCAATCAATAATTTAAACTACCTGAGTGGCTACAGAACATCTAGCTGCAGTGAACTCTGCATATTGTTCCACAAATTAGGGGCAAAGAAACTAAAAGCAGATTTTCCAAAATCTGTGGAGACTGAAGGGATCTCTAGTGTTATCCATTCCTGTGAACGGGTTTGGTAACTTCTTATCCTATTTAATTATGATACAAATAGAGGGAGTTTATGTAAGATTGCTTTGTAAATAAATAAAAGAGAATGAAGCTCTCTTCTTAGACAGCTAGGTCCATCCCACATTTTTATACAGACTACAATGATGAGTCCTAAATGTGTCCCCTGTGATAAAACGTATTGCGGAATGGTAGACTGCATCCAAAGGTTTTAAAACCGAGGTTTACCGCTTGCATGTTAACAGTATCACCAAAATCCAATACAGGGAGAAGCGTTGTTTGAACAATTTTTCTCCTATTTTTAATACTAAGGCATAATTTATTTCGATATAAAAATGCAATCTTGGACCTTAGCTTCTTTAGTAAGATTTTCTATATGAGTTACGATGCACAACTTGTCATCAATCCAGACACCCAGGTATTTATATTGAGAAACAAGCTCAATTTGGGCTCCATTTATAGCGCACATATGCAGGTCCTCAGGGTGAACATTTTGTGACCTAAAGAACAGCATGAGCTTGGTTTCACTTGTATTTAACACAAACTTAAGATCTGCAAGTAATTTCTGAATTGAATCGAAGTCATGCTGAAGTTCACGAATGGCCTGCTGCACTGAGGTGGCACAGGAATACAAAACTGTGTAGTCTGCATAGAGATCAATGTTACAAGTATTAACAGTTTTTCATATGTCATTAATATACAAAGTGAACAGTAATGGACCCAAAATCCAACCCTGAGGAACACCCTTTTGAATCTCAAGAAATTCAGATTTAACCCCATCTATTAAGATGGCCTGAGTCCTGTCGCTAAGATAATTCTGAAACTATAAACAGGCTGTATATCCCAGACCTACTCTTGATCATTTCTTCAGCAAAACAGAATGATCAACAGTGTCGAACGCCTTTGACAGGTCAATAAACAAGACAGCAAAGCTCGTTTTATCATTAACAACTAACGTGGTTGTACTATGCCCAGGCCTAAAGCCTGATTGGTTTATGATAAGAATACAATTATCAGATAAAAAGGAACAAAGTTGTACATTAACCAAGGATTCAAGAATCTTAGCTAAACAAGGTGATATTGAAATGGGGCGATACTTGTCAAGATCATTTGTATCCCCACCCTTATTGAGTGGCAGCACATATGCGGATTTCCATGCTTTTGGAATACTTCCTGATAACAATGTTAAATAAAAAATGTCAGCCAGCAATAAGGGGTGCTGCACACTTAAGCAGACCAGGCTCCAAATGATCAGCCAAATCAAATCAAATCAAATTTATTTATATAGCCCTTCGTACATCAGCTGATATCTCAAAGTGCTGTACAGAAACCCAGCCTAAAACCCCAAACAGCAAGCAATGCAGGTGTAGAAGCACGGTGGCTAGGAAAAACTCCCTAGAAAGGCCAAAACCTAGGAAGAAACCTAGAGAGGAACCAGGCTATGTGGGGTGGCCAGTCCTCTTCTGGCTGTGCCGGGTGGAGATTATAACAGAACATGGCCAAGATGTTCATAAATGACCAGCATGGTCGAATAATAATAAGGCAGAACAGTTGAAACTGGAGCAGCAGCACAGTCAGGTGGAAGTTGAAACTGGAGCAGCAGCATGGCCAGGTGGACTGGGGACAGCAAGGAGTCATCATGTCAGGTAGTCCTGGGGCATGGTCCTAGGGCTCAGGTCAGTTGAAACTGGAACAGCAGCATGGCCAGGTGGACTGGGGACAGCAAGGAGTCATCATGTCAGGTAGTCCTGGAGCTCAGGTCCTAGGGCTCAGGTCCTCCGAGAGAGAGAAAGAAAGAGAGAAGGAGAGAATTAGAGAACGCACACTTAGATTCACACAGGACACCGAATAGGACAGGAGAAGTACTCCAGATATAACAAACTGACCCCAGCCCCCGACACATAAACTACTGCAGCATAAATACTGGAGGCTGAGACAGGAGGGGTCAGGAGACACTGTGGCCCCATCCGAGGTCACCCCGGACAGGGCCAAACAGGAAGGATATAACCCCACCCACTTTGCCAAAGCACAGCCCCCACACCACTAGAGGGATATCTTCAACCACCAACTTACCATCCTGAGACAAGGCTGAGTATAGCCCACAAAGATCTCCGCCACGGCACAACCCAAGGGGGGCGCCAACCCAGACAGGATGACCACAACAGTGAATCAACCCACTCAGGTGACGCACCCCTCCAGGGACGGCATGAGAGAGCCCCAGTAAGCCAGTGACCCAGCCCCTGTAATAGGGTAGAGGCAGAGAATCCCAGTGGAAAGAGGGGAACCGGCCAGGCAGAGACAGCAAGGGCGGTTCGTTGCTCCAGAGCCTTTCCGTTCACCTTCACACTCCTGGGCCAGACTACACTCAATCATATGACCCACTGAAGAGATGAGTCTTCAGTAAAGACTTAAAGGTTGAGACCGAGTTTGCGTCTCTGACATGGGTAGGCAGACCGTTCCATAAAAATGGAGCTCTATAGGAGAAAGCCCTGCCTCCAGCTGTTTGCTTAGAAATTCTAGGGACAATTAGGAGGCCTGCGTCTTGTGACCGTAGCGTACGTGTAGGTATGTACGGCAGGACCAAATCAGAGAGATAGGTAGGAGCAAGCCCATGTAATGCTTTGTAGGTTAGCAGTAAAACCTTGAAATCAGCCCTTGCTTTGACAGGAAGCCAGTGTAGAGAGGCTAGCACTGGAGTAATATGATCAAATTTTTTGGTTCTAGTCAGGATTCTAGCAGCCGTATTTAGCACTAACTGAAGTTTATTTAGTGCTTTATCCGGGTAGCCGGAAAATAGAGCATTGCAGTAGTCTAACCTAGAAGTGACAAAAGCATGGATTAATTTTTCTGCATCATTTTTGGACAGAAAGTTTCTGATTTTTGCAATGTTACGTAGATGGAAAAAAAGATGTCCTTGAAATGGTCTTGATATGTTCTTCAAAAGAGAGATCAGGGTCCAGAGTAACGCCGAGGTCCTTCACAGTTTTATTTGAGACGACTGTACAACCATTAAGATTAATTGTCAGATTCAACAGAATATCTCTTTGTTTCTTGGGACCTAGAACAAGCATCTCTGTTTTGTCCGAGTTTAATAGTAGAAAGTTTGCAGCCATCCACTTCCTTATGTCTGAAACACATGCTTCTAGCGAGGGCAATTTTGGGGCTTCACCATGTTTCATTGAAATGTACAGCTGTGTGTCATCCGCATAGCAGTGAAAGTTTACATTATGTTTTCGAATAACATCCCCAAGAGGTAAAATATATAGTGAGAACAATAGTGGTCCTAAAACGGAACCTTGAGGAACACTGAAATTTACAGTTGATTTGTCAGAGGACAAACCATTCACAGAGACAAACTGATATCTTTCCGACAGATAAGATCTAAACCAGGCCAGAACTTGTCCGTGTAGACCAATTTGGGTTTCCAATCTCTCCAAAAGAATGTGGTGATCGATGGTATCAAAAGCGGCACTAAGGTCTAGGAGCACGAGGACAGATGCAGAGCCTCGGTCCGATGCCATTAAAATGTCATTTACCACCTTCACAAGTGCCGTCTCAGTGCTATGATGGGGTCTAAAACCAGACTGAAGCATTTCGTATACATTGTTTGTCTTCAGGAAGGCAGTGAGTTGCTGAGCAACAGCCTTCTCTAAAATTTTTGAGAGGAATGGAAGATTCGATATAGGCCGATAGTTTTTTATATTTTCTGGGTCAAGGTTTGGCTTTTTCAAGAGAGGCTTTATTACTGCCACTTTTAGTGAGTTTGGTACACATCCAGTGGATAGAGAGCCGTTTATTATGTTCAACATAGGAGGGCCAAGCACAGGAAGCAGCTCTTTCAGTAGTTTAGTTGGAATAGGGTCCAGTATGCAGCTTGAAGGTTTAGAGGCCATGATTATTTTCATCATTGTGTCAAGAGATATAGTACTAAAACACTTGAGCGTCTCTCTTGATCCTAGGTCCTGGCAGAGTTGTGCAGACTCAGGACAACTGAGGTTTTGAGGAATACGCAGGTTTAAAGAAGAGTCCGTAATTTGCTTTCTAATAATCATAATCTTTTCCTCAAAGAAGTTCATGAATTTATCACTGCTAAAGTGAAAGTCATCCTCTCTTGGGGAATGCTGCTTTTTAGTTAGCTTTGCGACAGTATCAAAAAGGAATTTCGGATTGTTCTTATTTTCCTCAATTAAGTTAGAAAAATAGGATGATCGAGCAGCAGTAAGGGCTCTTCGGTACTGCACGGTACTGTCTTTCCAAGCTAGTCGGAAGACTTCCAGTTTGGTGTGGCGCCATTTCCGTTCCAATTTTCTGGAAGCTTGCTTCAGAGCTCGGGTATTTTCTGTGTACCAGGGAGCTAGTTTCTTATGAGAATTCTTTTTAGTTTTTAGGGGTGCAACTGCATCTAGGGTATTGCGCAAGGTTAAATTGAGATCCTCAGTTAGGTGGTTAACTGATTTTTGTCCTCTGGCGTCCTTGGGTAGGCAGAGGGAGTCTGGAAGGGCATCAAGGAATCTTTGTGTTGTCTGTGAATTTATAGCACGACTTTTGATGTTCCTTGGTTGGGGTCTGAGCAGATTATTTGTTGCAATTGCAAACGTAATAAAATGGTGGTCCGATAGTCCAGGATTATGAGGAAAAACATTAAGATCCACCATATTTATTCCATGGGACAAAACTAGGTCCAGCGTATGACTGTGACAGTGAGTGGGTCCAGAGACATGTTGGACAAAACCCACTGAGTCGATGATGGCTCCGAAAGCCTAGCCCCTGTGGATTATTTTGTCTATTGTTAACAAAACATCCAAGACTACTTTATCAGTGAATTTCCAAAAAGAAAACTCCTGATCAGTGTTTTCAGTGTCATTCAATAGATTAACACCATCTACATCCAAACGACTCTTTTCAAGATCTGGCTTTGAAATGCATTCAAATATAAAGCCTGCAGATATAAAATGGTGATTAAATGTATTAATGATATCAATTTTGTCAGTAATAGGGCCAGAATCTAAATTCATTTATTGGGGGAGAGATAAGGAGACACAACCCTTCAGTGATTTAACAGCTTTCCAAAATGTAGCTGGGTTCCCTGTACATTGTTACGGTTTTCTAGGTGTGAAGGATAGTCGGACCAAAATGCAGCGTGTAGATTGCGATCCATGTTTAATGAACAACGTGAAACACGAATAAACACAAAACACTACAAAACAAAGAACGTAACGAAAACCGAAACAACCTATACTTGAGTAAATAAATAAAGCGATAGGAACAACGACACTAAGGACAATCACCCATGACAAACTCAAAGAATATGGCTGCCTAAATATGGTTCCCAATCAGAGACAACGATAAACACCTGCCTCTGATTGAGAACCACTCCAGACAGCCATAGACTTTGCTAGATAACCCCACTAGCTACAATCCCAATACATACACACCAAAACCCCAAGACAAAACACACCACAATACAAAAACCCCATGCCACACCCTGGCCTGACCCAATACATGAAGAAAAACACAAAATACTTAGACCAGGGCGTGACATACATTCAGATAGTGTATTGACATAATAATCTGATTTAGCTTTTTAAATTAGTTTAACACACCGATTTCTCAATCACCTGAAAGACTGCCAGTCTGGGCCCGAGTCTGTGAATCTAGCTTCGGCCCAGGCAGCATCTCTGTTGTATATGACTTCAGACAGCTTTGGACTGAACCAAGGCCAAGACCGATTTAAAAAAAAAAAATTAGTCTCAGTTTTTTAAAGGGAGCATGTTTATCTACAATACAATTGAAAACTTTTGAGAAGTGTTTTTTGTGTAAATAGCAACACCTTTGCCTTTCCTATCAGCCCTAAACACATTGTAACCATCCACATCAACCCCAGAGTCCAGGGTTTTATCAGTTAACCAGGTCTCAGATAAAATAAAAATATCAGGATCTTGACATGATCCATTTGAGGTAATAAACTATGAATATTAAGATGTAAAAATGTCAAACCTTTTCTGCATTTAAAATCATAAGTTTCAATACAAGTCAGATTACTTTGAGATTTCAGAACAACAGGAGACTCAAAGATTATACCTATTAGGAAAATAAAAATTAGGAATAGCAATGACGTTTCTCCATTTAGCACCATTTGGCATGTCACCACTTGCAGATACAACATGTAACTCTCACAGTTACCTAAAGGAGATGGTAAAAACTGACTTACATGATGTCCTGGGTGGCAGGGAGCTTGGCACCAGTGATGTATTGGGCTGTTAGCACCACCCTCTGTAGTGGCATGCAATCGAGGGTGGTGCATTTGCTTAGCTTAGTGATGAGCTTGGAGGGTACGATGGTGTTGAATGCTGGGTTGTAGTCAATAAACAGCATTCTCACATAGGTGTTCCTCTTGTCCAGGTAGAATACGGTAGTATGTAGTGCAATAAAGATTGCGTCGTCTGTAGATCTGTTGGGGCGGTATGTGAATTGGAGTGGATCCAGGGTGTCTGGGATGATGGTATTGATGTGAGCCATGACTAGCCTTTGAAAGCATTTCATGACTACAGCTGTGAGTGCTACGGGGCGATAGTCATTGAGACAGGTTATGTTGGAATTCTTGGGCACAGGGACTATGGTGGTCTGCTTGAAACATGTTGGCATTACATTGGGTCAGTGAGAGGTTGAAATTGTCAGTGAAGACACTTGCCAGCTGGTCAGCGAATGCTCTGAGTATGGGTACTGGTAATTAGTCTGTTAACCTGTTTTATGGTCTTACCTTGGCTACGGAGAGTGTGATCACACAGTTGTCTGATGCTCTCATACATGGTTCAGTTTTGCTTGCCTCGAAGCGAGCATAGAATACATTTAGCTCGTATGATAGGCTTGCGTCACTGGGCAGCTCGTGGCTGGCTTTCCCTTTGTAATCCGTTATAGTTTGCAAGCCATCCCGCATCCGACTAGTGTCAGAGCCGGCACAGTTTTAAAAATTTTGAGGTTTATCTTGGAGCTCAGAAATGGTATAAAATGGACTGTAGGATTTGTTTTTAATAATTTCAACCAATATTCTAAAATTTACAGTATAGCTAGGCTGTCTGAACAGTAACATGATCAGCCTGAGGGACTTGAATTCGAATTGGAATTTGTGGAATTGTTAGTGATAATATTGAATTGGGAATTGAATTCTTGGAATTTACAGAATAATCAGAATTCTAATTAATTGAATTATCTCTGAATTCAAAGTCTGATCTGGAATTAAATGGAATTTACAGGGAAAGGAATTGAATTAGAATTATATTTGTGGAATTGACCCGAACCCTGATATGTATCTCCCTCTCGCTCTCTGTCTTGACCCCAACCCTGGTAGGTGCACACCAAGCTAAACGACAGAGTCGCAGCACATAGGGCTATAGTAGCTAACCCTGAGGCTACGGTCAAGGCTATGAACACTTAGACAAAAACAGCACTGAGCCTTGCGTGAGGGCCCCCGCTGTTCCGGAGAACTGGGTGAACTCACTCTCCGAGGCAAATGTGAAGTAGACTTTTAAATGGGTCAACACTTGTAAGGCCAGACAGTATTCCAGGTTGTGTTCTCGGAGCATGCGCAGACCAGCTGGCTGGCGTCTTCACAGACATTTTCAACCTCTCCCTGTCTGTCTGTAATCCCCACATGTTTAAAGCTGACTACCATCGTTCCTGTTCCCAAAAACTCTAAAGCAACGTACCACAATGACTACCGCCCTGTAGCAATCACATCAATAATCATGAAGTGCTTTGTAAGGCTGGTGATGGCACACATCAACGCCATCATCCCAGACACCCTGGACCCACTCCAATTTGCATACCGCCCCAACCGATCCACAGACGACGTGATCTCAATTGCATTCCACACTGCCCTCTCCCACCTAGACATTATTATGATTATTATTATTATATTGCTATTTAAGCCACTAGTCACTTAACCCCTGTTTACGTGTACATTCCTTCCTCAGCCACTCAGTACCCCCGCACATTTTAATAACAGTGCTGGCACTGCATTGACCTGTATATAGGACATGTATATAATTGCATTCTCATGTTTCTCTTTTTCCTTCTCTCGTATTTCACATTTATCTTCCTATTGCTATTATTACCTTTTTTTTGTGAATGCAGTTGGGAAAGAGCTCGCAAAATGAGCATTTCACTGTTTTACACCTGACACATACTGTGCGTGTGACAAGAATTTGTCTAACCAAAAGAGTACAGAACCTGGCACAATGACTCAGGAAGCCATCATGTTTCTGAATCAATGCTGCAATCAGAGGCTGAGCCTCGTCCTCTACTCTACTCCAGCACACGGGCTTATGTAGATACAGAACATTCATTCAAATAGTGTTGTTGTTGTCTTTGAAATAGAGATGGTTTGGCCGGGGTAGGCCGTCAATTTAAATAAGAATTTGTTCTTAACTGACAAATTAAAATTAAATTAAAAAACAGATTTATCACATAAATGATTAGATCCGTACATGTGTGTGTGTGTAAATGTGAGAGTGTTTGCGTGTCTGTGTGTTTGTGTACATGTGACGCCATCTGTGGAAGTATAATAGCATTATTGTGTGTAATTGAAACAGATTTGCAGACAGATAGAAGGATATTGTTTCCATCCAGAGCTATAACTCTATTGAAAAAAGTGTTTTCACCACAGACAGTTGGAACTGTTCTAAGAAACTTTTTTTAAATTAACCCTGCCTGTGTGTGCACGTTCGTCATATCTTCTCAACAGGTAAAAGACAATTCTGTCAGCGGCATGTTATTTTTTCCTTTAATGCAGTTTCTGTCTAGAATCTCCCCAGAACAACAGCTAGCCACAGGTAATCAAAAGCCTTCTCCACCTCCTCCTCCCTAGACAGCAGTGTAGCACAGTATGAAATACATTAGGGAAAGGGGGATACCTAGTCAGTTGAGCAACTGAAATGTGCATTCTGCATTTAACCCAACCTCTCTGAATCAAAGAGGTGCAGGGGACTGCCTTAATTGACATGCATGGCGCCCGGGGAGGGACAGAGCGACAGGTTTTTACATTGTCAGCTCGGGGATTCAATCCAGCAACCTTTCGGTTACTGGCCCATTAGTATGTTATGGAATTCTTCCATTCCCCAGGCCCGGCATAAAAGCCCAGCTGCTAACAACACTAGTAGCCATAATTATAAACATCTTCGTGACAGTTTCCCTGTCACACTGGTATAAAGGATTTGGAGACAGGCACAGGAATACACAATAGGGTGTTTTAATACACCCAAAATAAATACATATACAAAAACACTGGGCTGTACCCAATCAAAAGAGAGAGGGTAAACCTTGTTGAATGCCACGGGACGATACCCATAATACACAATATATATATATATATATATAGCACACAGCATAACAGCTGCACTAACGCATAGGTACTGACACCACCAACGGACATGGAAACAATAACCGACAAAGTCAGAGGAAACAGAGGGCACATATATAACATACTAATCAGGGGAAATGGGAACCAGGTGTGTGTAATTAGACAAGACAGTTGATGATAATGAATCCCGTTCAGTGAAGCCTGAAAGCAGGTGACGTAGACCTCCGGAACTGGTGAACAGAATGAGCAGCAGTACCAGGGGGATCCGTGACATTTCCTTTCATTATAGGTGCCAGCAGCCATCACTGAGCGGATGCATGAGGAACCCATGGAGGATTCAGTCACGGTTTCACACTGTTCTCAAAGGCTTGTCCCTCCCTCCCAATAGCATACAAAGTTATAACTACCGTGATGGTAAATAATCCCTTGGAAGAGAATATTGAAATGACAATAGCCTGCTTATGAAGCTGTGTTGGCTTAAACAGTAAACATTCTACTACAGTACCTTCAACACTACGCACTACCTATTCCAACCTACAAAACACAACCTGGCATCCACTACAGCCTTGTTGATTGGAGAACAAATACCTCCTCCTAGTTACAGTTGGTGTTTTTGCCCAAACCTGACATGTTATTGACCCCAAATCTCTTGTTCATCCAGGTCACACCACCAACCGGCCGAGTATGAACCCAGCGGAGGGCAGTGGAGCTGGTTTCAACGTGGGCGGTCTGAAGTCTGTCCTGCAGAACGCCGTGTCCCCAGCCTTCGGCGCCACCATCATCATCATCATCACTGTTATCGTGTCAGGGAGCGCCTACCTCTGTTTCCTCAAGTACATCTGTGCAGGCTGCTGCAAACCCACACAGGTGGCCCCGGTCACACAACTAGACCCAAACAAGAGTGAGGAGCAGGTGTAGCGGAGTCTGTCAAGTTTCAAGTTTTTATTGTCACGTGTACTAGTACAATGAAATTCCTTTCTTGCTTGTTCTTTTCCAACAATGCAGTAATCAATATCAGTAATACTATAAAATGAATTTTAAAAAGTTAAGTGGAACAAAATCACAAAATAAGAACACAAGAAAGTAAGTAAGCTATATACAGGGTCAGTTCCAGAGTTAGTGCCAATACTATTGACAATGTGTAGGGCAGTGGCTACGCATCATTCAGGGCAGAGACCCAACTGTTTGGAGGCACCCCATTTTTTTGCCTGTTTTGCATGTTATTTTGGCATTAATAAGTGTCACATATCAGTTTGCAAACAATGTAAAACATAAATAATCATTGAGTTAATAAAGCCGCATACCAACATGGTTTCTTTTTTGCTTTCTTGAGTAAGGCAGCTCCAAAATGCAGGGGTTTTAGCTAGAGGTCGACCGATTAATTGGAATGGCCGATTAATTAGGGCCGATTTCAAATTTTCATAACAATCGGTAATCAGCATTTTTTTGGACACCGATTATGGCCGATTACCTTGCACTCCACGAGGAGACTGCGTGGCAGGCTGACTACCTGTTATGCGAGTGCAGTAAAGAGCCAAGGTAAGGTGCTAGCTAAACTCATAAAAAACAATCAATCTGAACATAATCACTAGTTAACTACACATGGTTGATGATGTTACTAGTTTACCTAGCTTGTCCTGCGTTGCATATAATCGATGCGGTGCCTGTTAATTTATCATTGAGTCACAGCCTACTTCGCCAAAAGGGTGATTTAAAAAAAACACTGCTCAGGTCCTCAGACTGGGGTGAAGGTTCACCTTCCAACAGGACAACATCCCTAAGCACACAGCCAAGACAATGCAGGAGTGGCTTTGGAAAAAGTCTCTGAATGTCCTTGAGTGGCCCGGCCAAAGCCCAGACTTGAACCCGAACATCTCTGGAGACCTGAAAATAGCTGTCCATTAACGCTCCCCATCCAACCTGACAGAGCATGAGAGGATCTGCAGAGAAGAATGGGAGAAACTCCCCAAATACAGGTGTGCTAAGCTTTTAGCGTCATACCCAAAAAGACTCAATGTTGTAATCAATGCAGTGTAGACATTTTTCTAGCTATTTATGGCTTTAGTATAGAAGCTGTTCAGGAGCCTGTTGGTATCTGACCTGATCTTCTGGTACCACTTACCATGTGGAAGCAGAGAGAATATATGGTTTGGGTGGCTGGTGCCTTTAACCATTTTCCGGACCTTCCTTTCAGACCGCCTGATATAGAGGTCCTGGATGGCAGGGATCTTAGCTCCAGTGATGTACTTGGCTGTCCGCACCACCCTCTGTAGTGTTATGCGATCGAGGGCAGTACAGTTGCCATACCAAACAGTGATGCAGCCAGTCAATATGCTCTCAGTGGTGCAGTTGTAAACTTTTTTAGGATTTGAGGACCCATGCCAAAAAATGTCAACATCCTGATGGGGAAGATGCGCTGTCGTGCCCCGACAGTTTGTGTGTGTGGACACGAGGAACTTGAAGCTCTTGAAGCTCTGTTTCCTGTAGTCTACGATCAGCTCCTTGGTCTTACTGACATTGAGTGACAGGTCACTGACCTCCTCCCTGTAGGTTGTCTCATTGTCGCCGGTGATCAGGCCTACCACAGTCATGTCATCAGCAAACTTGATGTTGGTGTTGGAGTCGTGCGTGGTCTCGCATTTGTGGGCGCATAGGGAGTGTGTGAGCATATGTGCATGCATGGGAAACAGATGTCAGTGTGTGTGTACATTGGGAAATGACCTTTATCCAAAACAGCTTTTTTCCCAAATTATTAGCACTTGATGGAACCCTGCGGTTCATCTCTTTTGATGTTTAATGAATGTGAACCAGAATGATTTATTGAAGAGCTTTGTGTTAACTACAGTCCCCACCAGCTGTGTTGAGGGCACACCACCACCGCCTCCCATGGAAGGGACTCACAGAGAGACAGAATCATGGAGGGATGGATGAAAGGCTGCAGAACGCTCACACACAGTGGGAAATTGAGTGGCTCAACCAAGCCTAACATCGATTCGGTAAACAGCGTCAGCCTTAGTGTCTGTGCGTTGTGTATGCTTTTGTGTGACTGAGTGTGTGTGTGTGTGTACGTGCATGCATGTTTTTTTTCTGAAGGAGCGACCTGACGCTGTCGTGAGGAAGCGAGAACACAGACCGCCGCCTCTGGATTTAGAAACACACAAGTACACTCACAGGTTACCTTGACACAACCTCTTTCTCCTCCATTTTTCTGTTATCTGTTATTTTTTTCCTTCAGAAGGGTAAGTGGAGTGTTTACCAGGATCTCATGTTTAAACAGCGTCCTCTTCTCTTCTCTCACATCTCCTCTTCTCTCTCACTCATTGAGTGTCTTCATAAGAATTCAGTGATACTACATACACATCTTCTCAGAAGCACCAATGATGTAAAAATAAAAAAATCACCTCACCTGAGAATATACATTTTCCATAATGAATATTAGACCATGGCAAGGTATTGTGAAGAGGAGTGAATGGTACTCCCCTCTCCTTCCTCTGAAACACATAAGAGAGACTGGATTAAACCAATCATCCTTAATTACTGAGGTTGTCATCTCCTTGTGTGTTTTGTATAAACTGGGCTTTAGTCACAATGTCGTTATTCTAAATGTGTTTTCATGTAGTGTGTCTCTGGAAATTAGTGATTAAAATGTCACCGTGCCCCATCCATCTCTAGATGAGTTCTGTGTGGTCTGTTTTGATTTGATTCACCAATGGCAACAGCTAGTCTTACTGGGGTCTGACGTACACTACTGGTTAAAAGTTTTAGAACACCTACTCATTCAAGGGTTTTTCTTTATTTTTTACTATTTTCTACATTGTAGAATAATAGTGAAGGCATCAAAACTATGAATCAACCCATATGGAATCATGTAGTAACCAAAAAAGTGTTAAACATATCAAAATATATTTGAGATTCTTCAAATAGCCACCCTTTGCCTTGATGACAGGTTTGCACACTCTGGCATTCTCTCAACCAGCTTCACCTGGAATGCTTTTCCAACAGTCTTGAAGGAGTTCCCATATATGCTGAGCACCTGTTGGCTGCTTTTCCTTTACTCTGCGGTCCAACTCATCCCAAACCATCTCAATTTGGTTGAGATAGGGTGATTGTGGAGGCCAGGTCATCTGATGCAGCATTCCATCACTCTTCTTCTTAGTCAAATAGCCCTTACACATCCTGAAGTAGTGTTTTGGGTCATTGTCTTGTTGAAAAACAATTGATAGTCCCACTAAACGCAAACCAGATGGGATGGCGTGTCGCTGCAGAATGTTGTGATAGCCATGCTGGTTAAGTGTGCCTTGATTTCTAAATAAATCACTAATAGTGTCACCAGCAAAGCACCCCCACACCATCACACCTCCCCCTCCATGCTTCACGGTGGGAATCACACATGCGGAGATCATCTGCTCACCTACTCTGCGTCTCGAAAACACACAGCGGTTGTAACCAAAAATCTAAAATTTGGACTAATCAGACCAAAGGACAGATTTCCACCGGTCTAATGTCCATTGCTCATGTTTCTTGGCCCAAGCAAGTCTCTTCTTCTTATTGGAGTCCTTTAGTAGTGTTTTCTTTGCAATTTGACCATGAAGGCCTGATTCATGGAGTCTGCTCTGAACAGTTGATGTTGAGATGTGTCTGTTACCTGAACTCTGTGAAGCATTTATTTGGGCTGCAATCGGAGGTGCAGTTAATTGCCAATTTCTGAGGCTGGTAACTCTAATGAACTTATCCTTTGCAGCAGAGGTAACTCTGGTTCTTCCTTTCCTTTGTCTGTCCTCATGAGAGACAGTTTCATCATAGCGCTTGATGGTTTTTGCAACTGCAGTTGAAAAAATGTTCAACGTTCTTGAAATTTTCCGCATTGACTAACTGAAAGTAATGAGGTACTGTCGTTTCTCTTTGCTTATTTGAGCTGTTCTTGCCATAATATAGACTTGGTATTTTACCAAATAGGGCTATCTTCTGTATACCAACCCTACCTTGTCAAAACACAACTGATTGGCTCAAATGCATTAAGAAAGAAAGAAATTCCACAAATTAACTTTTAACAAGGCACACCTGTTAATTGAAATGCATTCCAGGTGATTACCTAATGACGCTGGTTGAGTGAATACCAAGACTGCAAAGCTGTCATCAAAGCAAAGGGTGGCTACTTTGAAGAATCTCAAATGTATAATATACTTTGTTGAACACTTTTTTGCTTACTACATGAGTCCATGTGTTATTTCATAGTTTTGATTAGGGATGCATGATATATCAGTGAGCATATTGGAATCGGCCGATATTAGCTAAAAATGCCAACATCGGCATTGGCCCGATGTCTAGTTTAATGCCGATGTGCAAAACCGATGTCAGAGCTGACGTGCATACCTATATAACGTTAATAGATGACATAATGACGCCACTAAAAATACAGTGCTACACAGAACAAACGCAGAAAAATACTAAGCACACACTTCCAACAACTAAACAAGTTCAAGTCCAGCAGTCATTTGAAAGAGTAAGACAATTTCAACAAGACAACTCAAAGGCGAAACCCATTAACGCCAAGATAATGGAATTCATCTCCCTTGACAATCAACCGTCCTCTGTCGTGGATTATGTTGGCTTTCGCCGACTGGTCGAGCCCGGTACACACTATTTTTCAGATGTTGCCCTACCAGAGTTACACAGTATTGTTGAAATGTACATCTATTAGCTACTTGCTATGGACGTCACTGCTATTAGCTTCACGACTGACATTTGGACCAGCGATGTCAGCTCCATGAGCATTTTGAGTCTGACAGCGCAGTGGGTCGACGAGGATTTCGTACTGAGGAAAGCTGTATTGCATGCTCAAGAATGTGATGGTTCTCATACCACTGCTGCTATTTTATTGGTATTTGAGAACATGTTTGAAACATGAACACACTCCTTGCGCCATTCGAACAACTGGCTGGAGAAATAAGCTAATCAAACTGCGTCTGCAGCAGACATTATACCCTCTGTCATGGCATTGAAACGCCTGCTCAACAAAACCGACACAGACCGTGGGGTTAAAACTTACTAAAATACTTTAGGCTGTGAACAAGCGATTTGTGGCATTCTCTCTGAGCCTCTTTACTGTGTCGCCACAATGCTCGATGCTAGGTACAAGGACCACTACTTCGATGCAGACAAGAAACAGGGTTTACGTGAAATGTTACATAAAACAGCTGGACAAAATGGAAACGGACACAATGACAGTTCGCACCGAGGAAGAGAGACCACGGACAGACAGAGATGAAAACTTCACTGCTTGACATGTATGATGAAATCCTGGTTGAGAATGAAATGACTGAACAAATGAACAACCAAACAGCACAGGAAGTAAGGGAAATACATTTTTGATAATGTTTTACTGTTAATGGGGACATACAAAAAGACCAGCAAAATAACTTTTTGGTCAGTGTGGTGTGTGTGTGTGTAACCTTTATTTAACTAGCCAAGTCAGTTAAGAACAAATTCTTATTTACAATGACGGCTTACTCCGGCCAAACCCGGACGACCCTGGGCCAATTGTGCGCCGCCCTATGGGACTCCCAATCACGGCCGGATGTGATACAGCCTGGATTTGAACCAGGGACTGTAGTGACGCCTCTTGCACTGAGATGCAGTGCCTTAGACTGCTGTGTCCATGTGTGTGTGTTAACTATTTAACTGTACTAGAATGCTTAAAAAGGTCTCTAACATTTTAAATATCGGTTATCGGTATCTTTTTTTGTTTGTTTGTCAAGGAAAATATCGGATATCGGTATCGGCCAAAAATATTACATCGGTGCATCCCTAGTTTTGATGTCTTAACTATTATTCTACAATGTAGAAAATAGTAAAAAATAAAGAAAAACCCTTGAATGTGTAGGTGTGTCCTAACTTTTGACTGGTACTGTAACATTTTATGGTCAATTATATCATAGCCTGCACTGAAATCTAACAGTACAGCTTCCACAATCTTCTCATTATCAATTTATTTCAACCAATCAGTCATTTGTGTCATTGAAGTACATGTTGAGGGCCCTTCTACATAAGCATGCTGAAAGTCTGTTGTTAATTTGTTTACAGAGAAGTGGCATTGTATTTGGTCAAACAATTTTGCTAAGAGCTGGCAGCAAGCTGATAGGTCTGCTGCTAGAACCAGTAAAGGCCGCTTTACCCCTCTTGGATAGCGGAATGACTTTGGCGTCCCTCCAGGCCTGAGGACAAAAACTTTCCTCTAGGCTCAGGTTAGAAATATGACAGATAGGAGTGGCTATATAGTCAACTACCATCCTCAATAGCTTTCCATCTAAGTTGTCAATGCCAGGGGCCTGTTGCACAAAAGTAGAATTAAGACATCCGGGATAAATGACTCAGCTGAGCTCAATGAAGCCAAAACATGTGCGTCCAGGCTTAATTGGTTGCACAAAGACCAAGCCAGGATGAGCAGACACGGATTCATTAAGCCAGGTGAAACCAATCCTGGATAGGTGCGCGCTCACGGCTCACTCAAATAGACCCCGCCACAGATCACAGATTAACTGATTTACCATGGCAACTAGAGCCGCGTACTTTTCCCCGTCGGAAGCACAAATCCTCATGGAGGCATACGAGGAGGTAAAAGATATAATTAAGAAGAAAGGCAACACCGCCACAGTGATAAAGCAAAGAGAAAAAGCGTGGCAAAGTATTGCAGACCGCCTGAATGCGTAAGTAGTGCACAATTACACACTCACCGCTCCGCTGAAACATCACAATTACAATTCAAATATTTAATTCACATCTCCAAAAATGCAGTTGTACTGTAATTATGAAACGATAAATTTTTTATTGAAATGCACTGCAGATATGAGTGAAATTGTGTAAAGTAACTCCATCACACTGTATAAAGCTATGATACATTTTTTGATATTTTTACTGAAAACAAGACAAAAATACCAAGTAATTTTTTGCAGTGTGACTCCATTAAATTGTGTGTGTGTGTGTGTGTGTGTGTGTGTGTGTGTGTGTGTGTGTGTTGTGTGTAGATTAAACATGAACGGGCCAAAACGGACATGGCAGCAGGTCAAAATCAAATACAAGAACATTCTGCAGAATGGTATGGTCCCTGACTAATATTTAACAAAGCACAAGCATATATTGTACCCAGAAGGTGCCTGCTCACACATTGTCTGTACTGTTTTAGCAGTGAAAAAGAATACCCACAGACAAGGCACGGGTGGTGGGTCACCAAAGGCTGACCTTACCCCAGCAGAGGACATGGCCTTGGAGCTAAATAAAGGCAGGCCCGTTTTAGAGGGGATCCCTGGGGGAAAGAGACGAGCATAGGTTCCTCCCAAGATGCCACCCGCTTCATTCAAGGTATGTCCTTCCATCTCTACATGGGATACAACCACATTCATATTGAATCAATTTGGACTGTCTGACTTTGGTTTACCTATTGCCTTGCAGTGTCTGGCAGCACTGTGTTCCTGTTAGAGCCACCAGCACAAGCACCAGACGATGCTGATCCAGTGAGTACTCCATCAAAGGCATACTGTAGGCCTGGCATGTCTTGTCTACTAGCTTCAATATGAATCCGATTAAATGTGATAGGGTGAAGGCCCCAGTGCAGCAGCAACAGCACATGATGGAGACGATGATGAGGAGGAGACCATCTCTCTGGATTCCAGAAGGCATGAGGTATCATGTTAAGACTGTGAAAGTACTATTTACTCTACAATGGTGAGGAGTCCTCATCAAAATCAAAAAATCTAATTTCTTTTACAGGACCCAGATGCTATACAGTGGGAAAACCAGCCTGGCAACATAGTGCGTATTAATAAAAGGACACCACATCCTGCCAAATTCCAGCTGCGCTAATTGTATTGTGTTCACAGAGCTCACAAGCTATCAGAAAGTTGTATGGCAACCACCTCCGGCGCCAAATAGAACTGGCAGACATAGACATTCAGTACAAGAAGAAAAAGATGGAAAATCTTGCACTGGAGTTCGAAATAAAAAGAGGACAATTAGGAAACTGGACCTTGAAATAAAAAAACTTGAGAGGGAGGTGAGATATGCCTTCAATGTACACTGTATGCTAACTGTAACACAAATGTATTAATCATTATTTTTCTTTCCTCCCCCAGCTCCAAGAAGATGACACAGCTCAAAATAAAAATTTGGTATATTCTCGTAAAGTCAAGTGAGCCATGACATATGAGCTCTTATTGTGAGCACACAGGACGGTGGCATCTTTCTAAGGTTTTTTTTTATTTTCCCAGCAATCAGTACAACCAAGTCATCGTTATAAGGCATCGCCCTCTTTTGCCCACCCCCAGCACCAGGTGTGGCCACTAGCCTATATGAAGGCCCAAAATTGTGTGTTCCTTTCTGCTCTGACAATGGCATGCCCATTCGTGCGAGATGTGGTGGATGAAGAAGCACTTGTGCTGAGGAGAGCCTTCAGGCGAGAAAGGGTCTTCAGGGACCGGTTGGACCCACTGGCCTTCCCTGATGACCATCTATATGAAAGATACAGGTTTTCTGCAGATGGCATCAGGTATCTATGCAGACTACTGGGTCCCAGGATTAAGCACCGCACTGCACGGAGCCATGCACTGAGTGTGGAGCAAATGGTTTGTGTGGCCTTGCGCTTTTTGCTAGTGGAGCCTTCCTGTACTCAGTGGGGGATGCAGAACAGCTGAACAAGGCCACAATTTGCCGCACAATAAGGAGTGTGTGTCTGGCTATCAAAGCATTAGCAGATGTCTTCATCTCCTTCCCTGGCCACAGAAGACTCTGTGACATCAAAGAGGAGTTCTATAGGATTGCAGGTAAGAGGATCTACAAATTACAGGACAACTGTTAACACATAGTAGGATACTCATTACTTTGTGTGACAGGTTTCCCCAATGTCATTGGTGCAGTGGACTGCACACACATAAGGATAAAAGCCCCCTCAGGTGCCCATGAGGCCGATTTTGTGAATAGGAAATCCTTTCACAGCATTAATGTTCAGGTGAACATAACTTTTTGATATTGTCCATTGACGAACACTCTGCATTGCCAGTGATGTGCATTGATTGGTGTAATATTCCTCATCTTATGATTTCAGATGGTCTGCAATGCTGACTGTGTGATCAGCAATGTTGTGGCAAAATGGCCTGGCTCAGTCCATGACTCCAGAATCTTTCGGGCCTCTGAAATCTATCAGTGCCTATCACAAGGTAAGCCACACAACCCCTATTTATAACCATCATGGCTGTGTCAAGAATATCACTGTGTTTATGAGGTAGTAATGATGAGATTTTGTGTTGACAGGTGAATTCTCTGGTGTGTTGCTGGGAGACAGGGGTATGGCTGCCAGCCTTTTCTCCTGACACCTTTCACAGACCCCCAGGAAGCACAGCAGGCCTACAACCATGCCCATGCCAGGACCAGGGCCAGAGTTGAAATGACCTTTGGCCTCCTGAAGGCACGCTTTCACTGCCTTCACAAATTAAGGGTCAGCCCTGTTAGGGCATGTGATATTACTGTGGCTTGTGCTGTCCTCCACAATGTGGCCTGCCTGAGGAAGGAGAGGGCCCCCAGAGTGCCACCAGCCATGGACTGGGACAATCCGGCAATCTTCCCTGATGACGACAGTGGTCGGCTGCTGAGGGACCAATATGTGTTGAATTATTTTAGTTAGTATGTGTGCTTTCAATTTTGGTTAAATATGTCCTGCGGTGGCAGAGGAATTTGGGTTTTTTGGGTTCGTTTTTGACGAATTTGGCCTCTTATGATGTTTGTGCGGTATACTGTGTGTAATACAAGGCTGCAGGGAGGCTACTGCATCCATTCATTTGTCTGTTCAGTTGATGTGTATGGATTTGTCCTGCATTTATTTTAGTGTGCAGACATGCAGGGTGTGTTATATACAGACCTTTGAATGTGTATGTATCATTTTGTATAATATGCTTGGATTCTGTGCTTTCCATCTTGTAGAGTCACTGTGACTTCAGTTTCGAAAGGAGCTGATGGTTTACCTGCTTTGTTTTGTCCTTATTCAATAAAGGAACATAATGTTACACATTGTGTTTTTATATTCATATGGAATGTGTATTTGTTTATATGACAGAGTACTAGGGCCACACTGAAGAAAAAGGATAAAGTCATACATTTATGAGGCTGGTTCTTTCTGCAGAAAAGCTACATATTGTTTTTACAGTTTTGATACTTATGACAATGTGATACTTAATATTCTGGCACATCAGCATGTCTTTGTTTATGAAACCATACTGAAGTACAATTTCACGAAATGCCCCACATCTGTCATTTTAACAACTGTCCTCCTTTAAAACAACTGGTTACAATATTATGACTTGTGTTTTTTTCCCCTCTGTGGCCCTAATATTCTATAATTTTATATATAGCCTTATAGTCTATGGGAAACTGTAAATTATCTAATGATAGCAACATCATCTAAAAATCATTGAAATTAATGATCACAAACGTTTAAATAATAACAGTGGGTCTAGTTATATGTGATAACAATGTATAGTGAGCAGTGAAATAACTATTGGTTTCCATTTGTGGTGACTGCTGACTGACATTAGGGATGAGATTAAATAGATCCTGGAATTTAGCCTGGTCTGGAGCAGGCTAGCTCCACAGAATAAATCTCCATGGTAATTTATACCATAACATATCCTCCTGCCCCTATCCATCTTTAGTGCAACCGGATTACGGATCAATTGAGCCAGGATCACCAAGATATCCTGGCTTAATCCCTTATCCTAGTTTTGTGCAACAGGCCCCAGGAGGTTTGTCATTATTGATCGATAACAATAATGTTTCCACCCACTTTACAAAATCCTAACTTGCACTGCTTTTCTTTCATTATTCATTTTTAAACACATGAGTAGGATGGCTCACTATTCATTGTTGGCATTTCCTGCATAAGTTTGCCCACTTTGCCAATGAAGTAATCATTAAAATAATTGGCAACATCAAATGGTTTTGTGATGAATAAGCCATCTGATTTGATGAAAGATGGAGTTGGATTTGTCTGTCTGCCCATAATTCTATTTAAAGTACTCCAAATTATTTATATCACTTGGCTTCATAATACAGATTCTTCTTTTTGTTGAGCTTAGTTAGTCACATGATTTCTCAATTTGCAGTAAGTCAGTCAGTCAGATGTGCAGCCAGACCTATTAGCCACTCTATTTGTCCCATCTCTTTCAGCCAAACCGTTTTTAAATTCCTTATCAACCCATGGAACTTCAACAGTTCTAACAGTCAGTTTCTCAACAGATGCATGTTTATCAATAATTGGAAGACGTAAATTCATCAAGTTCAGTGTCTGGATGCTCCTTATTAATAACATCAGACCAACAAATATTTTCAACATCATCCACATAAGAGTCACAGCAAAATCCTCTGACGAGGATGAGTAGTAGGAAGGATCGGAGGACCAAAATGCAGCGTGGTATGTACCCATAATATAATTTAATGAGACTGAATACAAAATACAAAAGAACAAGAGAATCAAACCGAAACAGTCCCGAATGGTGCGAACACTGAAACGGAAAATAATCACCCACAACTCAAAGGTGAAACCAGGCTACCTAAGTATGGTTCTCAATCAGGGACAACGATTGACAGCTGCCTCTGATTGAGAACCATACCAGGCCAAACACAGAAATCCCAAATTATAGAAAAAAAGAACATAGACTGCCCACCCCAACTCACGTCCTGACCATACTAAAACAAAGACAAAACAAAGGAACTAAGGTCAGAAAGTGACACATCCAGTGGGTACGGATGCAGCTTTAAAACAAGGGAGCACAGGTCTTTAAGGTAAAGATCCAGGTAGCCTCTCATTTTAACAATAAATTGCAGAGGTCACCACCTCTTCTAGGGAGGGTGATGTGTTTGATGCCGATATAACGTAGGGACGAAATCGAGTGGTTCGCTTCCAAAAAGTGGGCCGCGACTGGGTACGTCGAGTTTTTGCACCTAATGGTGCTACGATGCTCCTCGATTCGTGCATTTAATTTGCGCTTCGTTTTACCCACATCATTTTTACCACAAGGACAATTATAAGATAAATGACTGCCTTAGTGGAGCAGACTACTGGACTTTCATCTGAAGCTATTCTTGTGATTTATTGTGATTTTGCTATTTATTGTAAATGTTTGTAGGCCTACGTAGCCAAAATGTATCTATGATTGTATGCTATCCATTTATGTTTTTTGTATGTTCTATTTATATTTGAAATTAACCAGTGATATCAAGCCACACCCGGCTATGATTACAGACACCTGTGTGTCCTTTGACACTATATAAACTAGTGCCTTGCAGTGTTTGTCATTATACCCTGACGGACATATTCAATCAATCCCTATACCAGTCTGCTGTTCCCACATGCTTCAAGAGGGCCACCATTGTTCCTGTTCCCAAGAAAGCTAAGGTAACTGAGCTAAACGACTACCGCCCGTAGCACTCACATCCGTCATCATGAAGTGCTTTGAGAGACTAGTCAAGGACCATATCACCTCCACCCTACCTGACACCCTTGACCCACTCCAATTTGCTTACCGCCCAAATAGGTCCACAGACGATGCAATCTCAACCACACTGCACACTGCCCTAACCCATCTGGACAAGAGGAATACCTATGTGAGAATGCTGTTCATCGACTACAGCTCGGCATTCAACACCATAGTACCCTCCAAGCTCGTCATCAAGCTCGAGACCCTGGGTCTCGACCCCGCCCTGTGCAACTGGGTACTGGACTTCCTGACGGGCCGCCCCCAGGTGGTGAGGGTAGGCAACAACATCTCCTCCCCGCTGATCCTCAACACTGGGGCCCCACAAGGGTGCGTTCTGAGCCCTCTCCTGTACTCCCTGTTCACCCACGACTGCGTGGCCATGCACGCCTCCAACTCAATCATCAAGTTTGCGGACGACACAACAGTGGTAGGCTTGATTACCAACAACGACGAGACGGCCTACAGGGAGGAGGTGAGGGCACTCGGAGTGTGGTGTCAGGAAAATAACCTCACACTCAACGTCAACAAAACTAAGGAGATGATTGTGGACTTCAGGAAACAGCAGAGGGAACACCCCCATCCACATCGATGGAACAGTAGTGGAGAGGGTAGCAAGTTTTAAGTTCCTCGGCATACACATCACAGACAAACTGAATTGGTCCACTCACACAGACCGCATCGTGAGGAAGGCGCAGCAGCGCCTCTTCAACCTCAGGAGGCTGAAGAAATTCGGCTTGTCACCAAAAGCACTCACAAACTTCTACAGATGCACAATCGAGAGCATCCTGGCGGGCTGTATCACCGCCTGGTATGGCAACTGCACCGCCCTCAACCGTAAGGCTCTCCAGAGGGTAGTGAGGTCTGCACAACGCATCACCGGGGCAAACTACCTGCCCTCCAGGACACCTACACCACCCGATGCTACAGGAAGGCCATAAAGATCATCAAGGACATCAACCACCCGAGCCACTGCCTGTTCACCCCGCTGCCATCCAGAAGGCGAGGTCAGTACAGGTGCATCAAAGCTGGGACCGAGAGACTGAAAAACAGCTTCTATCTCAAGGCCATCAGACTGTTAAACAGCCACCACTAACATTGAGTGGCTACTGCCAACACACTGTCAATGACACTGACTCTACTCCAGCCACTTTAATCATGGGAATCGATGGGAAATGATGTAAATATATCACTAGCCACTTTAAACAATGCTACCTTATATAATGTTACTTACCCTACATTGTTCATCTCATATGCATACGTTGATACTGTACTCTATATCATCGACTGCATCCTTATGTAATACATGTATCACTAGCCACTTTAACTATGCCACTTGGTTTACATACTTATCTCATATGTATATACTGTACTCGATATCATCTACTGTATCTTGCCTATGCTGCTCTGTACCATCACTCATTCATATATCCTTATGTACATATTCTTTATCCCCTTACACTGTGTATGACAGTAGTTTTTTTGGAATTGTTAGTTAGATTACTTGCTCGTTATTACTGCATTGTCGGAACTAGAAGCACAAGCATTTCGCTACACTCGCATTAACATCTGCTAACCATGTGTATGTGACAAATAAAATTTGATTTGATTTGATTTGATTTGATGAAGACAGCTTGTCTGTCGAAACGTTAGCTATGAGGTTATAAAATTATTGCATCTGAGCTCCTAGTGTGCGGCTCTGCTTTTCTTTTTCAAGTGTTGTATTTCACTTGCCAGCACCTCGCCTAAACAGGTGGGCGTTTCTATCGCCTCCTGATTAATAACCTGAACCAGAATACAGGCACTGGTTCCATTGAGAAGCTTCCTCTTGAGCAGACAGCTTTATGAAAACCAGTCAATATTCAGGTCCCCCAGAAGGTTGACCTCTCTGTTTACGTCACATACACAATCAAGCATTTCACACATATTATTTAGATACTGACTGTTAGCACTTTGTCGTATATAACAACACTTCAATAACAAGATCTTCTCTAAGCATTGCTTTCATCTGTGAAGAGCACAGTGGCGAATTTGCCAATCTGGTGTTCTCATACCACCCTCATGGAGTCTGTTTCTGACCGTTTGAGCAGACATATGCACATTTGTGTCCTGCTGGAGGTCATTTTGCAGGGCTCTGGCAGTGCTCCTCCTGCTCCTCCTTGCACAAAGGCGGAGGTAGCGGTCCTGCTGCTGGGTTGTTGCCCTCCTACGGCCTCCTCCACGTCTCCTGATGTACTGGCCTGTCTCCTGGTAGCGCCTCCATGCTCTGGACACTACACTGACAGACACAGCAAACCTTCTTGCCACAGCTCGCATTGATGTGCCATCCTGGATGAGCTGCACTACCTGAGCCACTTGTGTGGGTTGTAGACTCCGTCTCATGCTACCACTAGAGTGAAAGCACTGCCAGCATTCAAAAGTGACCAAAACATCAGCCAGGAAGCATAGGAACTGAGAAGTGGTCTGTGGTCACCACCTGCAGAACCACTCCTTTATTGGGGGTGTCTTGCTAATTGCCTATAATTTCCAAACGTTCAGAAACAGACTCTATGAGGGTGGTATGAGGGCCCGACGTCCACAGGTGGGGGTTATGCTTACACCGCTATCATCCAGAAGGTGTTTTTGCATTTACCAGAGAACACCAAGATTGGCAAATTCGCCACTGGCGCCCTGTGCTCTTCACAGATGAAAGCAGGTTCACACTGAGCACATGTGACAGACGCGACAGAGTCTGGAGACACCATAGAGAACGTTCTGCTGCCTGCAACATCCTCCAGCATGACCGGTTTGGCGGTGGGTCAGTCATGGTGTGGGGTGGCATTTCTTTGGGGGGCCGCACAGCCCTCCATGTGCTAGCCAGAGGAAGCCTGACTGCCATTAGGTACCGAGATGAGATCCTCAGACCCCTTGTGAGACCATATGCTAGTGCGGTTGGCCCTGGGTTCCTGCTAATGCAAGACAATGCTAGACCTCATGTGGCTGGAGTGTGTCAGCAGTTCCTGCAAGAGGAAGGCTTTGATGCTATGGACTGGCACGCCCGTTCCCCAGACCTGAATCCAATTGAGCACATCTGGGACATCATGTCTCGCTCCATCCACCATTGCACCACAGACTGTCCAGGAGTTGGCAGATGCTTTAGTCCAGGTCTGGGAGGAGATCCCTCAGGAGACCATCCGCCACCTCATCAGGAGCATGCCCAGGCGTTGTAGGGAGGTCATACAGGCACGTGGAGGCCACACACACTACTGAGCCTCATTTTGACTTGTTTGAAGGACATTACATCAAAGTTGGATCAGCCTGTAGTGTGGTTTTCCACCTTAATTTTGAGTGTGACTCCAAATCCAGACCTCCATGGGTTGATCAATTTGATTTCCATTGATAATTTGTGTGATTTTGTTGTCAGCACATTCAACTATGTAAAGAAAAAAGTATTTAAAAAGAATATTTCATTCAGTCAGATCTAGGGTGTGTTATTTTAGTGTTCCCTTAATTTTTTTGAGCAGTGTATGTCGGATATTTAACCCCCGAACAGTAGGATTTGTAAATAGTTTTTCAACTTCAGTGATTTGAAAATGTAGTTTATCGACTTTCTTCTGACCGTCTATGAAGTGTTGTAGGTACTATAATAAGTATTTGTTGGGTAAGTCAAACTCAGATTTGATCTGTTGCAACGATTTAAGAGTGTCCTGAGTAAATAAAAGTGTGAGGTCAGCAATACCCTTCGTCTTCCAGTCCAGAGGTCCAATACTCCTTATTTGAAGGGGGAAATCTGGATTAAGGGCAATCGGTGACCAGAGTGATATATGGTCTGGAATCTGAAAATATCTCCTTGCATCTTTCCAAGCTAAGAGTTTATTATGTACTGTAAAATTGTCAGATAAGGCCTGGATGTTTTCATAGCTATTCATAAATGGTAAGGAAGTTAATGCTCTTGGATGACATGCTATTGTTTCCATCCCAACCCAAAGTGAGTGTGCTTGATCTGAGCAGACCAGTAATATAGTTGCAGATTTGGCTAAGAGACTCCTCCTAAATCTTTAAGCCCATTCTTCCTTTGTCTGAGTGGACATTCGGTTTTCTAATAGCCTCTCTCTCTCCTTCCTGTGGCTGCACCATATCTGGATCCCTCTCTTTGTTGTAGGCCTATAAACTGACATCCCATTTTCACCAAGACCCACTTTTAAGTGGCATGATAATGAAAAGTTTTCCCCAAAAAAGTTTTCAACAAAAAGTTTGACACAAAAGAGTTCATATACTGCATTTAAAATGCAGTGGCTCCAGCAGTCTTCCAGTATCAGACTGCACACTGCTAATAGTCATAGGCTTTGTATTCTAATTACAGCATCTAACATACAGTGTATAGGCCATATCCGAATGTAAGTCACGATAGTTTCAAGGTAAACGTTAACATGCTTTTGTAACGGTTTTCTTGAGTCGAAGGAGAGGCAGACCAAAACGCAGCTTTAATAAAGAAACTATACATGAATAGACTAACAAAACAAGAAATGTGAAAAACCAAAACAGCCCTATCTGGTGCAAACACAGAGACAGGAACAATCACCTACAAAACCCAACACCAAACAGGCTACCTAAATATGGTTCCCAATCAGAGACAATGACTAACACCTGCCTCTGATTGAGAACCATATCAGGCCAAACACAGAAACAGACAAACTAGACACACAACATAGAATGCCCACTCAGATCACACCCTGACCAAACAAAACATAGAAACATACAAAGCAAACTATGGTCAGTGTGTGACAGCTTTTATGTTGAAATGGGTGACGGTGACAGACAATATATAATCGTCACATCACGCGCCGACTGTTCTGTGACATTTCACCTTAGCTACCTTTGATTTTCGTTATGTTTGGAGGAAAAAGGGGGATGCTTGAAAGGTGAAGAACATCATCCCAACCGTGAAGCATGGGGGTGGCAGCATCATGTTGTGGGGGTGCTTTGCTGCAGGAGGGATTGGTGCACTTCACAAAATAGAAGGTATCATGAGGGAGGAAAATTATGTGGATATATTGGAGCAACATCTCAAGACATCAGTCAGAAAGTTAAAGCTTGGTCGCAAATGGGTCTTCCAAATGGACAATGACCTCAAGCATACTTCGAAAGATGTGGCAAAATGGCTTAAGGACAACAAAGTCAAGGTATTGGAGTGGCCATCACAAAGCCCTGACCTCAATCCTCTAAAACATTTCTGGGCAGAACTGAAAAAGCGTGTGCGAGCAAGGAGGCCTACAAACCTGACTCAGTTACATCAGCCCTGCCAGGAGGAATGGGCAAAAATTCACCCAACTTATTGTGGGAAGCTTGTAGAAGGCTACCCAAAACATTTGACCCAAGTTCAACAATTTAAAGGCAATGCTACCAAATACTTATTGAGTGTATGTAAACTTCTGACCCACTGGGAATGTGATGAAAATAAATAAAAGCTGAAATAAATACTTCTCTCTACTATTATTCTGACATTTCACATTCTTAAAATAAAGTGGTGATCCTAACTGACCTAAGACAGTCAGTTTTCCACTCCGAATACCTCTTCTCCGCTGGCGGTGTCTTGGAGCAGGCTCTAGGATAAGTTCAATTGCCCGAGGGGTGCCAACAAAGGATCCAATTCAGGAAAGTTGTATTCCTGGTCGTAATGCTGGTCGCAATGCTGGTCATAAAGTTATTTCCTGCTGTATGTAATAACACAAAAAATGTTCTGGCTAATAATGTAAGAAATACTGCAAAGTTTCTTAGGAGCTAGAAGCAGAGTTGCTATGTCTGTTGGCGCCATCTACCAAGAATGTAGTTCATTCAGTGAGTTTATATCCATGTATATGACATTTAGTTATTGAAAAATTGTTTTTTTTTTTTGTGTGTGTGTGTGTGTACCTCGGAGCCTTATATTGCTGCAGGCTCTGACTGCAGTGTCTCCTCCAGGATAAGACCGGTAATTGCTTTCATAGAAATTACCCAGTTTCGATCAGCTAAGGAAAGCACTAGAAATTCTCAGTATCCTTGAAGCGGGCCAGGACTGTCATTATGTATAATTTGTCTCATTGTGTTTCTGGTCAATAGATGATGAACCGAGCCCACTGACTACTGTCGTCTTCTCTCAAGTTGTGCTGAGTATACATAACAACCCAGCTGAAGAATGGCCTCTGCTTTAGTTGTACTCTTATCCCTGTCCCTCAGGATATTGCTGGCAGACAGACATCAGTAACATCAATGGAGTTGGTTTCAAAGCCCATGTGGTTCAATAGAACATCATAGAAATTCAGCCACAGAGAAAGGAGAATAAGGTTGTTGCTTAAATGAAACGCTACTAGTCCTAATTGTGCAGACGTAAATAACTAACAGGTGTATAGGTAATGAAGATGCGTATAATCATTGTATTGAGTAAATTGTCCTTATCTGTCATTAGGGAATGAATGGGGATGGAAAGGAATTGATATATAATGGACATACAGTATGTTCCTTTTTTTCAGGGATTAGTGTTATTGATAGTGTGGTCTGAAAAGGCTGTACGTACAGAGACAGGATCAACGTTTTTTAAAGTCCATATTAGAGGTCGATCGGCTATGATTTTCCAACGCTGATACCGATACCGATTGTTGGAGGACCAAAAAAAAGCTGCTACCGATTCATCTGACGATTTTTATGTATGTATTTGTAATAATGACAATTCAAATCAAATCACATTTTATTTGTCACATACACATGGTTAGCAGATGTTAATGCGAGTGTAGCGAAATGCTTGTGCTTCTAGTTCCGACGATGCAGTAATAACCAACGAGTAATCTAACCTAACAATTTCACAACTACCTTATACACACAAGTGTAAAGGGATGAAGAACATGTACATAAAAATATATGAATGAGTGATGGCATAGGCAAGATGCAGTAGATGGTATCGAGTACAGTATATACATATGAGATGAGTAATGTCTGGTATGTAAACATTATATTAAGTGGCATTGTTTAAAGTGGCTAGTGATACATTTTTTACACCAATTTTTCCATTATTAAGTGGCTGGAGTTGAGTCAGTATGTTGGCCGCAGCCACTCAATGTTAGTGGTGGCTGTTTAACAGTCTGATGGCCTTGAGATAGAAGCTGTTTTTCAGTCTCTCGGTCCCTGCTCTGACCTCGCCTTCTGGATGATAGCGGTGTGAACAGGCAGTGGGTCGGGTGGTTGTTGTCCTTGATGATCTTTATGGCCTTCCTGTGACATCGGGTGGTGTAGGTGTCCTGGAGGGCAGGTAGTCTGCCCCCGGTGATGCGTTGTGCAGACCTCACTACCCTCTGGAGAGCCTAATGGTTGTGGGTGGAGCAGTTGCCGTACCAGGCGGTGATACAGCCCGACAGGATGCTCTCGATTGTGCATCTGTAAAAGTTTGTGAGTGCTTTTGGTGACAAGCCACATTTCTTCAGCCTCCTGAGGTTGAAGAAGCGCTGCTACGCCTTCTTCACCACGCTGTCTATGTGGGTGGACCAATTCAGTTTGTCCGTGATGTGTACGCCGAGGAACTTAAAACTTACTACTCTCTCCACTACTGTCCCGTCGATGTGGATAGTGGGGTGCTCCCTCTGCGGTTTCCTGAAGTCTACGATCATCTCCTTTGTTTTGTTGACGTTGAGTGTGAGGTTATTTTCCTGACACCACACTCCGAGGGCCCTCACCTTCTCACTGTAGGCCGTCTCGTCGTTGTTGGTAATCAAGCCTGCTACCGTAGTGTTGTCTGCAAACTTGATGATTGAGTTGGAGGCGTGCATGGCCATTGAGTCATGGGTGAACAGGGAGTACAGGAGAGGGCTCGGAACACACCCTTGTGGGGCCCCAGTGTTGAGGATCAGCGGGGTGGAGATGTTTTTACCTACCTCACCAACTGGGGGCAGCCCGTCAGGAAGTCCAGTACCCAGTTGCACAGGGCGGGGTCGAGACCCAAGGGTGATGACGCGTTTGGAGGGTACTATGGTGTTAAATGCTGAGCTGTAGTCGATGAACAGCATTCTCACATAGATATTCCTCTTGTCCAGATGGGTTAGGGCAGTGAGCAGTGTAGTTGCGATTGCGTCGTCTGTGGACCTA
Organism: Oncorhynchus tshawytscha; assembly: GCF_018296145.1. Taxonomy (NCBI): domain Eukaryota; kingdom Metazoa; phylum Chordata; class Actinopteri; order Salmoniformes; family Salmonidae; genus Oncorhynchus; species Oncorhynchus tshawytscha. The sequence goes on along the minus strand of NC_056454.1, from coordinate 16,878,178 downwards.
TTGGGGCGGTAAGCAAATTGGAGTGGGTCTAGGGTGTCAGGTAGGGTGGAGGTGATATGGTCCTTGACTAGTCTCTCAAAGCACTTCATAATGACGGAAGTGAGTGCTACAGGGCGGTAGTCGTTTAGCTCAGTTACCTTGGGATCTTGGGAACAAGATCAATAGTGGCCCTCTTGAAGCATGTGGGAACAGCAGACTGGAATAAGGGTTGATTAAATATGTCCGTAAACACACCGGCCAGCTGGTCTGCGCATGCTCTGAGGACACGGCTGGGGATGCTGTCTGGGCCTGCAGCATTGCGAGGGTTAACACGTTTAAATGTTTTACCCACGTCGGCTGCAGTGAAGGAGAGTCCGCAGGTTTTGGTTGTGGGCCGTGTCAGTGGCACTGTATTGTCCTCAAAGCGAACAAAGAGGTTGTTTAGTCTGTCTCTGAGCAAGAGATCCGTGGTCCGTGACGGGGCTGGTTTTATTTTTGTAATCCATGATTGACTGTAGACCCTGCCACATACCTCTTGTGTCTGAGCCGTTGAATTGTGACTCTACTTTGTCTCTATACTGATGCTTAGCTTGTTTGATTGCCTTGGGGAGGGAATTGCTACACTGTTTGTATTCGGTCATGTTTCCGGTCACCTTGCCCTGGTTAAAAGCAGTGGTTCGCGATTTCAGTTTCGCCCGAATGCTGCCATCAATCCACGGTTTCTGGTTTGGGAATGTTTTAATAGTTGCTGTGGGTACGACATCGCCGATGCACTTGCTAATAAACTCGCTCACCGAATCAGCGTATTCGTCAATGTTGTTGTTTGACTCAATTCGGAACATATCCCAATCCACACGATTGAAGCAATACTGAATTAACACTTATTTAAACTTAATATAATACATCAATAAAAATCTATTTAGTCTCAAATAAATAATGAAACATGTTCAATTTGGTTTAAATAATGCAAAAACAAAGTGTTGGAGAAGAAAGTAAAAGTGCAATACGTACCATGTAAAAAAGCTACCAGCCTAATCTCGGGAGTTGATAGGCTTGAAGTCATAAACAGCGCAATGCTTGAAGCACAGCGAAGAGCTGCTGGCAAATGCAGGAAAGTTCTGTTTGAATGAATGCTTGCGAGCCTGCTGCTGCCTACCACTGCTCAGTCAGACTGCTCTATCAAATCATAGACTTAATTATAATATAATAACACACAGAAATACGACCCTTAGGTCATTAATATGGTCAAATCCGGAAACTATCATTTCGAAAACCAAACATTTATTCTTTCAGTGAAATATGGAACCGTTCCGTATTTTATCTAAAGGGTGGCATCCCTAGGTCTAAATATTGCTGTTACATTGCACAACCTTCAATGTTATGTCATAATTATGTACATTTCTGATAAATTAATTACGGTCTTTGTTAGGAAGAAATGGTCTTCACACAGTTCGCAACGAGCCAGGGGGCCAAACTGTCTCATATACCCTGACTCTGCTTGCACAGAACGCAAGAGAAGTGACACAATTTCCCTAGTTAAAAGAAATTCATGTTAGCAGGCAATATGAACCTTTTTGGGATAGGGGGCAGCATTTACACTTTTGGATGTATAGCATGCCCAGAGTGAACTGCCTCCTACTCTGTCCCAGATGCTAATATATGCATATTATTATTAGTATTGGATAGAAAACACTCTGAAGTTTCTAAAACTGTTTGAATGATGTCTGGGAGTATAAAAGAACTCATATGGCAGGTGAAAACCTAAGAAAAATCCAACCAGGAAGTGGGACATCTGAGGTTTGTAGTTTTTCAAAGCTTGGCCTACCGAATACACATTGAGATATGGATAAAGTTGCACTTCCAAAGGCTTCCACTAGATGTCAACCGTCTTTAGAAACTTGAATGAGGATTCTACTATAAAGGAGGGGCTCATGAGACCTCTTTGAGTCAGTGGTCTGGCATAGTGCCTTGGTCTCATGACGTGGGCACCCGACAGATTTACCTCTCCTTCCAGTGCTTTTCTGAAAACAAAGGAATTCTCCGGTTGGAACATTATTGTTGTTTTACGTTAAAAACATCCTAAAGATTGATTCCATACATCGTTTGACATGTTTCTAAAGGACTGTAACGGAACCTTTCGAGTTTTTGTCTGGATGAAGTGCCTGCACCTCATGAAGATGGATTACTGGGCTGAACACGCTAACAACAAGTGTCAATTTGGACATAAATTACTGACTTTATGGAACAAATCAAGTAATTTATTGTCGACCTGGGATTCCTGGGAGTGCCTTCTGATGAAGATCATCAAAGGTAAGTGAATATTTATGGTGTTGTTTCCAACTTTGTTGACTCCAAAATGGAGGATATTCCTCTGGCTGTTTTGGGTTCTGAGCTCCGTTCTCAGATTATCCTTTTTCCGTAAAGTTTTTTTTTAAATGTGACACAGCGGTTGCATTAACTTCTTGGATATAGGGGGCGCTCTTTTAATTTATGGATAAAAAAACGTGCCCGTTTTAAGCGCAATATTTTCTCACGAAAAGATGCATTTATGCATATAATTGGCAGCAATTATGCATATAATTGTCAGCTTTGGAAAGAAAACACTCTAAGGTTTCCAAAACTGCAAAGATATTATCTGTGAGTGCCACAGAACTCATGCTACAGGCGAAACCAAGATGAAACTTCAACCAGGAAATGGGCAGAATTTTTGAAGCTCTGTTTTCCATTGTCTCCTTATATGGCTGTGAATGCGCCGGGAATGAGCCTGCCCTTTCTATCGTTTCTCCAAGGTGTCTGCAGCATTGTGACGTATTTGTAGGCATATCATTGGAAGATTGGCCATAAGAGACTACATTTACCAGGGGTCCGCCCGGTGTCCTTTGTCTAAATTGGTGCGTAATCTACAAGCGGCACGCAGTCATCCAGTGATTGAGAGGATAGAGGAGGCTTTCAACGAACGATATATCATGAAGAGATATGTGAAAAACACCTTGAGGATTGATTCTAAACAACGTTTACCATGTTTCAGTCGATATTTTGGAGTTAATTTTGGTAGCCAAATTTTTTGGTAGCCAAACGTGACGCACCAAACGGAGCAATTTCTCCTAAACAAATAATCTTTCAGGAAAAACTGAGCATTTGCTATCTAACTGAGAGTCTCCTCATTGAAAACATCTGAAGTTCTTCAAAGGTAATGATTTTATTTGAATGATTTTCTGTTTTTTTGTGCTAGCTGCGCTAGCTGTTATACAAATGCTTGTTTTGCTATGGTTGAGAAGCATATTTTGAAAATCTAAGATGACAGTGTTGTTAACAAAAGGCTAAGCTTGAGATCTAGCATATTAATTTCATTTCATTTGCGATTTTCATGAATAGTTAACGTTGTGTTATGCTAATGAGCTGCGGGGATAATTACACTCCTGGATACAGGTTTTTTTCATAGCTAAACGTGACGCACCAAACGGAGCGATTTCTCCTAAACAAATAATCTTTCAGGAAAAACTGAGCATTTGCTATCTAACTGAGAGTCTCCTCATTGAAAACATCTGAAGTTCTTCAAAGGTAAATGATTTTATTTGAATGATTTTCTGGTTTTTGTGAAAATGTTGCCTGCTGATGCTAACGCTAAATGCTACGCTAGCTGCGCTAGCTGTTACACAAATGCTTGTTTTGCTATGGTTGAGAAGCATATTTTGAAAATCTGAGATGACAGTGTTGTTAACAAAAGGCTAAGCTTGAGAGCTAGCATATTAATTTCATTTCATTTGCGATTTTCATGAATAGTTAACGTTGCGTTATGGTAATGAGCTTGAGGCTGTATTCACAATCCCGGATCCGGGATGGCTCGACGCAAGAAGTTAAGGAGAAGTCTATCTTTTTTCTGTGAATAACACTTGTATCTTTTAACAATGTTTATTATAAGTATTTCTGCAAAATCACCAGATGTTTTGGAATCAAAACATTACTGCACATAAGGCGCCAATGTAAACTGAGATTTTTGGATATAAATATGAACATTATCAAACAAAACATACATGTATTGTGTAACATGATGTCCTATGAGTGTCGTCTGATGAAGACCATCAAAGGTTAGTGTTCATTTTAACTAAATGTCTGCTTTGTGTGACTCCTATCTTTGGCTGGAAAAATGGCTGTGTGTTTTTTCGATTTGGCTATGACCTAACATAATCATATGTGGTGCTTTCGCTGTAAAGCATTTTTGAAATCGGACACGATGGGTAGATTAACAAGATGTCTATCTTTCATTTGCTATATTGGACTTGTGAAAGTTACATATTTCTAAAAAATATGTTTGAATTTCGCGCCATGCCTATTCAGCGGAATGTTGTTGAGGGGTTCCGCTAGCTAGAAAGGTTAACTAAATATGCAAGTTTAAAAATATGTACTTGTGTATTGATTTTAAGAAAGGCATTGATGTTTATGGTTAGGTACACATTGGTGCAACGACAGTGCTTTTTTCGTTTGGCGATGTAGGCTGTGATTCAATGATAAATTAACAGGCACCGCATCGATTATATGCAACGCAGGACAAGCTAGGTAAACTAGTAATATCATCAACCATGTGTAGTTAACTAGTGATTATGTTAAGATTGATTTTTTTTACAAGATAAGTTTAATGCTAGCTAGCACCTTACCTTGGCTCCTTGCTGCACTCGTATAACAGGTAGTCAGCCTGCCATGCAGTCTCCTCGTGGAGTGCAATGCAATCGGCCATAATTGGTGTCCAAAAATGCAGATTACCGATTGTTATGAAAACTTGAAATCAGCCCTAATTAATCGGCCATTCCGATTAATCGGTCGACCTCTAGTCAGTACAACATCTAATTCCTTTTTAAAGGTCATATTTACATATTTAAGATATGTATAGAACACACGTGTAGCATAGACATAATACTGTATGTACAAGAAGAGACCGTTTTTTCACTGTTTAATAGACTTTTTTAATATGATCAAATGTTCTTTGTTTACTTGAACAATATGTATAATAATGTACTGTATCACTCCAACCATAAGGACAACGACACCTCTGGTAACAGGAACAACCATTGGAGAGAGAAAGTAAATACAGAAAGAGAAACAAGGGAATGAGACAGAGTGGTAGATTAAAAGAAGGAACCCACTGGGCACACACTGGTTGAATCAATGTTGTTTCCACGTCATTTCAATGAAATGACATTGAACCAACATGGAATAGACGTTGAATTGACGAGAGAAGAAAAGAGTGATAAAGAGGGTGACACAGAGAGGTTGAGAAAGAGAGAGTAGAGGAGAAGTGAGAAGGAGAGCGATTGGGAGGAGAGAGTTTTGTATGGGAACACAGAAAGATGCAGCGTAATTATTGTACAGCGGGGTAATTACTGTGCACCTTGTTCTCCTGAGACAATATCACCCAGAGGCACCGGGATTCACGAATCTGATCCAGGGGGAATTGACAGCATCTGAAGTGTAACCGAAATCTAATTTCCAGCCTGTATGTGTGTGTGTGTGTGTGTGTGTGTGTGTGTGTGTGTGTGTTTGTGTGTGCTTCTTGTGTGCATGCCCATTCCTGTGTGTGTCTGTGTTTGTCTCCATGTGACAGGCATGAAAATTGCCTTCGTGCAGCTTAGATTAGATTTATTTATGAATTAATTTCATTATTTTGGGGGACTATGGCTGGGATGGGTGTGTCTGACGTGGCATATTTGCTATCTGTTTGTGTTTGCGCATGTTTCATACCTGTCCATTCTCATCACATTGCACACTTCCAGGCCTGCAGGAGGAGAAGAGAACTTCTTAGGGCTGCAATCCCGTTGACGGAGAAGTGAGAAGGCAGAGTGCCAAATTCAAACAACAGAAATCCCATAATTAAAATTCCTCAAACATACATGTACAGTGCCTTGCGAAAGTATTCGGCCCCCTTGAACTTTGCGACCTTTTGCCACATTTCAGGCTTCAAACATAAAGATATAAAACTGTATTTTACAGAGGTCCGTTAAAAGCGCAGAGAGCATCATGAAGAACAAGGAACACACCAGGCAGGTCCGAGATACTGTTGTGAAGAAGTTTAAAGCCGGATTTGGATACAAAAAGATTTCCCAAGATTTAAACATCCCAAGGAGCACTGTGCAAGCGATAATATTGAAATGGAAGGAGTATCAGACCATTGCAAATCTACCAAGACCTGGCCGTCCCTCTAAACTTTCAGCTCATACAAGGAGAAGACTGATCAGAGATGCAGCCAAGAGGCCCATGATCACTCTGGATGAACTGCAGAGATCTACAGCTGAGGTGAGAGACTCTGTCCATGGGACAACAATCAGTCGTATATTGCACAAATCTGGCCTTTATGGAAGAGTGGCAAGAAGAAAGCCATTTCTTAAAGATATCCATAAAAAGTGTTGTTTAAAGTTTGCCACAAGCCACCTGGGAGACACACCAAACATGTGGAAGAAGGTGCTCTGGTCAGATGAAACCAAAATTGAACTTTTTGGCAACAATGCAAAACGTTATGTTTGGTGTAAAAGCAACACAGCTCATCACCCTGAACACACCATCCCCACATGGTGGTGGCAGCATCATGGTTTGGGCCTGCTTTTCTTCAGCAGGGACAGGGAAGATGGTTAAAATTGATGGGAAGATGGATGGAGCCAAATACAGGACCATTCTGGAAGAAAACCTGATGGAGTCTGCAAAAGACCTGAGACTGGGAGGGAGATTTGTCTTCCAACAAGACAATGATCCAAAACATAAAGCAAAATCTACAATGGAATGGTTGAAAAATAAACATATCCAGGTGTTAGAATGGCCAAGTCAAAGTCCAGACCTGAATCCAATCGAGAATCTGTGGAAAGAACTGAAAACTGCTGTTCACAAATGCTCTCCATCCAACCTCACTGAGCTCGAGCTGTTTTGCAAGGAGGAATGGGAAAAAATTTCAGTCTCTCGATGTGCAAAACTGATAGAGACATACCCCAAGCGACTTACAGCTGTAATCACAGCAAAAGGTGACGCTACAAAGTATTAACTTAAGTGGGCTGAATAATTTTGCTCGCCCAATTTTTCAGTTTTTGATTTGTTAAAAAAGTTTGAAATATCCAATAAATGTCGTTCCACTTCATGATTGTGTCCCACTTGTTGTTGATTCTTCACAAAAAAATACAGTTTTATATCTTTATGTTTGAAGCCTGAAATGTGGCAAAAGGTCGCAAAGTTCAAGGGGGCCGAATACTTTCGCAAGGCACTGTATCTTATACCATTTTAAAGGCAATCTTGTTTTTAATCCCACCAAAGTGTCCGATTTCAAATAGGCTTTACAGCGAAAGCACCACAAACAATTATATTAGGTCACCGCCAAGTCACTTTTCCAGCCAAAGAGAGGAATCACAAAAAGCTCAAATAGGGATAAAATTAAACACTAACCTTTGATTATCTTCATCAGATGACACTCATGGGACTTCATGTTACACAATACATATATGTTTTGTTCGATAAAGTGCATATTTATATAAAAAAATCTCAGTATACATTGGCGCGTTATGTTCACTAGTTCCAAAAACATCCGGTGATATTGCAGAGAGCCACACCATTTTACAGAAATACTCATTATAAATGTTGATGAAAATACAATTGTTAGACATGGAAATATAGATACACTTCTCCTTATTAATGCAACCGCTTTACGGAAAAAGCAAACCATGCAATAATCTGAGTACAGCTTTCAGACAACAAAGCAGCCAAAAAGATATCCGCCATATTGGGTAGTCAACAGAAGTCAGAAATAGCATTGTAAATATTCACTTAACTTTGATGATCTTCATCAGAATGCACTCCCAGGAATCCCAGTTCCACATTAAATGTTTGATTTAGTTCGATAATGTCCATCATTTATGTCCAAAGAGCTACTTTTGTTAGCACGTTTGGTAAACAAATCCAAAGTCATGAAGCTCGTTCCCTAGTTGCAGACGAAATGTCAAAAAGTTCCTTTACTGTCCGTAGAAACATGTCAAACGATGTATGGAATCAATCTTTAGGATGTTTTTAACATAAATTATTAATAAGGTTGCAACTGGAGAATTCCATTGTCTGTAGAAAAGCAATGGAACAAGAGCTAACTCTCTCGTGACCGCGCCTCAGAGCCTGTGGCAATCTGCTAGACACCTGGCTCAAACAGCCTTTATGAACCCCGACTTCACAGTAGAATCCTCAAACAAGTTTCTAAAGATGGTTGACATCTAGTAGAAGCCTTAGGGAGTGCAACATAACCAATATCCCACTGTGTATTCAATAGGGGCTGGGTTGAAAATCGACCAACCTCACTGTGTATTGGAATGGCAAAGAGTTGAAAAACTACCAACCTCAGATTTCCCACTTCCTGTTTGGATTTCTTCTCAGGTTTTTGCCTGTCATATGAGTTCTGTTATACTCACAGACATAATTCCAACAGTTTTAGAAACTTCAGAGTGTTTTCTATCCAATACTAATAATAACTGCATATATTAGGAACTGGGACTGAGGAGGATGCCGTTTACTCTGGGCACCTTTCATCCAGGCTACTCAATACTGCCCATGTAGCCATAAGAAGTTAAAGGCGCGGAGAGGTTAAAGCACCTGTTCTGTATGATCTACTTAAAGAGCATCCAGGAGAACATGCCCTACCTACCACCATCGCACACACATACCCACACAAAGACACACACTTCCCTCCTTCACATCGCTCCTCATGTAAATGCACGTACACAAACACGAGTTACATTTCCACCTTCCACTCCTCCTCTCCCCCATACCTTCTTGGATGTCTGCTTTCCCACTCAACCACTCACACCCCATCTGCAGAGCCTCGCTTGAGATGCACCGTGTCACCTCTCCTTTTAAGATTCATCCTTATCTCCACTCTTCTGGTTGTTCCCCCTTCCCCCTCCAGGGCATGGGGTGCTCACAGCTCAGAGTGGAAAATAGAGGATAAGCGAGGATAACAAGAAGGAAGGCAATCATGTGGCGTAGGCTCCTGGAGGTGTTAACAAAGGGAAGGCACTTCACCACTGAGAGGTTACCTAATCCTAATTACCTGGTCCACTCATGCAGAGGCAGACCTGGTGTCTTTAAGTTCACACATCCACTTGTTCTTCTTTCCCAGCAGAGATCATCAGTCGTGAAAAACTACGAAGGTGTGCGGAATTCACCTGAAAGTAATCGGTCGTGGACATAAATCATGCAAGATTTTAGTTCTGAGTTAATCGAGATTAATTTTTTAGGCCACAAATTTAATGGTGTCCGTTTTTTCAAAATAGGTACCGAGGGGAGAACAAGTATTTGATACACTGCCGATTTTGCAGGTTTTCCTACTTACAAAGCATGTAGAGGTCTGTAATTTTTTATCATAGGTACACTTCAACTGTGAGAGACTGAATCTAAAACAAAATCCAGAAAATCACATTGTATGATTTTTAAGTAACTAATTTGCATTTTATTGCATGACATACATATTTGATACATCAGAAAAGCAGAACTTAATATTTGGTACAGAAACCTTTGTTTGCAATTACAGAGATCATAGGTTTCCTGTAGTTCTTGACCAGGTTTGCACACACTGCAGCAGGGATTTTGGCCCACTCCTCCATACAGACCTTCTCCAGATCCTTCAGGTTTCGGGGTGTCGCTGGGCAATAACGGACTTTCCGCTCCCTCCAAAGACGTTCTATTTTGTTCAGGTCTGGAGACTGGCTAGTCCAGTCCAGGACCTTGAGATGCTTCTTACGGAGCCACTCCTTAGTTGTCCTGGCTGTGTGCCCCGAAACCTGAAGGATCAGATTTTTTCAGATTTTTTTTTGTCACTGGCCTACACACAATAACACATAATGTCAAAGTGGAATATTTTTTTCTAAATGTTTACAAATTAATAAGAAATGAAAAGCTGAAATGTCTTGAGTAAATAAGTATGCGCGTCATCAGACTCACCTGGACTCCATCACCTCTGATTACCTTCCCTATATATGTCACTCCCTTTGGTTCCTCCCCCAGGCGTTATTGTTTCTGTCCCAGTGTTAAGTCTGTGTGTTGTTCGTATTTTTTGTTTTGTATTATGTTGTGTTTATTTATTAAAACACTCACTCCCTGAACTTTCTTCCTGACTCTCAGCGCACATCGTTACACAAAAGTTCAGGAGTAAACATGTGTTTAACAAGTCACATAATAAGTTGCATGGACTCACTCTGTGTGGAATAATAGTGTTTAACATGATTTTTGAATGACTACCTCACCTCTGTACCCCACACATACAATTATCTGTAAGTTCCCTCAGTCGAGCAGTGAATTTCAAACAAATTCAAACACAAAGACCAGGGAGGTTTTCCAATGCCTCTCAACGAAGGGAACCTATTGATAGAAAATAAAATTTAAAAAAAGCAGACAATGAAAATCCCTTTGAGAATGCCTGGTTATTCTTTCAAAATGTCTTCCTCACCATCTTACATTTTCATGCCCCATTCAAGAAAGTTAGAACCAGGAACAGATATAGCCCTTGGTTTTCTCCAGACCTGACTGTCCTTAACCAGCACAAAAACATCCTGTGGCGTTCTGCATTAGCATTGAACAGCCCCCATGATATGCAACTTTTCAGGGAAGTTAGAAACCAATATACACAGGCAGTTAGAAAAGCCAAGGCTAGCTTTTTCAAGCAGAAATTTGCTTTCTGCAACACAAACTCAAAAAAAGTTCTGGGACACTGTAAAGTCCATGGAGAATAAGAGCACCTCCTCCCAGCTGCCCACTGCACTGAGGATAGGAAACTCTGTCACCACTGATAAATCCACTATAATTGAGAATTTCAATAAGCATTTTTCTATGGCTGGCCATGCTTTCCACCTGGCTACCCCTACCCTGGTAAACAGCACTGCTACCCACACAGCAACTCGCCCAAGCCTTCCCCATTTCTCCTTCTCCCAAATCCAGTCAGCGGATGTTCTAAAAGAGCTGCAAAATCTGGACCCCTACAAATCAGTCAGGCTAGACTATCTGGACCCTTTCTTTCTAAAATGATCTGCTGAAATTTTTGCAACCCCTATTACTAGCCTGTTCAACCTCTCTTTCATGTCGTCTGAGATTCCCAAAGATTGGAAAGCAGCTGCGGTCATCCCCTCTTCAAAGGGGGGGACACTCTTGACCCAAACTGCTACAGACCTATATCTACCCTACCCTGACTTTCTAAGGTCTTCAAGAGCCAAGTTAACAAACAGATTATCGACCATTTCGAATCCCACCGTACCTTCTCCACTATGCAATCGGGTTTCAAAGCTGGTCATGGGTGCACCTCAGCCACGCTCAAGGTCCTAAACAATATCTTAACCGCCATCGATAAGAAACAATACTGTGCAGCCATATTCATTGACCTGGCCAAGGTTTTCAACTCTGTCAATCAACACATCCTCATCAGCAGACTCAACAGCCTTGGTTTCTCAAATGATTGCCTCGCCTGGTTCACCAACTACGTTTCCGATAGAGTTCAGTGTGTCAAATCGGAGGGCCTGTTGTCCGGGCCTCTGGCAGTCTCTATGGGGGTGCTACAGGGTTCAATTCTCAGGCCAACTCTTTTCTCTGTATACATAAATGATGTTGCTCTTGCTGCTGGTCTCTGATCCACCTCTACGCAGACGACAGCGTTCTGTATACTTCTGGCTCTTCTTTGGACACTGTGTTAACTACCCTCTAGACGAACTTCAATGCCATATAACTCTCATTCCGTAGCCTCCAACTGCTCTTAAATACAAGTAAAACTAAATGCATGCTCTTCAACCGATTGCTGCCTACACCTGGCTGCCCGCCCAGCATCACTACTCTGAACGGTTCTGACTGATATGTGGACAACTACAAATACCTAGGTGTCTGGATAGACTGTTAACTCTCCTTCCAGACTCACATCAAACATCTCCAATCCAAAGTTAAATCTAGAATTGGCTTCCTATTTCGCAACAAAGCATCCTTCACTCATGCTGCCAAACACCCCCTCGTAAAACTGACCATCCTACCGATGCTCAACTTCAGCGATGTCATTTACAAAATAGCCTCCAACACCCTACTCAACAAATTTGATGCAGTCTATCACAGTGCCATCCGTTTTGTCACCAAAGCCCCATATACTACCCACCACTGCGACCTGTACGCTCTCGTTGGTTGGCCCTCGCGTCATACTTGTCGCCAAACCCACTGGTTCCAGGTCATCTACAAGACCCTGCTAGGTAAAGTCCCACCTTATCTCAGCTTACTGGTCACCATAGCAGCACCCACCCGTAGCACGCGCTCCAGCAGGTGTATTTCACTGGTCACCCCCAGGGCCAATTCCTCCTTTGGCCGCCTCTCCTTCCAGTTCTCTGCTGCCAATGACTGGAACAAACTACAAAAATCTCTGGAACTGGAAACACTTGTCTCCCTCACCAGCTTTAAGCTCCAGCTGTCAGAGCAGCTCACAGATCACTGCACCTGTACATAGCCTATCTATAAATAGCCCAAACAATTACCTCATCCCCTACTGTATTTATTTATTTTGCTCCCTTGCACCCAAGTATTTCTACTTTGCACATTCACCTACTGCAAATCTACAATTCCAGTGTTTTTAATTGCTGTATTGTATTTACTTCACCACCGTGGCCTTTTTTATTGCCTTTACCTCCCTTATCTCACCTCATTTGCTCACATTGTATATAGACTTGTTTTTGTACTGTATTATTGACAGTATGTTTGTTTCACTCCATGTGTAACTCTGTGTTGTTGTATGTGTCAAACTGCTTTGCTTTATCTTGGCCAGGTTGCAGTTGTAAATGAGAACTTGTTCTCAACTTGCCTACCTGGTTAAACAAAGGTAAAATAAAAATGGGCGAAGTTATTAATAACACTCTGGATGGTGTATCAATACACCCATTCACTACAAAGATACAGGTGTCCTTCCCAACTCAGTTGCTAGAGAGGAAGGAAACCACTCAGGGATTTTACTGAGGCCAAAGGTGACTAAAATAAACTCAACAAAAAAAAGAAACGTCCTCTCACTGTCAACTGTGTTAATTTTCAGCAAACTTAACATGTGTAAATATTTGTATGAAAATAACAAGATTCAACAACTGAGACATAAACTGAACAAGTTCCACAGACATGTGACTAACATGAATGGAATAATGTGTGGCCACCAACTACTGTGGTACATCTCCTCTTCATGGACTGCACCAGATTTGCCAGTTCTTGCTGTGAGATGTTACCCCACTCTTCCACCAAGGCACCTGCAAGTTCCCAGACATTTCTGGGGGGAATGGCTCTATCCCTCACCCTCCGATCCATCAGGTCCCAGACGTGCTCAATGGGATTGATATCCAGGCTCTTCGCTGGCCATGGCAGAACATTGACCTTCCTGTCTTGCAGGAAATCATGCACAGAATGAGCAGTATGGCTGGTGGCATTGTCATGCTGGAGGGTCATGTCAGGATGAGCCTACAGGAAGGGCACCACATGAGGGAGGAGGATGTCTTCCCTGTAACGCACAGTGTTGAGATTTTCTGCAATGACAACAAGCTCAGTCCGATGATACTAACTTAATTGACAAAGGGAAAAGAAGGAAGCCTGTACAGAATATGAATATTCCAAAACATGCATCCTGTTTGCAACAAAGGCACTAAAGTAATACTGCAAATAATGTGACAAAGCAATTCACTTTTTGTCCTGAATGCCTGGTGTTATGTTTAGGGTAAATCAAATACAACACTCCATATTCTCAAGCATAGTGACGTCTGCATCATGTTATGGGGTGTGCTTGTAATCATTAAGGACTGGGGAGATTTTCAGAATAAAGATAAACAGAATGGAGCTAAAGCACATGCAAAGTCCTAGAGGAAAACCTGGTTCAGTCTGCTTTCCACCAGACACTGGGAGATGAATTCACCTTTCAGCTGGACAATAACATAAACACAAGGTCAAATCTAGACTGGAGTTGCTTACCAAGAAGACAGTGAATGTTCCTGAGTGGCCGAGTTAGTTATGACATTCATCTTGAAAATCTATGGCAAGACCTGAAAAACCATTCAGTGGTTGTTTAGCACTGTTGACCAAGAACCATTTTGACAGAGCTTGAAGAATTTTGATAATAAAAATGGGCAAATGTTGCACAAATCAGATTTGGAAAGCTCTTAGAGACTTACCCAGAAACACTCAGAGCTGTAATCGCTGTCAAAGGTGCTTCTACAAAGTATTGACTCAGGGGTGTGAATACTTATGTATTAGATATTTCTGTATTTCCTTTTCAATAAATTTGCCAACATTTCTAAAAACATGTTTACACTTTGTTATTATTTGGTTTTGTTTGTAGGTAGGTGAAAAAAAAAAATATATATGTTTAGTCCATATCGAATTCAGGTTGTAACACAACATAAGGTGGAATAAGTCAAGAGGTAGGAATACTTTCTGAAGGCAATGTAATTATGTGTTGTCAACCCACACCAGATAATGTTATTCATGGTGTATTTCCTCTAAGCATGCAACTGATAAAAAATGGTGTGTCCGAGAGGGAGGATGAGAGAGACAGAGGGAGGGAGGGAGATAGATAGAGGGAGTGTGAGTGTGCATATGCGTCTATGTGAGTGTGTGAGAGTGTTTTTTAATTTTTTTTTACTTCAACACATTATTAAACAATAATCCTGATATGTATTATGGAAGTCATGTGCTGTGTGTGCTCTTTGCTGCTCAATGTTTAAAAAATGATTGATGAAACCCAGAAACACACTGGAGGCAAGAGTACTTTGTTTATTGAAAATGCACATCTCCCAGAATACAGTGAAAAATAGAGGCAGTATCTTTATGAACAGCAGAAGGTTTGTTTATGTTTTCCTGCCTGGGCATTTCCTCTGGTGGGGAATTGATGTCCAGGCAATCATTCTCTTCGTTGCCTGCTACTGCTTGTTACTCTTTTACTCTGACCTTCAACTACCTTAGAGGACAGAGACCTGGCCACAGGAGAGGAGTGGGAGGGGAAGAGTGTGTGTGTGTGTGCACCTAATGTGTGAATAATTTTTCCACAGTAAATGTGATCTGTTGTACTAGCAGGTGAATGCATCTGTATGTGCAAGGTCAGTGTCATACAATTTCATACTGAGCCAGAGAAAACATGCAGTACATGCATGTAATTCCTCATACTGACCTGGCATGAGCAAGCATAAGTTAATGCAGTGGCCGTCTCTCCATAGCATGTGATAGGACAACATATGAGGTTGCTGCTATAGTCTTACAGAAAACAGATAATAATGCAACTGAGTCAGTGCATCTTTTACACAGTTGTTGCTCTCATCCCTTCCTCCACACTCTCTCCTGTTTTCTATCTGTCCCTTTCTAACGTCATTCACCAGAGGCACACTCTGCCACCTTCAGGCCTGGTTCCGGCTCCGTTGCCAGGGGTTTGAACACCGGCTCCACCTGTCCATTCTTCTGCATACCCTCCTCCTTCCACGCTGCATAGAAATAATGAAAAACACCAGTAGGCCTACATTAAAGAGGAATTGATTTGTTAAATGTCATCTCTTTGCAGATTTTCGGCTTTGTACAACCCTCACACTGTGTGTGTGTGTGTGTGTGTGTGTGTGTGTGTGTGTGTGTGTGTGTGTGTGTGTGTGTGTGTGTGTGTGTGTGTCAAAATCAACATTCTGTGTTCGATGCATGCACGCACGCACACACATAAACACACACACACACACACACACACACACACACACACACACACACACACACACACACACACACACACACACACACACACACACACACACTCACACACACACTCACATAAACACACACATATGTTTTAATATCCTTTTGGGGACCTAAAATTAATTTCCATTCAAAATCCTAGTTTCCCTTAACCCTAGCCCTAACCTTAACCCTGACCTTAACCCCTAACTGTAACTAACTCCTAACCCATAAACCTAACCCCTAACCATAATTCTAACCCTAACTGTAACCCTAACCCTAAAGCTAACCCCGAGCTTATTAAAATAGCCGTCGTTCTTGCCCCCCCCCACACACACACACACAGGATTCAATTTTAATCCCAGCAAAAACACATCTCACCATACAGCCTTGGACAAACATGGAGTACAAAAGCAAAAGAAAACAACATTTCTTATAATCCTGTTCACTTGAGTCTGTACAAGCATGCATGAACGCACATACCCATCGAAACACACAGACATTCACACAGGATCCAGGTATATATGACTTTCATAAGACAAAAGCAAACCGTATCATTATCATTATCTGTGCAGCATGTTTCAGGTCATCTTTCAGGCAATATCAATCAGCTGATATGGGGCCTAAATCTAACAATTTGTTGTCTGAGCAGCATCCCCCTGACCCCCAGAGCCCAAGGACCTCCAGGCCTCCTCTTGCCCCAGCTGAGCCCACTCACCCTTGGCCTGGCTACATTCTGCGGTGGGCTTCTCTGGCTGCTCTCCCCTTCTCACTGCAGCCCGGATGCGCCGCAACACGTAACTGCAGGCTGAAGGAAGAATAATTTTCAGTCAATTAACTGTTCCTATGGGAGGAGTAACATCCATACAAGTGGTCAGTATGTGTGATTTTGGATAGTCTGTCATAGAATAGAAGAGAGATAGATAGAATGAAACACACATACAGTAATAGGAGTGATGGGAGCAATTGAAGAGTTTTATTCCAAAACGCTATATATCCAAATGAGCTTTTATTGCTTAAAGGAATTATGAAAGAGATCGGTGTGTTTTTTCACTATCCAATCATGGTATGACACACATGTATTTGTTTAAAATCTATCACTCGATGGTTTCATTTCAGAGAGACAAATAATCATGTTTTTTTCCCTAAATGCTATATACACACCTCACTCTCAGAGAATTAAGTAGTACTGCTAGGAAATGTCTGCTCTACCCAAAATTACAACCAACTAATTGCAGAATTACCTCAAAAATGGGAGACACAATTAGAAGGGGGGAAAAGTAAAGGACTTGTCTGTCGGCCCTGCATTAAAGACCAAATTTGGTTAAAGACAATTGAGATAAATAAAAAAAAGTATACCCGTTTCATTTAAGGACCAAAAAATGGACAGTTTATGAACTGATACGCAAAGCGACCCCGGATTCATTTTTTCTCTTTAGATAATTTATCTTGGAAATGTCCATATGTAGCTTATCTTTGGTCACAGGTCCAGGAATTGCTAAAGAATTGCAACATTTACCTGGGGCTAACTCTACAGATAGCACTGCTGGGTGATTTGAAATGGGGGGGGGGGCTTGCAAGCCGAAAAACACCATTCCAACCGTGAAGCACGGTGGTGGCAGCATCATGTTGGGGGGGTGCTTTGCTGCAGGAGGGACTGGTGCACTTCACAAAATAGATGGCATCATGAGGAGGAAAATGATGTGAATATATTGAAGCAACATCTCTAGACATCAGTCAGGAAGTTAATGCTTGGTCGCAAATGAGTCTTCCAAATGGACAATGACCCCAAGTATACTTCCAAAGTTGTGTCAAAATGGCTTAAGGACAACAAAGTCAAGGTATTGGAGTGGCCATCACAAAGCCCTGACCTCAATCCTATAGAAAATTTGTGGGCAGAACTGAAAAGGTGTGTGCGAGCAAGGAGGCCTACAAACCTGACTCAGTTACACCAGCTCTGTCAGGAGGAATGGGCAAAAATTCAGCCAACTTATTGTGGGAAGCTTGTGGAAGGCTACCCGAAACATTTGACCCAAGTTCAACAATTTAAATGCAACGCTACCAAATGCTAATTGAGTGTATGTAAACTTCTGACCCACTGGGAATGTGATGAAAGAAATACAAGCTGAAATAAATAATTCTCTCTACTATTATTCTGATATTTCACATTCTTAGAAGAGTGTGGTGATCCTAACTGATCTAAGACAGGGAATTGTTACTATAATTAAATGCCAGGAATTGTGAAAAACTGGATGCATTTGGCTAAGGTGTATGTAAACGTCCGACTTCAACTGTATAAGCTGAAGTAGAAGCCCAAGTTGTGTTTTTCATTAGTTTACTCCAATTAGGGGAGGGGTGGTTGGGTTAGTGGAAAATAATAAAGGAAATATTCAGTACCATATACAGTGCCAGTCAAAAGTTTGAACACCTACTCTTTATCTTTGTGAGATGCAGAGTAGGTGGACAGATGATCTCTGCATTTGTGGTTCCTACCATGAAGCATGGAGGAGGAGGTGTGAAGGTGTGGGGGTGTTTTGCTGGTGACACTGTCAGTGATTTATTTAGAAATCATACCACACTTAACCAGCATGGCTACCACAGCATTCTGCAGCAACATGCCATCCCACCTGGTATTTGCTGAGTGGGACTATCATTTCAACAGGACAATGACCCAACACACCTCCAGGCTGTGTAAGGGCTATTTGACCAAGAAGGAGAGTGATGGAGTGCTGCATCAGATGACCTGGCCTCTACAATCACCTGAACTCAAAATCATTTAGATGATTTGGGGTGAGTTAGATGGTAGAGTGAAGGAAAAGCTGCCAAGTGCTGAGGATATATAGGAACTCCTTGAAGACTGTTGGAAAAGTATTCCAGAATGCCAAGAGTGTGTAAAGCTGTCATCAAGGCAAAGGGTGGCAACTTTGCAGAATCTCAAATATTAAATATATTTTGATTTGTTTAACACTTTTTTCGTTGCTACATTATTTCATATGTGTTATTTCATCGTTTTGATGTCTTCACTATTAGACAATTGTACAAATAAAGAAAAACCCTTGAATGAGTAGGTGTGGCCAAACTTATGACTGGTACTGTGTATAAAATATATATATGTTGGGTTATTCAAGCAACCCAACTGGCTGGGTCAAAAACAACCCAGTGTGTGTTCTGTCCAATATTTACCCAGCACTGGGTTACAAAAGAACCCATATTGGGTTGTTTTTATTCCAGCATTTGTTATAGTGTAAATAGAATTCAACCCCTATTGACTTCTCTCCTTGAAAAGTGTGCCTGAATGAACACCATGTATATGTGAAGTGGAATTCAACAGGTAGTGTGTGGGCCTACATATACTGGTTAACAGTCATGTAGCTTCTCTCAACTGACTTTAGATATTCCAACGGCTATGTCAGTGTTATGATCACATTATGTAACCCTGACAGAGGATTCAAATAAAGCGTATCCACATATTTCATTGAGTGCTCCAACACCATGTATTATAGTGCCATAGAACTCTAAGTTTTTCCTGTGTATAAGCCCAATTATTTGATTCCTGTCATTGTCGTTGAGCAGTGAGCACCCCTCCTACTTTGCTGAAGAGCGAAGAACTAATTGAACTGACATATTTCATGGGTTTAAAAGTACTTCATAATGACAAAATATACAGGTTTGAATGGGGAATACTGAAGGCATATAACCTTCGGTATTTTTTATTTTAGAAATATGCTGACTCATGCTTCATTTGCAAACTCTAATGAGCAACACTATTTTCACGCCACTTTGATACAGCTACGACGATAAGTTACTTTTCCGTAGCAAGTTCGGAGAACTTACACAGCAGGTTGGGATAATTAACATAGTAGCAGGTAAGGATAATTAGATTAAGGTTAGGAAAGGGTTAGGGTTAGCTGTATCAAAGTGGCGTGAAAAGAGGGTGTCGCAAACTCTAATAGACCCTGTCTCTTTGTCTCAATCTGAATCCTCTCCCCATCTGTTCTGTTCTTTCCACATAAGCCTCATGGCCTTTACGACAACTCCACCCAAGTTGCAATTAACTCAGCAAGTCACAAGACCTATTTACTGTACACTTGTTTTGAAGTGTTTATACAAGTGGGTAGTTGCAGAGGGAATGTGTATCAGACAGGGAAGGGAAGGCACTGCTGTAATGCTGACTGTAAAAACCAAGGCAGGAAAACACTGCCAAGCCTCAAGGAGAACATATCTAGTCATTATGCATTTTCATGTTGCTATCACTGACATAGCCTAGCTATCTCAGAGCCTTATATTGGGTAAATATAAGTCTCTGGTTTATCTAATACAACGTGAATTTAGTAGCAGATATTTGAAAAGAGACTCACAGTTGATGATCAGTCACACCATTTCACACGGAGATGTCACAGATACACAACGTAGTTAGCTAAATTGTCTGATGAAATGCAAAAAGCCGTTTTTTAGTCTCTCCAGCACTGTCAACTGCTGTGGCTTCTCTATGTCAAAACAAATGTTAACCCCTCCCCTGACCAACCCCCTAATGTCATGACTCATTGGGAGGAGTGTGGTGTGCACTGCACATGCATGACTTGAAGAGAGGGAAGGACAGTCAAAGTCCAGGTTAATCATACGATTTCACCTGTTATGATTGCCTCTGAAGCATTTAGTATCTGTACTGATGAATGTTATTGATGTGTGCCACTGGGACAGCACACTTGACATTTACACATTATTACGATTTGTTTACTATTTAACTTAGGGCTAGGCCCCTTTTTTCTCCATTTCTGCCTGAATGACGTGCCCAAAGTAAACTGCCTGTTGCTCAGACCCTGAAGCCAGGATATGCATATAATTGGTACCATTAGAAAGAAAACACTCTGAAGTTTGTAGAAATGTTCAAATAATTTAGGAGAAAATAACACAATATATATGGTAGGAGGAAATCCAAAGAAAACCAACCAGAATGTTTTTTTGAGAGACCATCCTCTTAGAAAGGCAAGTAAAAGGTCATATTGAAAATGAGCTCCCTGGATGCAATTCCTATGGCTTCCACAGGGTGTCAGCAGTCTATGTTCAAGGTTTCAGGCTTGTAACTTCAAAAACAAACAAGAAATGTCCGTTTTAGAACAGGGACACAGTCTTGGAAATTTGTGCTGTTTGCACGCGCCATGAAGACAGGGCGCACCTGCTAAAATCGGTTTCCTATTGAACATACTTCTTTCCGTAAGAAATATTATAGTTTGATTACATTTTCGGGTATCTGAGGAGTAAATCAAAACATATTTTGACTTGTTGAAACAAAGTTTAGGGGTAGATTTTCGGATTCCTTTCTCTTCATGTTGAACGAGTGGATTACTCAAATCGATAAACAAAATGACACTGCATGTTATAGCTGGGACCTTTTGGATGACAAATCAAAGGAAGATTTTCAAAAAGTACGTGAATATTTAATCGTTATTTGTGAATGTATGAAACCTGTGCCGGTGGAAAAATATTTTGATGTGGGGCGCCGTCCTCAAACAATCGCATGGCATGTTTTCGCTGTAATAGCTACTGTAAATCAGACAGATAGATAGATTAACAAGAATTTAAGCTTTCAGCCGATATAAGACACTTATTATGTACCTAAATGTTTAATATCCATCATTTTTATGATTATTTATTTGAATTGCGCACCCTCCAGTTTCACCAGAAGTTGTCCCGCTAGTGGGACACCTATCCCATTAATACATGTGCAATACATGTAATGGATGTTTCCATTTATTTGTAATACATGTAGCTTTGTTGACTCTATCTTGATGTTGAACCAGGTTCCTCTTGCAAGACATGTTATATCCTAGACAACCTGGATATAAAAAATGTAATAAAAGAAGCCAGAACTGGTGGTAGCATGACTAGAACACATCTTTATACAACAAAGACAAAGCTGTTTGAGTCTCAATTTGAAAGCAAAGGGAAAACACTATTTTCACACCACTTCGATACCAAAGTGACTTTTTCGGAGCAGTTTAGGACAGTGGTTCCCAACCAGGGGTACTTGATAACTCATGAGATCATAGGTTTACTGGTAAAATGCACAAGGGGGTACTTCAGGGCTACTCCGGGCAGAGCAACATTCAGTTGGTGGAACAGTGACCGAAAGAGGTTGGGAACTGAGAACTAACTATGTTACAATACTGATATTAAGATGATGGAAATAGTGATGGTTAGCTAAAATCCTCTCCTAACCTACTACAAAAATAACTTTGTATCGAAGTGGCGTGAAAAGACTTCTTCTTCTTCGGTGGGATTTATCGGCGGTTGGCATCCAACATTATGGTGCATTTCCGCCACCTGCTGTACTGGAGTGTGGGCCAGAAAAAGGGAGAAACTAAATCCTGCTAGCCCCGTTACTCTTAAAAAAAGATCATATTTGGGGCTATATCTAAAGACGTTCTATTCAATATACTCTTTAAACTAATTTCCTGTATCCCCTTCTCCCTCATAGTAGATCTCATCCTCTCTCTTTCCTTAATGACCACATTGTATCAATAACATTTTTTCCCCTTTGTTTAACTAGGCAAGTCAGTTAAGAACAAATTCTTAGTTTCAAAGACACCTAGGAACAGCCTTGTTCCTTGTAACTGCCTTGTTCA
Source organism: Oncorhynchus tshawytscha (assembly GCF_018296145.1). Lineage (NCBI taxonomy): Eukaryota > Metazoa > Chordata > Actinopteri > Salmoniformes > Salmonidae > Oncorhynchus > Oncorhynchus tshawytscha. Next base: position 16,855,862 of record NC_056454.1, on the reverse strand, counting down.
GAACAACAGATTTTTACCTTGTCAGCTCAGAGATTCAATCTTGCAACCTTTCGATTACTAGTCCAATGCTCTAACCACTAGGCTACCTGCCACCCCATGCTCCACTGTCTCTGTTACTTGGCAATACTCACATTTTCCTGTTGGATGCTTTCCTATGTAAGGTCTTATTCAACTGGCTGTGTCCCACACTTAATCGTGTAAATATAGCCTCCTGTCTTCTGTCCCTTCCTGCCTTTCTCCCCTCCCCAACTTTCCTCTGTACTTGAAATAAATACCTGCCCTTAGTACCTCTATTCCACTGCTCCTGCCATTTCTCCTCCATCACTCTCCATATCATGCTTTTTGCCTCTGCCTTGCTCATTGAAAATAGCACATCAACATCCCCACTACTTAGTGCTTGTTTAGCCAGTACATCAACTGCTTCATTCCCCTCCACTCCCACATGAGCTGGGACCCATGTGCATATTATCTGTATACCCATTTGTTTACTCCTGTTTGTAGCACCTCATGAAGCAGGTCTTGTCTGCTACGTGATATAAAGGACTGGCGACCCCTTAGCACTGCACATGAATCAGAGCAAATAACTACTATGTCTGGCTTGACTTCCTCTACCCACTGCAAGGCCAACAGTAGGGCCATCAGCTCTGCTGTATATACAGCTAGATGATCTGTAATACGTTTCCTGACTTTCGCCCCACATTCCTGCACTACAAATGACACTTTACGTTCACTTTTCTGTAAGCGAAAATGGATTGGTCACTTTGCTGTGATTGCCTTACTTTGATTGGTTAGCACGCTTCCTGATACAACGTCGCTTCATCCTCGTCGTTGTAGCACAGCTAGCTAAATGAAACTGAAAACATTGCCATTGAGGTGAGACAAATTATATTTTCTACGAGTGATATGGTTACATTCAAGACATGTATACGCACTTTTTTCCAGAAAGTGCCTGTTTGTTGGATAGGTGGACCAGAGCAGGGCACTGCATCAGTGCAAAATAATAATAACTAACGTTATCTGATAAGTTAGCTAACGTTAACATTTAGATAACGTTAGATAGATAGATGAAACAAACCTTGTTAGCTTTTATTTATTCTGTTAATTAAAATAGTACAATATTTCACTGTTTTGCAGTTGAGTTCGCAATGTAAGATTTACGTGCTTACTCATGGCTATCTTGACATTTGTAGGTTTAACTAGCTAGCTAAATAACGTTATCTATATTAACTAAGGTTAGTCTGTTGCTGTAAACAGCTAACTAGCTAGCTAACTACCTAACTTTTGCTGGCACTTATTGTTGTCACATTGCCTATGCTCTTCCCACAGCCAATAGTATTTGCTAAATGGCTAGCTATGTACCCCAATGGATAAAACGGATTGGATAGGTAAACATTGTGTGGAAAGTTCCACCTAGAGTGCAATATGATTAACATATTGAAGCTGGCCAAGAAAGTTTCTAGACCTACCTCGATCAAGTGTAACGTTAGGGGCTTGATGGGAATATTGGAGTTTGATACAGAATCAATAATCCTTCCTCCTTGTTTTTGTAGGCAACAAACTCGATTGATTGACAAACCAATCCCAGAGGGTCAAGTGTACAGAAGCAGCACAGCAGATTACTGCTTAACGTTCATCTGTGTCAGTGTCAACAGTCTGAGGGCTACCTACCTATCTAAGGAACATTAGAGATTGACTGAGACAACAGTAAGGTTTGACCACAGGGGTCAGAAGGGCTGAAGATGGCAGGGTTCCTGGACAACTTCCGCATGCCGGAGTGTGAGTGCATTGACTGGGGGGAGAGGAGAAATACCCTTGCATCCATCGTCGCTGGAGTCCTGGTGAGTGCTGTGGCATGAAGGTGTGTGTGACTACACATGTCCTGGCAATACAAAAACAAAACTCGAAAGTGGTAGATTCCAGCGATTATGAACGTTAAATGTGCATGCAAAATCACAACTTAAATGTCTCACAGAATGAACAAACAAAATATAAATGAAACTTTTGTCTGCCTATAGTGCCTCTTGCTAATGTTCACATGTTGGAGAAATAAAGCAAATAAGAAGCATTATTGATGTTACATAAAATGGACATACTGACGTTACAAAAAGTACTTTGCGTGAGCCACATCAGTTAGCATTATTTGAATGAACATCCCACATTACTGTGACAATCCGTCATCAATTAATAGAAATTGTCTTAATACCATGGACATTATTGCATCACAATACCAGGAAGCCATTGCAAGTGTACACACGAGTTTAGCAGTCAGTTGCTAGGGTTAGGAGCTTCCAAGCCCATTCTATTCATTTTTATTTCTACGGTCCCAGGCCTGTCCTGGGGATGGGATCAGGGAGGGTAACCAAACCTAGCCTGGGAGGAGATTGTGGGGGATTTGAGGAGGGTGATGCGGAGGGCAGTGTGGCTGATGAAGCTTCAAACTCTCAGCATATGAGTGTTGATGATCTGAAGAGTACATGGTGTGTACTGCATCATGTGGTGCACTACCCTCAACAGTGTTTTGCCAGACCCTAGGGTAGTGGTCAGTGCTGTGTACTGTATAGCTGAGTTGAGGTGGGCCTGGTAGAGCTGTGCTGTGATGGGGCTAGGTTTAGTTGTGCTGTGCTGAGGCGGGTCTGGTTGTGCTGTGCTTAGGCAGGCCTGGTCTGGTAACATGGGAAGGAGTTTGTAAGGGGAATTGAAGAGGGCAGTGTGGCCGGCGATGCTCCAAACTCTGTGTGGGGCCTCTGACTGCGTACGGCTTGGGCATAGCTCAGTGTATCTGCATGCAGTTCCTGGGAGATAAGTGGTAAAAGGTGGTGTGGTGGGCAGTGTTGCTGGCTGTTCTCCAGTCTCTGTGAGGTGCCACTGGATGCAGGTCTAAACGTGCGTCTGATTTGTCTCCGGGAGTTGGTGGCTGGTCTGCTGCTCCTGTGGGGTGAGGTGGACTGGCCACCCAGAGCAACATCCTGGCGAAGGTGGGGACAGCCTCTTTGAGCAAATGTACATTATCATACAGGCAGTCCAAACTACGGGTGGGAAGTTGGGCCAATTTGACATTTGGTCATTTAGCACAGTGCCAGGAGAAGCTGGCATTTATCCTCTAGATGGTGGCAGGTTGAACATCTCTCCTCCGGAGCAGGGTGGATATTACAATCATCACATCAGTGAAGGTGGTAGAGGCCCACTCCAACACCCTCCCAAGTGATGTAACCACCATCTCCTGTTGAGCATGCAGGTCATTGGTTCCAGTATGTACAATGATAAGGCTCGGTGAACCAAGCTGGGCCATGGTCAGGAGCTCCATGGCTCTCTCAGATGTGGGGCACCGCAACTTTGCCACCACTCTTTTTTTCTCTTTTCATTTTCCATTGGAATCCATCAAAACAATGTCAGGCTTCTTCTCTTCTTCTCTGTGGAGGATGGCAGGAGTAGGAGCAATCACGGGCCGTGAGACTGGGGTGGAGGGGGT